>NC_141940.1:99172053-99477839 GCF_057802395.1 Ceratotherium simum simum | reverse complement strand
CTCAAATCTGGTACCTGGTACGGGGAGGCCTCAATAATTTTAATTAGTTTCTGAGGGCTCAAGTGGGTTAGCCGATGTAGATGTGATAGATATTCTCGCCCCTCTGCAACGGAAAGGTCTTTCTCTTCTTTAGTTAGTTCCCCACCGGAGACAGTTTTGTTGACCTTAGCTCCCTGGAGAGTCAGGACCATAGGTCCTAGTGCCGCCCGCTTGGCTTCCAAATCTGCTAAGCGGTTCCCTTGAGCTATGGGGTCGGTGCCTTTCTGATGACCTGGGCAATGGATGATTGCCACCTTTTAGGCAAATGTATAGCCTCTAGGAGGCCCAGAATCTCTTTTTTATTTTTGATATCTTTTCCGGCCGAGGTAAGCAGCCCTCTTTGTTTATAAATAGCCCCATGAACATGGGCAGTAGCAAAGGCATACCGGCTGTCCGTGTATATATTCACAGTCTTATTCTCAGCTAACCTTAACGCCTGTGTCAGGGCGATAAGCTCAGCCTTTTGTGCAGAAGTCCCTTCCGGCAAGCTGCTTGCCCACAGAGTCTTTTTCCCGTCTACCACAGCAGCCCCAGCCATCCTCTTACCTTCTGCCATAAAGCTGCTGCCGTCGGTGTACCAATTAGGGGCCCCAGCCCATGGCTCATCCGGCAGATCGGGTCGGGTCCCCGTTTCTGATGCCAAGATGTCACCGCATTGGTGAACAGGTATTTCATCATCCGCTTCGGGCAGTAGTGTGGCCGGGTTTAAGATGGCCGGTGGGGCAAAGGTAATTCTCTCAGTTAGGAGCAGACTTTGGTAGTGAGTCATCCGGGCGTTAGTCATCCATCGATCTGGAGGCTGTCTGATAATGCTTTCTAAGGCATGGGGGGCTACTACGGTTATCTGTTGGCCCAGAGTTAACTTATCTGCATCTTTCACCAGCTGGGCAGTGGCAGCGATCGCCCTTAAGCAGGAGGGCCATCCACTGGCTACCGGATCCAGTTTTTTTGATAGATATGCGACTGGGCGCTTCCAGGGCCCAAGGGCTTGAGTTAGGACTCCCCGGGCGATTCCCTTTCTTTCATCTACATACAAGGTGAAGGGCTTGGTCAAATCTGGTAGGGCCAACGCGGGTGCCTCTAATAATGCCCGTTTTAGAGTCTCAAAAGCCTTCTGGTGCTCTAGAGTCCAGACAAAGTTCCCACTTTCCTTAGTCAATGGGTACAGTGGAGCAGCCAGGGTAGCAAACCCAGGGATCCACAATCGGCAGAAGCCGGCTGTCCCCAGGAATTCCCTTACCTGGCGAGCGGAGGTTGGGGCCGGAATCTGGGTCACAGTCTTTTTCCGTGCGTCGGTTAACCACCTTTGGCCGTCCTTTAGTGTGTAGCCTAAGTAGACTACTTTTTCCTGGCACAACTGTGCCTTTTTTTTCGATGCCCGGTATCCCAACTCACCCAACTCGGCCAGGAGGCGCTTGGTCCCTTCTTCACAGTCTCCCGGGGTTTCCGCTGCCAACAGTAGATCATCTACATACTGTAAAAGAGTCACTTGAGGGTTTTTAACCCTATAATCAGTCAAGTCCCTGTGGAGGGCTTCATCAAACAGGGTAGGGGAGTTTTTAAAACCTTGAGGTAGTCTCGTCCAAGTCAGTTGTCCAACGATCCCCATATCAGGGTCGCGCCACTCGAAAGCAAAAAGTAATTGGCTTTTTGGGTGAAGCCGTAGACAGAAGAATGCATCTTTCAGGTCCAAGACAGTGTACCATTTTCGTGATGGGGGGAGGGAGCTGAGTAGGTTATATGGGTTTGGCACGGTAGGGTGTAAATCCTGCACTCTTTTATTTATCTCTCTCAAATCCTGGACCGGCCTATAATCATTAGTTCCAGGCTTTTTTACAGGCAGGAGGGGGGTGTTCCAAGGAGACTGGCAAGGAACCAGGATTCCTTGTTGGAGCAGCCTCTGGATATGGGGGCGGATTCCTTCTCTGGCCTCTTTGCTTATTGGGTATTGACGCACCCTTATCGGGAGGGCTCCGGCCTTAAGATCTATCACGACTGGGGGAATTCTCGTAGCCGTCCCTAGTCCCCCGGTTTCAGCCCATGCCGTTGGAAATTCGATCAGCCACTTATCGGTATTGAGCCGAGCTCTAGGCTTAGGCTGCTGATGGAGCCGATATTCTTCCTCTAGCTCCAGGGCCAATATCATGGTGGTAGGTGCGGACCAGGATACTGTAGGCCGAGGTTGAGCAAAATCTATTCGAGCTTTCAGTTTGGTTAAAAGGTCTCGACCTAGCAACGGGGTCGGGCATTCAGGAATCACTAGGAAGGAATGGGACACCCTTCCTTTCCCCAAGTCCACTGTCCGGGAAGTAGTCCATGAGTATTGTTTCTGCCCAGTGGCTCCAACAACCAGAGTCTTTTTAGTTTTTAATTTCCCCAAAGGTTGCTTCAGTACTGAATATTCAGCCCCAGTATCAATCAGAAAACTCATAGGGGTCCCTTCAACAGTTAGGGTTACCCTAGGCTCGGGGAGGGGGCCCGAGCCCCGTCCCCGCTATTCTTCGTCCTCTCCTAAAGACAACACCTTGGGTGTGGCCCTTTTCTTGGGGCATTCCCTTGCCCAGTGTCCTCTCTCCTTACAATAGGCACATTGGTCCTTGTCCAAGGGTTGCCGTCTGCGTGAGCCTGGTCGTGGGGCGTTGCCCAGGTTCCCTGACTGTCTGTGATCTGGCCCTGTCGCTTTTATCACTGCGGCCAGTATTTTAGTTAGTTTTTTTTCTCGTCTCCTGTCTCTCCTGTCTTCCCTCTCCTCAGCCTCCCTTCTCTCTCTCTCGCTTTTCCTCTTCACTCTCCCTTTTATGATACACCTTTTCAGCCTCCTTTATTACGTCCCGCAGGTCGTAGTCTTGCAGCCCCTCTAGCCTTTGCAATCTCCTCTTTATATCTGGGGCTGACTGTCCAATAAAGGCCATAATGACAGAGGCCTTCTGCCCTTCCGAGGACGGATCAAAGGGCGTGTACCTGCGGTAAGCCTCCATCAATCGTTCTAGAAAAACGGAGGGGGTTTCAGTGGGTCCTTGCTAAATCTCTCTTTTTTTTTTTTTTTTTTTTTAAAGATTTTATTTATTCAGTTTTTCCCCCCAAAGCCCCAGTAGACAGTTGTATGTCATACGTTCACATCCTTCTAGTTGCTGTACGTGGGACCCGGCCTCACGTTGGACGGAGAAGCGGTGCCTCGGGGCGCGCCCGGGATCCGAACCCGGGCCGCCAGCATCAGAGCGCGCGCACTTAACCGCTAAGCCACGGAGCCGGCCCTGAATCTCTCTTACCTTAGCCAAATTGGTGGGCCGCCTTGCGGCTCCCCGGAGACCCGCCACTAGAGCCCGGCGGTAAGCGGACAGCGACCCCCTACCTTCAGCCGTGTTATAGTCCCAGTTGGGTCGGTTGTGCGGAAACCCTTCTTCCGCCTCAGCTATCGTTGCCGGCTGCCCGTTGGTGCCTCGGATGTTCTTTCTTGCTTCCTGTGTGATTCTTTCTCTCTCCTCCGTGATGAAGAGCGCCTGTAAGAGCTGTTGACAGTCATCCCAAGTGGGCTGATGGGAAAACATTAGGGACTCTATCAGGGCGGTTAATCCGGCGGGGTTTTCTGAAAAGGGGGGATGGTTATTTTTCCAGTTATACAGGTCTGAGGAAGAGAAAGGCCAGTACTGGAGGGGTGACAGCTGGTTGGGTCCCGCAGGAGCTCCATACTCTCTTAGCGGGAGCGCCACCGTGGTATCAGGCCCGTCTGGAGTGGCTCCGCGGCGGCTTCGGGTTCCAGCGGAGGGACCCGAGCCAGTCGCCCTCCGTCCTGATTGCGATCCTGGAGCGGGGGAAGGGTAAGGGGGGGCGAGAGAGGGGGCCATTCGGGAGGAGGCTCAATCTCAGGGTAGACCCCGGGGGGGCGAAGGGGTCTCCGACTCCGCTGTTCGAGTTGATTTCGATTTCTTTCGTGTCTCCGCATCTTGTAGCGCCAAGACTCGGGGGCCTAGTTTTTCCGCTTTTACCCATGGCTTAACCCACGGGAGTGGGTTCTGCACTAGATCCTGCCACACTGTAATATATGGTCGTTGGTCAGGATGGGACCCCGGTCTCTCCTGTAAAACAATAGCCCTCACCGCGAGAATAACAGTTAGATTAAACGTCCCCTCAGGGGGCCAACCCACATTGAGGGTGGGCCACTCAGAGGTGCAAAAAGTCTGCCAATGCCCTTTTTTTATTTCTACTGACAAATCGTGCACTCTCGCTCTCACTTCAGTCCAGTGGTCTAAGGTCAAAGAGAGGGGGGTCATAGTCTGTCCCATCCCGTCAAATGAGGTCCACGTAACGAACAAGAACAGAACAACGAACACCAAAAACACAGCAAGACATAAACAACTTTGCCCGGTTGGTGTCTCTACAAGCCAACCGAAGGCGGTTTCAGACGGGAGGGGTTTTCGTGTCCTCCCTGGGAAAAAGAGTGCCGTTTCTTTTTCCACCTGAAAGGGGGTGGTCAGGCTTTCCTGACTCCCCTTGTCCCTTGGGGCGTCCCCCAGGGTTGCAGCCTGCAGTTCCCAGCACGTCTGCCACTGCAGCCGCTCGGCCCTCACGGCCCGAAGCGGCGGCTGCCCAGATACGGAAACCAAAACAATGCTTCGCGGCGCCGCACACACTCACACACCCAGTCACTCAGGCTTACCTCCAAGGGGTCTTCGAAGTCTGGGGTGACCGCGCAGATCCCGGACGAGCCCCCAAATGTAGGATCCCAAAAAGGGAACCCCAACTCCAGCCTCGGGAAGGCGCGGACCCACAGACACAGAAGACCGAGCTTGATGCAAACGCAAGAGGTAAGAGGTTTATTAAGCGGAGCTCCGGGGCGACACGTAACTCTACTTGAGGAGACAGAGGAGTCGACCCCGAACCTTAAGGGGCAAGCTCTTTTATAGGATTCGGAAGCATAAAGCGGGAAAAGGTTGGCGCGGTCTTACATGATTGGCTAATTTAAAACATTTAAACAGTTACATTTTATGGCGCGAATTGCTATGGCGCGAAGCAATTATCAGGTTACACACACGCGTCCCCATCTGGACCCCCTCCACCCCGACCCTCCCAAACTTATCCCTCTGGAGCACTCTCTTGTTCTCAATTTTCCCCGAACAGTTTAGGGCGAGTCTTCTATGAATAGAGTCAGTCAGGATCGATAAACGTTCCCCCTTATACCAGGAATCCTTAGGGTGTGGAGGTGCCTGTCTCTAAGGTATTAACTTTTAAATTTTTAATATAATTTACTTCCTTCAACATACAACTATCTACTGGGGCTTTGGGGGAAAAAAATAAATAAATAAAAATTATGAAAAAAAGATTTAATAAACTTAACTATTATTATTTTTAATTAGTATTGTTCTCTAGGAGAATCACTCCCATGCTCAGGTGTGTGACAAGATGGACTTTAAAGCCCTTGCAGGCCTAAAATTCTGCATCACCTGCCTCTACGACCTGCTTTATTGCCTGCAAATTCATGAGCAGAGGTAAACAGCAGAAGAGACCAGAAACACATCACAGCACAAGCCCACAGTCAACCCCGTGCCACACACTGGAGGGGAACTCCATCCTTTCCCCCTCAGAGACAGACACTCCGGTCCCTCCTAGTCACACAGGGATGCTCTTGGAATGGCACAGGGGCTGCCCATGACTGCAGCCTCCCTCCCAGCACCGTGTACCAAGAATGCTCTCCCAGTAGAGAAAAGATTGGCATCAAGCTAAAGTAAATCAAAACAGTAAGACTTTGCAGAATGGCTGGAAAAACTAAAACAGACCTAAGTAAATAATTGATAGCAAAAACTGGCAAGGATGATTTAGCTGTCAATCTGAGTTTTGCATGATATAAATCATATAAATTCTTCGTGTTTATTGGCAGAAAATAATACAAATACTATCACATAATTTGTCAGTTCTATCTGACAGCAATAGAGTTAATAGAACCCCATGATTAATATGCATAGGAAGAAACCATATATGCTTGTATTGGGACATAGAACCCATATATACTTAATTCTTCTTTATGGAAGGGTAGATTGATGAATTAACTGTAGTAAATGATAATAACAAGACTAAATTCCTAAGAAGAACTCATCACTATAAATCAGCAAACCTTTCAATATAGAAGACATTATAGTTTGGAATTACAAGGCTAAAGTATAATAATATCAAAATAGTTCATATTGTTGAGCATTTACTGAACATCAGATGCTGTGCAAAGTGCTTTTCATTTCATGCATTATCTCATTTAATCCTTGAGACACATAGCATATTATCGCATTTTACACATGAGGACGTGGGGTTCTTTATAGAATTTATTTCTTTCCCTTCATATAATTTACCACAATTTATAATTATATATTTATTTGATTTATGTCAAACATTATAACTGCAATGTAAGTGAAGCCTTTTCTTGTGAGATGTGGGTGGGTCCGTTTTTCTAGTTGGTGAGGTGGGGGAGGCAGCATAGGGATCTACACCAAGTTCGACCCTGGCTCAGAGCAGTGGTAGCCTGAGCTTCACTGTCCATGGACGGAGAACTGTCTACCTCCTCTCAGTTCCCAAGTGCTGGCTCTGAATACTGACTGCATTGGAGTCTAATGGCCTCTCCCTCCCCCCACCCCCACCTCTCACCCCCGAGGAGAAAAGATGAGCTTCCTCTTCAGCAACCATTCTTCTAATACATTCAAGTCAAAGAAGAACATCCCTGAAGGATCTCATCAGTATCAAGACTTAAAACATACAGAAGCACTCTAGGAAGTGGGAATACGAGAGGAGCTTTCATATTGCCAGAGAAAGAGGACATCAGTCAATGGATGACAGTTAACAGGATGGATTTCTTCAACCAGATCAGAACTCTGCACTGAAGCAAGTTGTCTAGTCATGTCTGTAGGTTCAAGATATGAATATAATTGGGAAGATGGTACTGATATTAAGGCACCGGTATTTCTGCTCCAAAATACACCAACTATTTGGTGGCTTGAGTTCAAGATTAATTTGATCATGAAACTCTTTTTCCTTCAAAGATTGGTGTCCCATCTCCCCCAAACTTTATATCTGTGGTAAAGACTATTCTAAAGCATCCAGTCAAGGTTTATGCCCATATTTCTTTTTTGTGTGTGTGAGGAAGATCAGCCCTGAGCTAACATCTGATGCCAATCCTCCTCTTTTTTCTGAGGAAGATTGGCCCTGAGCTAACATCCATGCCCATCTTCCTCTGCTTTATATGGGACGCCACCACAGCATGGCTCAACAAGCACTGCGTCAGTGCGTGCCTGGGATCCGAACCGGTGAACCCCGGGCCGCCGCAGTGGAGCGCACACACTTAACCGCTTGTGCCACTGGGCCAGCCCCCCGTGTTTCTTAACAGCTCTTTGATTCTGTGATACAACTGCAAGAAAAGGCAATACATCCTTTAAATACTTTATTTATTTAAGAGTTCAATTTGATTGATAGGTGAGAGTTAGCACCACTTCAGGAATTCGTTGAGAAGCTTGGACTGAAAGACAGATTTCTATAACACAGTTACACTCTTGCTTCATCTACTGCTAGAGTTATTTCATTGCTAATCCATTATAGGCTTGTATTAGGGGTTGAATTGTGTCCCCCCCAAAATCATATGTTGAAGTCCTAACCCCCTCGTACATCAGAATGTGACCTTATTTGGAAATAGGGTCCTTGCAGATGTAATTAAGTTAAGATGAGGTCATTAGGGTGGGCCCTAATCCAATATGACTGGTGTCATAAAAAAGAGGAAATTTGGACATAGAGACATGCACACAGGCAGAATGCCATGTGAACATGAAGGCAGAGATCAGGGTGATACGTCTACAAGTCAAAGAGAGAGGCCCGGAACAGATCCTTCCCTCATAGCTCTCAGAAGGAACCAACCCTGCCAATACATTGATTTTGAACTTCTAGCCTCCAGAATTGTGAGACAATTCATTTCTGTTTTTCTGAGCCATCTGGTATGTGGTACTTTGTTGCCTGGCAGCCCTAGCAAACTAATACAACTAGTGATACAAACTGTTAGAAAACAGGACACAAAGACACTCATTGTCTGTGCCTACTGATAAAATTGTTTCAAAGGTAGGTTGGCTTCAAAGTAATAACTTAAGGGCGTAGCTAACTTTGGCATACTCTAACACCTGTTATTTCCACGAAGTCACATTTGATTGTAATACATGATGACTAACCTGTGGTTTGTTAGTTTAGTCATTGTTCCTTTGCTGAAGAAATTGATTGAGTCTGTTTCAGGTGACAGTATAATCAATAATGAGAATTTCTGCCACTAATTCATTAGCAAGTTTCCAAACTACATTTCCTAACAACACAATCACACAGTCAGATAGGTATTATTCCACTTCAATTTAGAAATTTAAAAAAATACATTATTAGGTTATCTTAACATTTAGAACATTTGTGTCATTTTGTATTTTATTTTCAAGTTTGTATGGCAGGGCTTTTATAGATAAGAATCTGTCTATCCATCTATCTATCTGTCTGTCTGTCTATCTATGTATGTGTGTGCGTATGTATGTATGTATGTATGTATGTATCTGTCTATCTATCTATCTGTATTACAAAACCTGTGATTGCTATTTTAATCATCATATAGCATATGTGGCATAGAAACATACAAAAGTTTTTTTCCTAAAGTTCCTTTTTATTTTTCAATCTTCATTTGAGATTTCATCAACATATAAACCTATCTAAATTGTTAGGACGGTATATGTGTTTATTTCAGAAATAATATCTTTTAAGGCTTCTAAGGATAATCTTATAGATTTTTATTTTGAAATGCTTCATTCAAATTAATTTTGACATGTGAAGATTATGGTTAAGAAAAAATAATCTTCAAAAAAATTATGACAAACATAGATCTCAAAGCCACTCTTTTCATTTATGTTCTAATGTGGGAATGCATGAACTTTATCCCCAAAACGATAACTTAAGGAAAACCACAGCAAAAATCCTTAAGGTGTACAAAATTTATAGCACAGCTAATGGTGTGGTGTGCTACCTATTCTTTAATGTGTTTATTTATAAAAGAGGAATAAGTAAAATATCTTCCTTCATTCTGCTAATATTAAAAGAATGGATTGAGGCGGGCCCCGTGGTTTAGCGGTTAAGTGCACATGCTCCGCTGCTGGGGGCCCAGGTTCGGATCGCAGGCGCGCACCGACGCACTTCTTCTCAGACCATGCTGAGGCAGCGTCCCACATACAGCAACTAGAAGGATGTGCAGCTATGACATACAACTATCTACTGGGGCTTTGTGGGAAAAATAAATAAATTAAATTAAATTAAAAAAAAAAAAGAATGGATTGAGCCCTTAAAGAGGTTTCTTCCGTTTTACCTGTTTTTGTATCAATACTCAAATTTATTTTATTTCTCTTTGGATAAAAAGGATCTTCCTCTTTAATAAGAAAACACCTATTTTTCATTTGGGTCCTAAGACTTAGTAAAGTCCAGCTGACTGTTTAGAATATATTAAGGCACAACAAGTATATTGGAAGATTTGCCAGACAGAAAAAGGTTTAAATTCACCTACATGCTATATTTCAGGGCTATGATTTTTGTAGTCACTCACTGACCTCCTTGATGGCTTTGATAAAGATTAGATTTGATAGTATTTTTGTTATTTATTTTTTATTATCCCACTAGATTATAAACAAAGTAATTGTTTAGAAAAAAAGCCCTCTTTAATAATTCAATTTTAATAAATTCTTAAATACAAACTGGATTTTAAAGAAAAAGATTTCATCTAATTTAGGCTGAACTAGATATCATTATCTGTGGAGTTAAAGAGTGGGAAAATCTCTTGTGAAAAAACAGAAAAGCCCTATGTGAAACATTCCACAATTAACGTTTAAACTAATCCAGAGTTCCCTGTCAGCGATTCTGTAGGATTACGTTGATCACCTATAAAAAAGAAAGCTAGTTTATAGAAAGTACTGCCTAGAATATTACTGCCTGTCAACTTTAAATTAAACCTTGATAGCTTTTCTTTTTTTTTAATACCAGAAGGAATTATATTTTTCAACTGGGGTTGCATTTTCATCTTCATTCCTGATATTTTTAGTATTCTCAAACAAAAGCGTCATCACTTTTCTCCATTTATTTTATTTTAAATAATAATTTAATGTTTAATTTTTTTATTTTTTTATTGCAGTAACATTGGTATATAATATTGTATAAATTTCAGTTGTACATCATTATACTTCTATTTCTGCATAGATTACGTCATGTTCACCACTCAAATACTAATTACAACCCATCACCACACACGTGCCGAATTATCCCTTTTGCCCTCCTCCCTCCCCCCTTCCCCTCTGGTAACCACCAATCCAATCTCTGTCTCTATGTGTTTGTTTGTTGTTGTTATTATCTACTACTTAATGAGGGAGAACATACGATATTTGACCTTCTCCCTCTGACTTATTTCACTTTGCATAATACCCTCAATGTCCATCCATGTTGTCACAAATGGCTGGATTTCATCATTTCTTATAGCTGAGTAGTAATCCATTGTGTATATATACCACATCTTCTTTATCCCTTCGTCCCTTGATGGGCACTTAGGTTGCTTCCAAGTCTTGGCTATTGTGAATAACGCTGCAGTGAACACAGGGGTGCATGTATCTTTACGCATTGGTGTTTTCATGTTCCTTGGATAAACGCCCAGCAGTGGAATAGCTGGATCGTATGGTAGTTCTATCCTTAATATTTTGAGGAATCTCCATATTGTTTTCCATAGTGGCCACACCAGTTTGCACTCCCACCAACAGTGTCTGAGAGTTCCCTTCTCTCCACATCCTCTCCAACACTTGTCGTTTCCTGTCTTGTTAATTATAGCCATTCTGACAGGCGTGAGGTGATATCTCATTGTAGTTTTGATTTGCATTTCCCTGATAGTTAATCATGTTGAATATCTTTTCATGTGCCTGTTGGCGATCTGTATATCTTCTTTGGAGAAATGTCTGTTCAGGTCTTTTGCCCATCTTTTAACTGGGTTGTTAGTTATTTTTGTTGTTGAGATGCATGAGTTCTTTATATATTTTGGAGATTAACCCCTTATCAGATGTATGGTTTGCAAATATCTTCTCCCAATTATTAGGTTGTCTTTTCATTTTGTCGATGGTTTCCTTTGCTGGGCAGAAGCTTTTTAGTTTGATGTAGTCCCATTTGGTTATTTTTTCTATTGTTTCTCTTGCCTGGTCAGACATGGTGCTTGAAAATATATTGCTAAGACCGATGTCGAAGAGCGTACTGCCTATGTTTTCTTCTAGAAGTTTCATAGTTTCAGGTCTTACATTCAAGTCTTTAATCCATTTTGAGTTAATTTTTGTGTATGGTGTAACGTAAGGGTCTACTTTCATTTTTTTGCATGTGGCTGTCCAGTTTTCCGAACACCATTTGTTGAAGAGACTTTCTTTTCTCCATTGTATGTTCTTGGCTCCTTTGTGGAAGATTAGCTGTCCATAGAGGTGTGGGTTTATTTCTGGGCTTTCGATTCTATTCCATTGATCTGTGTGTCTGTTTTTGTGCCAGTACCATGCTGTTTTGGTTACGATAGCTTCGTAGTATATTTTAAAATCAGGGAGTGTGATACCTCCAGCTTTGTTCTTTTTTCTCAGGATTCCTTTAGATATTCGGGGTCTTTTGTTGTTCCATATAAATTTTAGGATTCTTTGTTCTACTTATATGAAAAATGTTGTTGGAACTTTGATAGGGATTGCATTGAATCTATAGATTGCTTTAGGAAGTATGCACATAACTATGTTAATTCTTCCAATCAAAGAGCAGGAAATATCTTTCCATTTATTTGTGTCTTCTTCAATTTCTTTCTTTTTTTTAAATTTTATTTATTTATTTATTTATTTTTCCCCCCAAAGCCCCAGTAGATAGTTGTATGTCATAGTTGCACATCCTTCTAGTTGCTGTATGTGGGACATGGCCTCAGCATGGCCGGAGAAGCGGTGTGTTGGTGCGCGCCCGGGGTCCGAACCTGGGCCGCCAGCAGTGGAGTGCGCGCACTTAACCGCTAAGCCACGGGGCCGTTCAATTTCTTTTAGCAATGTTTTATAGTACAGATCTTTCACCTCTTTGGTTAAGTTTATTCCTATGTATTTTATTCTTTTTGTTGTAATTGTAAATAGGAGTGTATTCTTAATTTCTCTTTCTGCTACTTCATTGTTAGTGTATAGAAATACAACTGATTTTTGTATGTTGATTTTGTATCCTGCAACTTTACCGTATTCGTTTATTAATTCTAAAAGTTTTTTGGTGGATTCTTTAGGGTTTTCTATATATAAATTCATGTCATCTGCAAATAGTGACAGTTTCACTTCTTCCTTTCCAATTTGGATCCCTTTTATTTCTTTCTCTTGCCTGATTGCTCTGGCTAGGACTTCCAGTACTATGTTAAATAGGAGTGGTGACAGTGGGCATCCTTGTCTGGTTCCTGTTCTTAGAGGGATAGCTTTCAGTTTTTCACCATTGAGGATGATATTAGCTGTGGGTTTCTCATATATGGCCTTTATTATGTTGAGGTACTTTCCTTCTATACCCATTTTATTCAGAGTTTTTATCATAAATGGATGCTGTATCTTGTCAAATGCTTTCTCTGCATCTATTGAGATGATCATGTGATTTTTATTCTTCATTTTATTAATGTGGTGTATTACATTGATTGATTTGCAAATGCTAAACCATCCCTGCATACCTGGAATAAATCCCACTTGATCATGGTGTATAATCTTTTTAACATATTGTTGTATGCGATTTGCTGGTATTTTGTTGAGGATTTTTGCATCGATGTTCCTCAGTGGTATTGTCCTGTAATTTTCTTTTTTGTGTTGTCTTTGTCTGGTCTTGGTATCAGGGTAATGTCGGCTTTGTAAATGAGTTAGGGAGCTTCCCCCCCTCCTCAATTTTTTGGAAGAGTGTGAGAAGGATAGGTATTAAGTCTTCTTTGAATGTTTGGTAGAATTCACCAGGGAAGCCGTCTGCTCCTGGACTTTTATTTTTGGGGAGGTTTGTGATTACTGTTTCGATCTCCTTACTGGTGATTGGTCTATTCAAATTCTCTACTTCTTCTTGATCCAGTTTTGGAAGGTTGTATGATTCTAAGAATTTATCCATTTCTTCCAGATTGTTGAATTGGTTGGCATATAGCTTTTCATAGTATTCTCTTATAATCTTTTGTATTTCTGAGGTGTCTGTTGTAACCTCTCCTCTTTCATTTCTGATTTTACTTATTTGTGCCTTCTCTCTTTTTTTCTTGGTGAGTCTAGCTAAAGGTTTGTCAATTTTGTTGATCTTTTCAAAGAACCAGCTCTTGGTTTTATTAATTTTTTCTATTGTTTTTTTAGTCTGTACTTCATTTATTTCTGCTCTGATTTTTATTATTTCCCTTCTTCTACTGATTTGGGGCTTTGTTTGTTCTTCTTTTTCCAGGTCCTTTAGGTGCATTGTAAGATTGTTTATTTGAGATTTTTCTTGTTTGTTGAGATAGGCCTGTATTGCTATAAACTTCCCTCTTAGAACCGCTTTTGCTGTTTTCCATAAATTCTGGCATGTCGTATTTTCATTTTCATTTGTCTCCAGGTATTTTTTGATTTCTCCTTTGATTCTTTGTTGACCCAATCATTGTTCATTAGCATTTTGTTTAATCTCCACATATTTGTGGCTTTTCTGATTTTCTTCCTATAGTTGATTTCCAGTTTCATACTCTTGTGGTCAGAAAAGATGCTTGGTATCATTTCAGTCTTCTTAAATTTATGGAGACTTGTTTTGTGGCCTAAGATGTGATCAATCCTGGAGAACATTCCATGTGCACTTGAGAGGAATGTGTATTCTTTTGTTTTTGGATGGAATGTTCTGTATATATCTACTAGGTCCATCTGTTCTAGTGTGACATTCAAGGCCAATGTTTCCTTATTGATCTTCTGTTTGGATGATCTATCTGTTGGTGTCAGTGGAGTGTTAAAGTCCCCTACCAGTATTGTGTTACTGTCTATTTCTCCTTTTATGTCTGTTAATAATTTCCTTATATATTTAGGTGCTCCTTTGTTGGGTGCATAGATGTTTACAAGTGTTACATCCTCTTGTTGAATTGTTCCCTTGATCATTATGTAATGCCCTTCTTTGTCTCTTTTTACAGTTTTTTGTTTTAAAGTCTATTTTGTCTGATATGAGTACTACTACCCCAGCTTTCTTTTCATTGCCATTTGTGTGGAGTATCTTTTTCCATCCCTTCACTTTCAGTTTGTGAGTGTCTTATTCTAAAATATGTCTCTTGTATGCAGCAT
Source organism: Ceratotherium simum simum (assembly GCF_057802395.1). Classification (NCBI taxonomy): domain Eukaryota; kingdom Metazoa; phylum Chordata; class Mammalia; order Perissodactyla; family Rhinocerotidae; genus Ceratotherium; species Ceratotherium simum. Next base: position 99,463,488 of record NC_141940.1, on the reverse strand, counting down.
ATATATGGGTCTTATTTTTTTCTCCAGTCAGCCACCCTATGCCTTTTAATTGGAGCATTTAGTCCATTGACGTTTAAGGTAGCTATTGATAAGTATGTACTTATTGCCATTTTTTAACTTTCTTTTTTTGGTGTTTTAGTAGTTCTTCTCTGTTCCTTTTTCTTGTCTTGCTCTCTTTCCTTGTGGTTTGATGGCTTTCTTTAGTATTATGTTTGGGATCCCTTCTCTTAGTTTTTTCTCTATTTATTGTAGGTTTTTGGTTTGTGATTACCATGGGGTCCATATACAGAGTTGATGGTCTCTTCAGTTTGACCTCTGTCTGAAAGCTCTACTCTTTAACTCCACTCCTCCCACATTTTATGTTTTTGATATCATATCTAACTTCTTTTTTGTGCATTTGTATCCATTACCCTCTAATCATGGAAATAGATAATATTTCCTATTTGTGGTCTTCTCTTTTCCCCTTAAATAAGTCCCTTTATCATTTCTTGTAGTACTGGTTTCTTGGTGACAAACTCTTAATTTTTGCTTGTCTGGGAAACTTTTTATCTCTCCTTCCATTTTGAATGATAACCTTGCTGGGTAGAGTATTCTTGGCTGTAGCTTTTTTCCTTTCAGCACTTTAAATATATCATGCCACTCTCTTCTAGCCTGTAAGGTTTCTGCTGAGAAGTCAGCTGATAGCCTTATGGGGCTTCCTTTGTATGTAACTTGTCTTTCTCTTGCAGCTTTTAGGATTCTCTGTTTATCTTTAATTCTGGACATTTTAATTATGATGTGTCTTGGTGTGGGCCTCTTTGGGTTTATCTTGTTTGGTGCTCTCTCTGCTTCCTGTACCTGGATGTCTGTTTCCTTCCTTAGGTTAGGGAACTTTTCATCTATTATTTCTTCAAATAGATTCTCTGCCCGTTTGTCTCGCTCTTCTCCTTCTGGGACACCTATAACACGGATGTTAGTGCACTTGATGTTGTCCCACAGGTGCCTTAGGCTGTCCTCACTCTTTTTAATTCTTTTTTCTTTTACCTCTTCAGCTTGGATGATTTCCTCTAGTCTTTCGTCAAGCTTGCAGATCCGTTCTTCTGTGTCCTCTACTCTGCTTTTGAGTCCCTCTAGTGAATTTTTCATTTCCAGTATTGTATTCTTCATTTCTGATCGGTTCTTTTTTATATCTTCCATTTCTTTGTTGACATTCTCACTGAGTTCATCCATTCTTCTCCCAAGATCAGTGAAGCATCCTTAACACTCTTTGTTTAAATCTCTGTCATGGAGGTTGCTCATTTCTGTTTCACTTAGTTCCTTTTCTGGGGTTTTGTCCTGTTCCCTTACTTGGAATGTATTCCTTCGCCTCCTCATTTTGCCTCTTTCCCTGTGCTTGTGTCTATGTATTAAATAGGTCAGCTACGTCTCCTGCTCTTGGAGAGGTGACCTTATATAAGTGATACCTTATGAGGCCTGCAGTGTGCTTCCCTCAGTTCTGAATCTTCCAGGGGTGACCCCTATGTGGGCTACGTGTGTCCTTCTGTTGTGGCCTGTTTGCTCTCCCTGTAGGCACCCAGGGAGGCCGAGTTATGCTCCTGGCCAGCTGTTGTAATGCTCAGCTGCTTGTAGTTGTTGTGAGTCCTTCTGTCTCTTTGTCAGGTTTGGGGAGCCCCAGCACAGTTGGCTGCAAGTTGTAATAGCACATTTGTGTTGCAGTATTTCTTTTAAGTGAGTAGGCCCCCAGCGTGGCAGGTTGTTAGGCTCAGGGGCTTACAATTGCTATAAGCCTCCAGCCTTTAGGTCTCTTGTCAGCTCTCTCAGGATTGCAGCTGGGTGGGGCTGCCCTCAGGCATGGGAGCACCCAATTGTTTCAGCCTTTGGAAGGTGGGGCAAACCCCCATGTGGGTCTTTGAGAAGCACAAGTCTTCTGCATCTGACAAGCCCTGCCACCCACACGTCCACACACACAGTCAACACAGTCCTGTACCGTGTGCACACCCCAACCTCCTGAAGTGGACCCAGTCTCTCCACGGGGGGAGCCCCACACACTCCACCACTGCCCCACATTCTCCACCCGCTCCTTGCACACTCCCTGCCCCACTGAAGTGGGCCCAGTGGCCAGGCTGCAGAGAATCCAGTCACCAATCAATGCAGGCCCACAAGTTGCCTGAAGGCTTGCTGTTGGGTGGGGCCAGTCCCTAGGGTGGGCTGCCTGCCCTGGCTGAGCTGGATTAAATAAGTGCTCTAGTGGTTGGGGCAGACCCTGGGCTAGCAGGCCCCAGGCAGAACTCCAATGGCATCTGCCAGTGTCTGTGTCAGCACGCCCACACCAGGCCACAACAATGGCCGCCGCCAATGTCCCTGTCCCTAGAAAGGTCTCACCTCTCACTGAGGTGCACTCAGAGCCTATCAGGTGAGTCTCTTTTCACCAAAGCACTGTGCACCTTTCTGGTGATTTTAGGTTGCTTTCTGAAACGGGTGAGTTTGCGTGTGGGCCCTTCAATAGCCAGTTTTAATTTCTTTGTGCAGCAACTTTTCTGGGGGTACTCCCCAATGTTTTAGTAGCAGGCAAAGTCAGATATTATGCCACTCGCCTTGATTGTGCTGGGTCCACAAAATGCCTACAGTGGGAGCACTCCACGGCTCAGGGCCCCACTCCTCGAGGGAGGGCTGCGTACCTGTGGGCTGCTCCCGGCGGCCATGAAGCACTGAGGCTTGTGAAGGCGGTGTTTTTTCTCTCCAGAAGGGAGTTTCTGCCTCTTCCACCTCAATTAGGATAGTCCTTTGTTGCAGGAGGTCCTCTTATCCAGTTTTCAGTTCTGTCTCAGGGGTAATTTTTCCATGAGTAGTTGTAAATTGGCTGTGTCCGTCGGAGGAGGTGAGTTCAGAGTCTGCCTACGCCGCCATCTTGACTTCTCTCCTCTCACTTTTCTCCCTTTACTTTCAGCAATAGAAATCCTCCCTCTCCTCATGACTAAGTTTTAAACCAAAGATCTTCATATCCCAAAGATAGATTACTAATTAGACATAAATCAAAGTTTATTGGTAACTTGAGATTGAGAACGTCATTTATGATTTTTAATAAGTACATTATCACCAGGTGCACCTAAACACTAACATTAACATTATTTGTTTACATCCAAGGCCAGAGAGTCAAGGGTAGGAAGAAAACTGGAAGGGGACAGAATGCAAGATGTCATCTTCCTGACTTGGCTAAAGAGGCAAACTTGGATGAGTCACAAGGAATCAGTGTGTCTTTGACTTCTCTCTCACTTTTCACTTATCTTCCAGGGCCTTCTCCCTGGTACCAGGGTCTTCCCTGAGTCAGTGTTCCCTGTTCCACAATCCACCCTCCCCTCCCCCTGCCAAGTCAGATTACCTCTGTTCTCAGTGTCTGTGATCTGTGCTCTTTGTACCTGATCACAGTCATGAGGTGGAGAGTGCTTGCTACATTGTGCGGTTAGTCTTATGGTGCTTTAATCTTCAGGGTTTAAAAAAAAAAACAGAAAAACTTTGGGACAATGATGCTGTCCTAGATTTTTGTTTAAATATTGAAAAGTCCTTGTGCTATACTGTTTGTATTGGCAGCCAAATGTATCTTATTCTTCTTCAGATTGTGAATAAATCTGGTGATTTTAAGGGGCTGCTAGTTAACAAAGTATTTCATCTTAGACTTGTAGAGTCTTAGCTCAGGTCATTGCTTAGTTACTCCAGAAATGCAAATCTGCATTCACCATAACTTTGATGACAACAAAGGGAAAGTTTTCCTACTATTGCAGAGGTCACAGGAACAATTCTAGTGGTGATTTTAAGTTTTCCAAACATGGCTGAGTTTTCCTTATTATTCTGTTGGCCTCCTCTCTGAGGAGTGAGATTAAACCAGAAGTGGAGCTTCTTACACATAACATTGAAGCCAGGTACCTGAGATTACTGTAGATATTCAATAAGAACATGAGTGCCTTTTGACCTTGTTATGAATCTTGTCAATTTGCTGTTTTCTTGTTTAACTTGAGGGGCAACTCAGGTCTCGAGGATTTGTGAGCTTGTTTGGCAGAAGAAAGAGAATGCCTTCAGTGAGGTTGCAATCACCGGATGGCTGGCCCTCCACTGCCTTTGATGCCCAGAAGTCATGTTGCCCAGGGTCTTACTGGGAGTGACCCCTTTGTTTCTCCAAAGCTCCTCCTGCCAAGCCCATTAGCTCTATAAAACCCCCTCCTTTCTGCTCTTGGGGAGGCGGATTTGAGTGAACCTATGCTCCCACCTTCTCATCTTGGCCAACTCGAGTGGGGCCTTTCTCAACCTCTGAGCACTGATGTCTCAGTGATTGCTTGCTGTGCACAGGGTACACAAATTTGAGATTAAGAGGTTCAGTATCAACATCACTACCTTGTAAGCGAAGACAAATTAGGCCCAAAGTCCTAGAAATTTGTTTCTAAGTAGACTCAGTCATGGTGCTGGTGCTACCCCTGCCTGTCAGTGTAGAACCCTAGCCCAAGAACGCCTGGACACTGTTAAATTAATTAAACAAGGAGGCCAATAGACTGAGGTGGCTCTATTGCCAGGGTGGCCTACAGAAGCAAACTAAAATCTAAGCCAGTAAATGCCTCCAGGTTACGAAATCAAAACCTAAGGATAGGGCCGGCCCCGTGGCTTAGTGGTTAAGTGCGCGCGCTCTGCTACTGGCGGCCCAGGTTCGGATCCCGGGTGCGCACTGACGCACCGCTTCTCTGGCCATGCTGAGGCCGCGTCCCACATACAGCAACTAGAAGGATGTGCAACTATGACATACAACTATCTACTGGGGCTTTGGGGGACAAAAAGGAGGAGGATTGGCAATAGATGTAGCTCAGAGCCAGTCTTCCTCAGCAAAAAGAGGAGGATTAGCACAGATGTTAGCTCAGGGCTGATCTTCCTCAAAAAAAAAAAAAAAAACCTAAGGATAACCAATCACTAACAGACAACTAGGCTTTAGCTATAGACAATAAAATAATATCCTTTCTTTGCTTCTGCACTTTCTCTATATAAGTCTTCCCCTGGCTCCTGTTGGCAGAGCGCTCCTAACCACTTCCAGTTTGGTGCTGCTCAATTCAAGTTGATAGTTGCTAAAATAAACTCTTAAAGTTTTTAATATGCCTCAGTTTATCTTTTAACAACACCAAACACTGAGCACCTTCAGACAGGGACATTATTTCCTCCTGAACATTCAGTTAAATGAAAGGATTTGATTTTTGCTACTGTAGAATTCTGGCAAAAAGGGAAGCTAATCATCTTATGTTTTCAATCTTTCTATGTTTTGCATTATATTTCGATATACCAGGCTGTAGAAGGCCTTCAATAGTAATAGGGATATTACATGTGATAGCAGTAATTTTATTGAAACAACTGCATTGAAATTCACTTGGGTTTTTTCTCATTATCAGATTCTATTCCAAACAAGTATTCTATAAATCCAAATGAATTACCAGTATGCTATACACTTGTTAAAGAATAACATCACATATTTGTTTTACATCAGAAATGATTGGCATAAGGAAGCTTTGTTTGCTATCTAAAATATTTGTAAATGTTCTTTACATAAAAATTTAGATTTTTAAACCTTTAGTGGCTTAGTCTATTTTTCTAAGTTAACTTTACTTTTAAAAAAGTGTTTGGTATCTACTTTTGTAACTTCATGAGAATAAAATACATTATAAGAAAAAACATTGTAATATATGCTTGTTGAGAATAGTGACTATTACTGTTTTGCCAATCTCTGTGCTCAGCACATAACAATAAATATTTGTTGAATGAAGGAATGAGGCTCAGAGAATAAATTAATTTGCCCATGGTCACTGTTGTAGGGGAGGAAGACAATTCCTCTACCCTCTAGGTCCTTCTGGCTGGTCTAAGAATTAAACTGACATGAGACAGATTAACAGGAGAAAAATCAAACAAAGCTTATAACATGTATACATGGGAGAGACCCAGGAAAGCTGAGTAACTCAGCCAGAATAGCCAAAGCCGCCACCTTAAATACCACCTTTAGGGCCGGCCCTGTGGCTTAGCGGTTAAGTGCGTGCGCTCTGCTGCTGGCGACCCGGGTTCGGATCCCGGGTGCGCACTGACACACCGCTTCTCCGGCCATGCTGAGGCTGTGTCCCACATACAGCAACTAGGAGGATGTGCAACCATGACATACAACTATCTACTGGGGCTTTGGGGGAAAAATAAATAAATAAATAAATAAAATAAATATAAATAAATAAATAAATAAATACCACCTTTGGCTAAAGACAAAGGATGATGTTGGTGGTAGTGGTTTGTGGCTTCAAAGGGGAGGAAGGCAATTCACACGGAAATTGTAAACACGCGTTTGTTAAACAAGTGTTTTCTGGGCCCTCTATAGACAATGGGACCCATTTTACATTACACTACAGTTATCTGATGGTATTAGCTCCTTCCTAGAACAGGCTTTCTATCTTTAATTTGCTTAGGCAGTTAGGGGGAAGGTGAAAGTTTCTTTCAGTCTTTTTTTCTTAAAAATCATCAAGTCAAAGAGACACATTTGGGGTGGCCAATTCTGATCCCCCACACTGTAAAGGGAGAAGAATTTGTCACCCCAAAATATGCCTCTGGCATAAGTATTATTTTGGACTGATTATTTTTGAGAAGCTGCAGACACAAGAGAAACTCGGAAAACAGAGTAGAAGTTATCCTTTTGTGAGGGACATTTATGTTTGTAAGGGAAATCTCCACTTGTAAGGTGTCTCCCTCTCTGTACCAGGAAGAGGAGGATGACTAAATCTTTAGAAACTCTTATCAATGGAGAAGGCAACGACTTAAATCTGCATAACAACCTTACCCTTGTTTACTGTGCTTTTCCTGGTAACTTCATAAACTGTCCCCCCCCCCCCCGCCGCCCCCAGCATCTTCCTTTGTCTTTAGCTGCAGATGGGATTTAAGGTGCTGGTATTTGGGCCCTTCAGGAAGTTACTCAGTTTTCCTGGGTATCTCCCACGTATGTGTGAGGCATACATGTTATTGAACTTCTGTTTGTTTTTCTCCTGTTAATGTCTTTTATTACAGGGAGGTCTCAGCCAACAACCTAGAAGGGTAGACGGAAAATTATTTTTCCTCCCCTACATCACTCAGCTTTGGGAAACTCTGCTTTGAGAACCATTTACTTTTGGATTCTTGCTTTATACCACCTTGGGTCTGCTAAATACATGGAGCTGGAGCAGCCGTCTTTTATTTATAAGGAGTCAAATGCAGAAAAAGTCAAAGGAGCACAGGATGCTGGTTCTGAAACTGTCAAGTTTCTGGATCAAGGTCAGCAGCCATATACATTCATACTTACTGTTATGAAAGAAAAATAAACCATCTTTGTTCAAGCCTCATAAAACAGGTTTTATGTTACTTGTAGCTTAAAGTACTCCTGATGGACTCTCCTTTCCCCATGAGAGCAACAGCCTTTGTTTAGTTGCTCGTATAGAGAGGAATATGGAATACTGCTTTTGAACAGCCATACATTAGAGGTCCTGTGTGGTCAGGAAAAGAAATTCTGTTTCATACGGCAGTTGAGGAACCAGAGCTCTTTGCTCTATGTGCTTCTAAGATTGGGAGGCAGGGAGGGAGGAAGGGACAGGGATCTTTTAGATCAAAGTTTAGGATTCAGCTCTAAAGACTGTGAGACTTGGAACTCCTAGGTCTATTCTAAAATCTTTTAATGTGGCGCTAGATTGGCAAAGTGTTTACTCAACACGGAAGCCCTGAGGAGTACGGAGGAAAAGAAATCTGAGGGAGGTAAATATAAGGGGATGTGGAATTTACCTGGAGATGAGGAGTTTACTTTCAGGTTGAGTGACTTGAGTGGCGTGGGGGCCAACTGGGGTTGAGACAATGAGGAGTGATGTCATGACGAGAGTCAGACACAGGAATGAGAGCGAGGGGTTAGCCAGACAAGCAGGTTTCCTGTGGCGCCTAAGACCCAGGACGCCTTCTTAGTTGTCTGCATATGTGAGGTATACCTACGTGCATATGCGCAGTACATGGAGGACTGACTGCACCTGGGACTGCTACAGATTCTCAAAGAGATCCGGGTCCCAAAAAGTGGTGGAGACCCCTCCTGATTGGGTCAACCTGACAGACTTCAGAGAGCAGGTGAGCAGTCATTTCAACCACAAGGTGATGCTGCACAGACATTGTCTAACATTTGAAAAAACAAGGCTCAATTATGGAACCAACACCAGTCACAGATGACTGTAACCTTTGCTATACATGTTTCAGATTCCTACCCTGCTGTTCTACTTGTGTCACTTGACACAAGAAAGGTAAACATGTTACTAGATACTGGTTGTGATTGCTCCTGCCTCCTGTTTTAAGCAGAATTGGGGTGTTCAGGGCCCCCTCCTCCATTTCTATGGTTAACGGAGTACTGGTTCTATTGCACCGGCAGAACTCACATGGACTCAGAGAGCCACAGGTTGAGAGAAGACTTTCAAGGCAATCTCCTGTTTTCCAGATGAATAAACCGAGGCCCAGAGTTGTTATGAGGCTAATTTGAGTGGGCTCCAACAATACGCCACTCTGCGATGCCGTGCCTGTATCCCATTCTACCTCTCCCAGCAGGAAAGCATCCCTATTCAGTGTTTTCTAAAAGACCCTATAGGGTTGCACCAACCGATGGTTGTAGGAAGCTTTAGTGCCATGTGGGATTGTCAGTACTCCACGTCAGTGCAAGTGACCCCCTTGGGAGGCAGCAATGACGGAAATCAGTCAATTAGCTGAAAGAAGGTGGATTGACAATGCAGTCATTTGGAAAACCATTTAATTTCACTTGCTGCCAACTTCAGATAAGACGCATATGCACAATTACCTAAGACAGGAGTACCGCTTAATATTTTTTCCAAGTGTTTAAATACTGCCACTTATTGGTGATTACCTCGTTGCATATTTGTAAGAAAACATACAACGAAATATATTACTGGGATATTAAGCAGCATTTTGTTATAAGAGATTTTAAATGTTTCATCTTTTCGTTTATCAATTATGTTATTTTTCTTCAGTTTTCAAATATGATTAATTAAAACAATAATAGATTTGTGACCATTGTTTTTATTAATAGCAAAATTATTAAAGTACTGAGTGGAAATGATTTCCCACAATAAATTATTATTTAACTAATTAAATAATTCCCCGTATTACACTAGGAGAGAAAAAGAGAGGTAGAATATAACTTTGAGGTTTTTAACAAGAGCAGCTCAGAGGATGAGTTCATATAATTAGAAATACCATAATAGTGATGGAAGATTATTTGTAAAAAGGACGGTAGTAATTTCCTCCCACTGTCCATGCCCTGGAGCATTTCCCTCCCATTCTGCCTCTGTGCTTCCCCATGTGACTTGCATTGGTTAATGAGACAATAGCAGATATGACGTAAACAGAGACTTGAAAAGCACTTGCCCTCTTTTGTTGCTTTAGGGAACCCTATAAACACCACCACTGAACAAGCCCAGGCTGGCTTGCTGGATGATGAAGGACACATGGCTAAGTCATCCCCTGCCTCACATGACATAGAGTCAACAACCAGACATGTGAATGAGGTCATCTGGGACCAACCAAAGAAAGTGAATTTTAAGCTAAGATCTGAAGGATGATAGGAGTTAGGTAGCAAAGTCTCTCTGTCAACCAGTGCCCGATATCAAGCCAGGAATTGCCTCTCAAATGGGGTATACTGGTGTCAAGCAAGTAGCAGAGACCCTCCTCAGGGGATAAGAGTTATAATTCCAGTACTAAAAGGTTCTGGATAGATAACCTTTGATCAAGAGGTCACCTGGCACAAAGTGATGTTTGCAATATTCCTGTGATAAACTGTATTCAAGATTTGAATATGTAGTAAAATGAAATTTAAAATGTATGTATAGGGCCGGCCCCGTGGCTTAGCGGTTAAGTGCACACGCTCCGCTACTGGCGGCCCGGGTTTGGATCCCGGGCGCACACCAACGCACCGCTTCTCCGGCCATGCTGAGGCCACGTCCCGCATACAGCAACTAGAAGGATGTGCAACTATGACATACAACTATCTACTGGGGCTTTGGGGAAAAAAAAGGAGGAGGATTGGCAAAAGATGTTAGCTCAGAGCCGGTCTTCCTCAGCAAAAAGAGGAGGATTAGCATGGATGTTAGCTCAGGGCTGATCTTCCTCACAAAAAATAAATAAATAAATAAATAAAAATAAATAAATAAAATGTATGTATAAAATAGTCCAAAATTAACTTAAAATTGAGATACTATATTTATTCTTTAATAATAATATCATGCTATAAAGAATTAAATTTTAATTATTCATGAATCTGAATAATTCTTTTATCACAAGAGCATGCAAATGTCTATAAGACAGGAGCATTCTTAAAATTAGGGCCAGATGATAGCTTCAGTGTTACCAATTAGGTAGTTCCAAGTTTCTTTTAACTCTTAAAATCTTGGAATAGAACCTCGAGTGAAGGAGTCCTATGTTTGGCAATGTCTTAACACATTTCTTTATATCTCAAGAGACCTAGTTACTGCTACAGATGTGAATAATTCTAAACAGCAATACGTGATTTACTTAGCTTCCATACTTGTACACTGGGAAAGGGAAGAGAAACTGACAATGTGGAATCATTTTAACATCATTAACTGTTGACTCTTTTAGTAAAAGTTACATATGGCCTGAGATATACATGGAACACAAGAACAATAAGAAAAATGCCCATATCTCACTCCACTTAATCACCACATGCATAACAAATACTTTAAATTTTATTTCATAAAATCACCATTTCGCACTGTCTTTCACTCTCTTTTAAATCCTCACTCCATTTTAAATCCCTGCTGTTAGCTCCATGGTTGGGATCTGTCAGATTAACAACTTTATAATCTCAGAAGGGATTGTGATTAATTTTGGTAATTTGTATAATAGATTTCCACCATCTTTATTTCTTCTCCCCTACATTTAATTCAGTTAGGCCATAAAGCTTCTGAAGGCTATGTTTTCTATTTCTTATTTTGGTCTCTTCAGCACTTAATACAGTGATTTGTATTCAGTAGGGGCTTCATAAATGATTATTGAGATTTATGCCTTAATCCTAGTGATGTGTCTACATCCCTTCTTTTCCCTGACTTCCTCTTAGTTCTCAGTAAGTTTTGGAGAAGAATGTGACTAATACATGCCCAGAATCTGCGAGGGGGTTTGAGTAGGAGTGCTTTAGTTTCTATGCATTTTGTCCCCATTTTTTACTGGCTGTAATTCCATGACTAGCAGATACTCCCTTAGAGATCCAGGGCATATACTTTCTCCTTGCCATTTCTCACATTCTTTCTGTGAATCCCCATCCCTTCCTATGCACGAGGGCCAGTATTGACTAACTGTGTAGCCTTGTCTGAGTCAATTTTGCAAATGGTAAGGAATTTTTTGCTACAGTGACTGGTATAAATCAATTCAGAAGGTTTCATATGCACATTCAAAACTGTGTCCAAATAATCATTGGAAAGGGTTAGCAAGGAGGGAGGCAAGCCTAGAAGAGATGAAATGAACTTCAATTTTTCATTTCCCTCTTCATTCATTTCATAAATATATTTTTTAAATTTCGCTTGAGACTTCTGCTATCACTGGATTATTTGGAAATGTGGTATTTAATTTCCAAATGTTTGCAGATTTTCCTGTTAACTTTCTGTTAATGATTTCTAGTTTAATTCTATTACAATCACAGATTTCAATTCTTTTAAATTTGTTAATGTTTTATTTATGACCCAGGATATGGTCTATATTAGTTAATATTCCTTGTGTGCTTGAAAAGAATGTGTATTCTGTTGCTTTTGAGTAGAATGTTCTATAGATGTCAGGTGGATCCTATTGGTTGATGGTATTGTTCAATTCTTTTATATCCTTCCTGATTTTTTAATCTAGTGGTTCTGTCACTGACTAGGTGCCTCGAGAAACTCAAAGGTGGGTTAGGAAGCAATTAAGTATTTTTCCAAGTTGTTTCTTTTCCTTTTGTATGTTAAGGAGATATAACCACCAGCCATCCTGAAACTGACCAAGCCTCACCACAAGAGCTATGCCCATGACCTTTGCCTTATCTTTTTTTTTTTTTTAATTTTTATTTATTGATTGATTTCCCCCCCAAAGCCCGAGTAGATAGTTGTATGTCATAGCTGCACATCCTTCTAGTTGCTGCATGTGGGATGTGGCCTCAGCATGGTCGGAGAAGTGGTGCGTCGGTGCACGCCCGGGATCTGAACCCGGGCCACCAGCAGCAGAGCTGGCGCACTTAACCACTAAGCCACGGGGCCGGCCGACCTTTGCCTTATCTTTAATGCAAAGATCTCTCCAGGAGGAGCTTAGGCCTCATTATGTGGAAGCATGTTCTCCAACTGAGCCTGTGCAAGTGAATACCCGCCTCTCCCTTTTGAATATTCATTCCCCAACCAAAGTAAAAGTACCTGCTTTCCTTTGTTCAGGGATACCATGACTTTGGAAATGATTCCTCATGGCATCCCAATTGCTGCAAATACACTTTACTGTGTGAGACAACTTCCACTAGTGTAGAGTCTTATTTAACTCACCAGGAGGCGAGCCCACTTGGTTTGGTAACAGTTCTATCAATTATTGAAAGAGAGGTGTTGAAATCCTTAACAATAATTGTGAATTTGTCTATTTCTCTTTCATTATATTAGTCTTTGTTTTGTGTATTTTGCAGCTGTGTTGGTTGGGCCATAAATATATGTCGGATTGCTATATGTTCTTGGTAGACTGATCCTTTTATCATTGTACAATTTCTCACTTCATTGCTGGTGATTTTCTTTCCTCTGAAGTCTACTTTATCTGATATTAGCATAGTCACTCCTGCTTTCTTTTGATTAGTGTTTGTATGGTATATCATTTTGCATCCTTTATTTATTTTTTTATTTTTTAATTTTTTTTTGGCTGGGAAAGATTAGCCCTGAGCTAACGCTAACTTCTGTTGCCAAAATCTTCCTCGTTTTTTTTTTTTTTTTTCGCTTGAGGAAGATTACCCCTGAGCTCCGTGCCCAGGATCCGAACCTGTGAACCTGGGCTGCCAAAGCAGAACATGCTAAACTTAATCACTACACCAAGGGGCCAGCCCCTGCATCTTTTATTTTTAACCTACCTATATCATTATATTTGAAGTGAATTTCTTGTAGGCAGCATGTATTTGGGTTTGGGGAAGTTTTAATTATTACTTCTACTCTGCTCATACTTCCTGTTCATAATCTTTCTCTCTCCTGTTTTGCCATTGTACTTTATTTGTACTTATGGTACAGCAGTTATTACACTTTGTCTTATGTATGTATTTGAATGTGATTACAGAAATAGACCCTTACATCTTTGAATCCTGCACATAGAAGACAGGTGAATTTTGGCGACTTGAATTCGGTATAGTACTACTTTTAAATGAACTATGTTCTGTTACCTTTTAATGGTAAATTTCCAGTTTAAACTCCATGAAAGAAATGAGATTTTACATTTTGAATAATCTCATCCTTAGTTTACTTAAGGAAGGCGTATTGATGTTTGGTTGCTATACATAAAAATGCTCATGTAATAGATTTAAAACTTTAATTCTGTCGAAAGGAAATCTTATATCAGAGAGTCATTCTAGAAATCCGAACCCTGGGAAATCTATGCTTAAAAAAATACAAACTAGTGGGGCTGGCCTGGTGGTGCAGCGGTTAAGTGCACGCACTCCACTTCGGTGGCCCGGGGTTTGCAGGTTCGGGTCCCGGGCACACACCAACACACTGCTTGTCAAGCCATGCCGTGGCGGTGTCCCACATAAAGTAGAGGAAGTTGGGCACGGATGTTAGCCCAGGGCCAGTCTTCCTCAGCAAAAAGAGGAGGATTGGCATTGGATGTTAGCTCAGGGCTGATCTTCTTCACACACACACACAAAAATACAAACTAGAGTATATTTGACATGAAAACTCCTTGAGTGAATTAATGTAAGATTATTAGATGATAAAGAACTGTGGTTGGGGGGGTGTGGGAAGAAACAAGTGAAAACTACTTTCATTGCAGATCCCTGCCCATCCTCTGCAACAAATCAAATATTGTTATTCCCTAATTGAACGTTAATGCTAACATTGTCCCTCACATACTAATAATGGCAAAATACAGGGATTTCTGGTGTCTCACGAACAAAATAATAGCCTCATTGACCAGAATTAATAATTTTCATGAAAATGTTTTAGCAACATGTAGACTGTGGCTACATCAGGAAACGTTTTACTTTTAGTTCAAGTTATAAACTCAAATGCCCACCTGGGTCAGGGAGGTCATTTAAAAATGGGTCAAGGGTTTGCTAAGGAATGATGAGGAATGTGGTAAAGTAGCAAATGCATGCCCCATATAAAGGCATTCAATTTAAAACATTTTAGGGGCCGGCCCCGTGGCTTAGCGGTTAAGTGCACGGGCTCCGCTGCTAGCGGCCCGGGTTCGGATCCCGGGCGTGCACGGACGCACCGCTTCCCCGGCCATGCTGAGGCTGCGTCCCACATACGGCAACTAGAAGGATGTGCAGCTATGACATACAACTATCTACTGGGGCTTTGGAGGGAAAAAATAAATAAATAAAATCTTTAAAACATTTTAAAAATGTTATGAAAGACATATAACACATGTGTCCTGGCCAAACCACCTTTGGGGGACCTCCAATTTAATTAATTAGCTATGTCAATGGGGAAGACAATTAGTTTGTCTATCACATTCAGGCTGCCTTTACCTCACATTTAACATCCACATTTTGGAGTTATGTGGAACCTCTGCATATCAGATCATCACATGGGGAGATATTACAAGAAGCAGTGACTATAAAACATGATGGTATGCCTCAGGAATTTGTGACCCCTGGAATATTAAAATTAATAGGCAAATTTAAGAAAGGGTTCAAAAAGGTCTAAATAAATGGTAATTTTTACTTTAAAAATATTTTGCTTTATTTTATTCTGTATATGAACACGTATAATCTTTCTTTCAACTTAAGAATATATATTAAGAATATATATATTTACTCTAGATTGGAGTCAGCAAAATTTTTCTGGAAAGGTTCAGATAGTAAATATTTTAGGCTTGCAGGCAACATGATCTCTGTCTAAATTCTCTCGTTGTAGTTCAAAAGTATCCATAGACAATACATAAACAAATGGGTGTGACTGTGTTCCAATAAAACTTTATTTATGGACACAAATTTGGATTTTTTGATATTTTCAAAGAAAAATCTTTAGTACTAACTTTAAAAAAAATAGATAAAACCATTAATCGTTACTAAAACCTTTGATGCTTAGGCAAAATTGACAAATTAATATGGATCTTGTTTCTGAACATTAAAGTGAACTTAATTAATATCAAAATCCCACAGAATATTTTCAAATTGTTTTGGAAAAAAGGCCATATTATGCCTCAAAGCTAGCCCAATGTTGTATAAAGGCCAGGCAGTGGGAGTGTCTGCCCCCACAGGAAGGCTTATTACTTCCACTGTTTTTTGGCATAATGATTTTAAAATGCAGACAGATTTTAGTCAGTTTTATTATTATTTTAAATTGTCGACAGTCAGTAAACTCTATTATTGCCTATACTCACTGCCTACACCAACAGGCAGACAACTTCCACTGCCCCATCCTGGGAATGCCTCTTGGGGCCAGCCTACATGATGTTTGCCCATATGGTATAACTTGAGGGATATAGGAAAGCCTCAAACAAGTATATGATAAAATACTTGAAATTCTACCATTAATAATAGAAATAATAATAATGATAGAAATGGATAAGAATTACCATTTATTGACTGCCTACCATGTGCCAGAAATTGTGTGTTAAATGCTCTACTTATATTTTGGAGATGAGGAAATGGAGTTTCAGAAGCTGAATTACTTGTCCAAGGCCACAGAACAACTATGTGGGGGATCCAGGATTGGGTACAGGGAGCAAGTAGGGTGGAGAAGGCTGTGTGGAAAACCTTAGGAAAAAGGATGCTTAGAGTGGTGAGGAGAGGGTTGCATGAGAAAAATGTGAAAGGATAGGTTTGAAATGAGAGGGTATTTCACACGTTTTCCCATGGCTGCTTTGTTCCCCACTGTGTCCTTTCTCCTTATCTTTAGAAGTATTTATTGCTAAAAATAGCAAAGTGTTTTCATATTGCTACTATCACAGTAGCCAGGGTTTTGTGTCAGCTGAGCCTGAGAAACACTCACTTGTTCAGTTTGTAAGGTATACTTACAAAGAATATGAACCATGAGACCAAAGGGATGAGCGATTGTCATATAAAATGTCTCAAAAAGAAAGCTTACGGCACACACTTTTATGAAGGATCTTAAATAATCATTCAAGATTTCTGCATAGCACTTTGACACAATATTTTTTTTTTTTGACACACAATATTTTAAAAAACACTGGTAGAACATTCACAAACATCACCATATTGTACAATAATTAATTAACATAGTTTGATTGTTAAATAAGATCACCTTTTCTAACCCCTAAAAAATATTTAACACTGTTTGAAAAGTGAGATGATTGTATAAGATGTAAAGGTAGTTTTGGTCTCATAGAAAGATTTCAGCATTTAACAGGCTCAGGGCCTTATATATTTCCTGGTTCACAAGTGGTATGTCTTATTTTGGCAACCCGGATGTTTTATCTTCTTGCTGAGACTCTGTAAACATATTATGTATGGTCAAAGACCCCAACTAAGATGAATATTGAAAACCCCTCTAGTGAGAGTAAAAGGAAAAAAATAGGAAAAATTAAATGAAAAGCATGTCTACAGTTGGTAAAAAGGGAAGGCAGGCACAGGGAAGGTATAAATCTTATTCACTAAAATTGAGAATAAATGTAATATTGATAGAAAGTTTTAAAGTTAAAATTGTTCTGCAACTGCAGTGTGCACCTATATCACCTGGAGGGATTCTTGAAGCACAAATTGCTAGTCTTCACCCCGAAAGTCTCTGATTCAGAAGGTCTGAGGTGAAGCCTAATAATCTGCATTTTTAGCAAGTTTCCAGGTAATGTTCATGCTACAGGTCTGAGGACCACACTTTAAGAACTACTAGACTAGAGAAATGCTACTTACACTTTCAAACCAACTACTCCCAACAGCAGAGGAGAGCAGACAACGGCTGCCTGCATGTGAATCCTGTCTCTACCTCTTACCAACTGTGAGAACTTGGCCAAGGTACTTGACTGCTCTGTGAATTTGGCATTCTACTCTATGATATATCCCTATTTGTTTTCATATAAAAATTATACCCCCTTAATCTTTCAAGTAAAACTGTAAGTCCTAGGGTAAGGCACTGATCTTCAAACTCCATGGCACACTAGAATCACCTAGGAGACTTGCAAAACTACTATGGCTGGGACCCATCCTCAGAGACTCTAATTTATTAAGTATCGGGTTAGCTTGGGAATAGGCTTTTTTTTTTTTTTTTTTTGCTGAGGAAGAATAGCCCTTAGGTAACATCTGTGCCAGTCTTCCTCCACTTTGTATGTGAGTTGCTACTGCAGTATGGCTGACGAGTGGTGTAGGTCTGTGCCCAGGATCCAAACCCGCGATCCCAGGCCGCCAAAGCAGAGCATGCTGAACTTAACCACTATGCCACAGTGCTAGCACCCAATAGGCATTTAAAAAAAATGGTTGGTATAGTTGTTACACAGTATGGATCAGTGAAAATATATAAGCCAAGGTTACATAAATCTACATGGAGAAATATTACACCCCCAGAAAAGCAACTTGCAGGAAATATAATATTGTGGTGCTATTGTAACACAACAATAACACTTCTCTGAAGATTAAACACATCTAAAACAATTTCACATATACAGATGGTAAAAGTGTGAAAACACGGACAAGAAACATGAACTACACCCCCAAGGTAACAGTTACCTTTTGGGAGGAAGGGGCTTGAAGGATGCCATGCAAAAGAAGCACCTGTCACAAGAATATTTAAATTCTTTAAAAAAATGAATTGGAGCAAGTGTGGCAAAATGTTAACATCTAGGTGGATTTAGTTGGGTAATTTTTTATATTATTATCTACATTTCTTTTGTGTATTTGAAAGAGTCATAGAAAGAAAAGAGAAGCTACATCTTCTTTGCTTAGGGCATATGTCAGTTATGGACCCTGTTATGGGGTGCTGAGAAAGTCTAGAGGAGTCTATTTTCTGAGAATTTTCCAAAATACCTCACGCTGGGGCCCTTTTATTCAAGAAGAGTCTTGTAGGGTGAGAGGTCTCAGAACACATTTGGGGAGGGCCAGCCCCATGGCATAGCAGTTGGGTGCGTGCGCTCCGCTGCTGGTGGCCCAGGTTCGGATCCTGGGCGTGCACCGACGCACCGCTTGTCAGGCCATGCTGTGGCGGCGTCCCACATAAAGTGGAGGAAGAAGGGCATGGATGTTAGCCCAAAGCCAGTCTTCCTCAGCAAAAAGAGGAGGAAGTTAACATCCATAAGCATGGATGTTAACTCAGGGCTGATCTTCCTCACAACAACAACAAAAAAGAACACATTTGGGAAGCACTGCTTTATTGGATGGCGGATGCCATCATCAAACATTCAATGTCATTATTAGTCACCCCAAATGAGTGAAGACACAGACTTAAGCCTATAAACGGTGGACTGTCCTAGTCATCCTTGAGATCCCACCCCTGCTTGCTAGTTAGAATCAGGCAGTTTAGATCTGCAGGTAGTTCAAAGTCTCGAGATGTGTTGGGGATCCTCAATACCACACCCACTTTCAGAGATTCACTAGAAGGACTCATGGAAAATGACTCTTGGGAAAATCAGCATATAGTTGTACTCAGGGCTAAGATTTATCATAGCAGTGTAGTAAGGATACAGGGCCAGGTCATAAGGGGAAAAGACATGGGTGGAGTCTGGAAGAATCCATGTGTAGGCTTTCTTATGCTCTCTGCCTCCCATGAGGGGTCACACAGAGCACCCTCTTCCCCTAGCAATGAAAATGCAGCAAGATGTGGGCAATGTTTCTGCCCAGGGAAGCCTTTTGAGACTCAGTTGAGGGTTTTTACTGGAGGCTGGTCACATAAGCACCCTCTGCTTATCAAGTAGCAAAAGTCCAGAGTTCCAGAAGGAAGGCAGGTGCTCAGAATAAAACACATTGTTTGTATAAAGAGTCTAGGCATAGTAAATACCCTTATCAATTAAGGGGTGTTAAGAACCCTCCCGAAATCCAAGCTCAGAGGCACCAGCCAAGGGACAAGTTTGCAAGCACACCTTTCTAAGCATACCAGTCTCAGGCCTGCTATGTTAACTCTTTTCTGCAGAGGACATTTGGTGAAGACCTCAGATAATACAATCAGAAGTATTATAGAACCCTATGGGATAGAATGATGAGGTGAAACCAACAAGGTGAAGCCTATTAAGGGAAAACAAAAGCCTTGCATTCAAGTCCAAAAGATCGATTACTAGTACCGGATAGAGGAGACCTAGCTTGACAGCAATTAATGTGAAAAACACCCAGGGGAGTTTGTTGCTCAATATCAATTAACAGTGTTAACTGAGCCATTGGAAAAACTAATGGAAACTTATTCTGAATTAATGGGAGTGTCATGTCAGATCGATGGATGTAGAACTCTCATGGTATTCTGAAATGATCACACATCATTTGGAAAATGTATGCATTTCTAAGGTTCTTATTCTAATACAGTTATGAATAAATAAGAGACGTGCACTGGGTAGTGTGGGTCACTAGGGTGACACTGATATTTGAGTGGTCTTATCATTTTTGAAATGAGGTTTGGAAAATTTCGAAATGAGTCCTGGTTATTCCCTTTGCTCCATTTGGCAGAATTGAGAACAGTGGTGGCAACTTTAGGGAGGCAGATGCAGAAACAATCGAAAAAGGAATTAGACAGCCCAAGTATGGAAGCAGCTGACTTGGACAGGAATGTGTTCCCCAGTGATGGAAGTATTCGCACAGCTGGATGAACATGTACCTCTAGACTGAATAAGACATTGAGCCTAAAGATCTAGAGAGTCTCTTTCTACTCTAAAATTCTTAACTCTATGGTTCTGTTAATTTAGACAGTTTCCACTGTGCCTATGGCTTGGATGCTGCTGAATGGAAAGCCAAAGTAAAAGCCAGTGTCTCTGAATTTTATTTTGAGTGTTGCAGCAGGAACCATGGGAACACTCACAAGCACTGTGGGCTCGTTTCATAACATTTCCTCATACAGGCAGACCTTAAATTTGGAGACAAAACCTTTTTCATTGGGAATACTCATGCTTGAAATTTCCATCCCTAGAATTAATCTTGAAGGATTATGTGACAAACATCAAGACACTACCTCAATGAGGGACCCTATTAAATTTTAGATGTGATTTCACTGAACACCAGGAAGTTCCTTAGTCCCAACTGACCAGAGCTCCTCAGATAATAGTATTAAATATTCATTGCTCAGCACCTTGGAAATATGTTGACTTTCACAAAACCCCTATTAAAAACAAATATCCCTAGGGGAAGTAATGCTTTAGCTAATATCATATAAACCAGGGGTCTCTAAACTTTGTGTGTCATGTACCCAATCAGTAAGAAAAAATTGAGTTGTATCCCCACGCTGTATATATGTATTTATTTACTCATATCCTTGACACCCTTGTGTCTCATTCAAACTTACATCCTTAAAACAACTACAACCCTAGTCACTGCCAGCTCTCTCCCTGCTCTGCAGCTGTGCCCTGCTAGTGAATTTGCCTGGAATAAAACCCACAACCACGCAGATGGGTCTCTAAATTCATGCTGCAAACCTCATGTGGGCCCTTAATGCAGCTGGGCCATCAAACTATTCTTCCTAATCTAGTCACTCTCCCTAAAGTGTATCTCAAACTTTAGTGTGCTATAAATCACCTGGGGATCTTGATAAATACACTTTGTGATCTTGCCATGGAGCATAACAGACTGTATTTGTAACAAGCTTCTCGGTGATGCTGACACTGCTGGCCCTTGTGTAGCAAGGTCCCAGATGACTATTTTATACCTTATGAACTCTCTTCAAACTTCTAACACCTCCTCCCTCACCCATACTCCCAGCTAGTGACCTGCTTCCTACTGCACTGAGAAAGTCATAGGAATCAGAAGAGGACTTCACAGACTCCAACACCTCATCTACCCACCTGTCAGCATCTGGACCCATATATTCTGCCTTCTCACCTGTTAATAGATATCTTAAACGTAACTTGCTCAAAAATGAACCTCTGATGTTGTCCCCACAATCTCTTCTACCAAGTTTCATTCACACACCTATGCTGGTGGCATTGTCTATTCTCCAGTTGCTCAAATCAAAAGCCTTGAAGTTATTCTTCTCGTGTTTCTTTCCTTCACACCCTATATCCAATCCTATTTGCTTTACCTTCAAAATATATCCATAGTCTGACCTCTTCTCACCACTGTACTGTTACTACCCTTTCCAAGTCACCTGGATCACCATAATCGTCTGGTGAATGGCCTCCCTACTAGGGTCTATTTAAAACCAAGTAGTGAGGGGCCAGCCCCGTGGCGCAGCGGTTAAGTGCGCGTGGTCTGCTTCGGCGGCCCAGGGTTCGCATGTTCAGATCCTGGGGGCGCACT
Organism: Ceratotherium simum simum; assembly: GCF_057802395.1. Taxonomy (NCBI): domain Eukaryota; kingdom Metazoa; phylum Chordata; class Mammalia; order Perissodactyla; family Rhinocerotidae; genus Ceratotherium; species Ceratotherium simum. The sequence goes on along the minus strand of NC_141940.1, from coordinate 99,441,893 downwards.
GATGCACCGCTTATCAAGCCATGCTGTGGCCACGTCCCATATAAAGTAAAGGAAGATGGGCACAGATGTTAGCCCAGGGCCGGTCTTCCTCAGCAAAAAAGAGGAGGATTGGCGTCGGATGTTAGCTCAGGACTGATCTTCCTCAGAAAGAAAAAAGGAAAAAAGAAAAAACCAGGTAGTGAGTGATCTTGTTCAACTTACCATATGTTATTGAATCTAAGATGCCATCAATTGTAAGAGGCAGCCTTATTTTATGTATAAGTAAGTGACATTTCCATGAATTAAACTATGACACTTTGCCTTAATAATAATCTTGTGCAAAATATCACTTAGTCTCACCAGAATCTGTCTGCTTTGAAGATACTTTCACAGTTCCAGGATATTTGACACTTTTTACTGCATCCAGATTCATTGCTTGATGTAATGACAGGCAACCCTTTCAGATGTATATCATGAACAAAAGAAAACCCAAGTCCATCTACCCATTGATATATTGTCTTTGTTTTTTTTTTTTCAGTTTTGAATATATTATTATTTTGTTTGTTTATTGCAGTAACATTCGTTTATAATCTTTGGTCTTTTAAAGTACTTACTTGGTCATTGCTTTGCAAGAAATTACGGACTTTCAATCATTCCTCCAACAATGAATATTCGTTTCTCTAGTATCAAGTTTTTACCCTGCTGCTGTGTTTCCCTGACTTTCTATTGCACCTTAACTTTTTGTTTCAATACCAAATCATCATATAATCTTTTGGAACACATTTTCCAAAGCAATTAGGGGCTGGCCTGGTGGCACAGTGATTAAGTTTGCACGCTCCACTTCGGCGGCCTGGGGTTCCTGGGTTCATGGGTTCAGATCCCGGGCACGGATCTACATACTGCTCATCAAGCCATGCTGTGGCGGCATCCCACATACAAAATAGAGGAAGACTGGCACAGATGTTAGCTCAGGGACAATATTCCTCAAGCAAAAAGAGGAAGATTGGCAACAGATGATAGCTCAGGAACAATCTTCCTCACCAAAAAAAACACAAAAAACAAAACAAAAAAGCAATTAAACTCAACATGTGCAGTATTGATAATGCACAGAACTTGATGAAGGGAAGAAAATAAGAAGTTCCCTGAACAAGTTGCTCTTTGTGCAATGATGACTGTCTGAACTGCCACCTGGCAGATGACTATTGTAAAACAGTTTCTACTAAGATTATCCCAATAATCCCAATTCAAGACATGAAAAAATGTAGAAAAAGTTGTGTCTTGGAATAGATAAAATTCAATAAGTCAGATCATGTTGCTTCTATACTCAAACCTATGAAAGCTTCTCCATTGCACTTGCCAGAATCCTTACCATATCCTACAAGGTGCTATGTGAGATCCCTGCCCCCACCCCCAGCAACTATGTCTTTGTCCCAGAGGGATTTTGTCATTAGAGTGACCAGGTAGGTATTTGGAATCTAACTGCGGGGATATCGAGTTGAGGATATATTTAGTTTGGATTTCTGAGATGTATTCATGTGGTCCACAGTCCTAACTAGAGGGAAGCTACTTCTAGCTTTTCCATCCCTGTAAGGAATGGCTTCCAGAATTTTCCTGGCCACTGTGCTGACTCACCTGGAGTTGGGACATGAGGATGCAAGGCTAAACAGTGTTTGGTGATATAAACAGGTATGACAGCTCCTGGCACCTGAAAGTATATAGGTAGTGGGAGAGAAACAATTATTGAAATGTATGATACCAGAAGCTAGACTATGGGAAACTCTTCTAATCACCAGATGTATAAAATTGTGGGCAGAGTGGTTTGCTCACATCAATGCTTGTCTAAACAGAAGTTCTTTCCTATCAGGAACTTACATGAAAATGCAGCACATCCCATTAAAAACTGCACCATACTTCAGGATTTTTGATGTTTTAGTATTTGTCAGCTTTTTTAAAGTTTGTAATTTACTGCAATTTCTTTTGTCATTCTACATAAATCTTCAATTTTATACCTAATTTTGTATTTGTACATTTGAATTGTTTCTCTTAAAGAGGAATCGGAAATTGTATAAGATTTGGGCCTCACAAAACCTAGTTCTGCCCCCGCTCTGGCATCTGAACCACTTCCCCTGCCCCCACCCCCAACACTTGCCCTGGGCTCTTGCCATGCTGGCCTCCTCCCTGATCCTCGCACAATTCCGACATTCTCTGGTCTGTGCACTGGTGATTCCCTGCCTGGAGCCCTCTTCTTCCCGACATCCACATTGCCTGCTTCCTCTTCTTTTGAAAGTCTTTTCTCAAACTTCACCTTCTCCATAAGGGCCTCCTCGTCCTGTCCTTTCCTTTTAGATATACAGCCCATATCTATACACACTCCTGAAACTTCTTACTCCACTTTTTCTACTTTCTATAGCATTTTTCACACTCGAAGGTAGGTGGATTGGTAATAATTGATTCATCGATAGATAGATGATAGACACTATCAAAAAATAATCAGGTTATTATGCCTCAAGTTTCTTGCCTGCCCCTCCACTAGAATGTACTCAGTAAGTATTTGTTAAGTGAATGAAACTCTCCTTATATCAAAATCTGTGAATCATTTACTTATGTAGTGCGTACGTGCGCGCACACACACGCACACGCGCACACACACACACAATGCTCTTCTAAACCAAAATGAAAACAACTTCTTCTAAGATCTTAAGTGAACCCTTCACTATGCCTTGTAGAAATTGAATATCAACATGTTACTCTGGGCCCAGGAATGTGAAAGTGTAGAGAAAATGTGAATCTTGAATTGAAAAGCCCCAGGGATATACTGTAGGGTTCAGTTGTAGTCAGTGGTTGCAGATTCTTGTTTTTTTTTTTTTGATTGTATGAAGATTTTTTTTTTAACTATATTTTAGAGCAGTTTTAGGTTCACAGAAAAATTGAGAGGAAGATACAGAAATTTCCCATATACCCTCTGCCCAGTGGTTACAAATTCTTACTACAGAAAAATGACAGGACAATTTTTATAGTTGAATGACTGCATGACAAAAGACACAAGCTGCCTTTGAAATAAAGCTTCTCATATGAATAGTTCTCAGTTCAGGAAACCAGAGTATTCTATGATGGTCATTATTTAGAACAATGAGGAAAATGAGTACAGCAGAAAACGTTGAATGCTGTGAGCATTGGACACAAGCCAAACATTTGAAATGATTGTTTATTAGCTTCTTTCCTGCCTGAATTTGTTGATCTTTTTTTTTTCTTGACTGAGAAGTGAGGATCATTTTTCTACATCTGCATGATACAGTAGCATCAAGGGCTACATTTCCATCACAGTGCAGGAGGGGATGGCAACAGGATTCTCACAGATGTAAATTTGGCTTATGTCTCAGAACTTCACACTTCAGGAAAAATCTTCCTCCTTGTATTCAGCAAAGTTATAGTTAACAGCTGTGTCTCTTGTGTTTTCACCTGGCTGTGCACTGCTTCAAGCAACTTCTGTCAGTGTGTGAAAGGCTAGATGAGAGGTCATGTTTCTCCTTTTTGCTGAAACAAAAGAAAGATTCAGGCATAATGTTTTCTACTTGGCTTAGCACACATACCGGGACACTTACATATTTTGCATAGCTGTTCTGTGGAAATTTTAATTTCAAGAGCAAGTATCCCCTATGAGGATCAGTTATTGCGGTGGTAAACCATTTTTGCTTTTCATTTATTTTACAAACATATATTTGTAGCTTTGGTTCATGTCTCATCTTGACTAGTTGGCAATTGTCAGCGAGCTGTTGTTGTCTATTCACAGCGTGGTGGACTGGCAGGGGAGGGCCTTCAATAGGCACAGGCTTGTGGGGCCTGATGGCTTAAGGGGCAGAGGGAGGCCATATGTGCCAGGGCCTGTGAGGCTGGTCCTATGAGGTTTGTTCCTTTGATCATCCAAGTGAAAAAGATACTAGTCTCATTGCCTCCACCCTGGCCTCCATAGTCTACTGGCAACACAGCAGCCAGAGGGATCCCGTTGAAACCAGAATCAGATCATGTCACTCCACTGCTTTCACATTGTGTTCTCATTTCACTCAGAGTAAAGGCAAAGACAATGGCCTGAAAAGCCCTCCTTAATCTGACCCATGCTTTCCTCTTACCTCTCCAACCTCTTCTGTTACTCTCCACCTCCCTCACTCCACTTGGACCGTACTGGTCTTCTTGCTGGTCCTAGAACACACTCCCTCCTCCAGTCCTTTGCATTTGCTCATTCTTCTGCCTGGAATTCTCTTCTTCAGATTTCTTATGGCACCCTCCATTATCCTCTACAAGTCTCTGCTCAGAAGTCACCTTCTCACCGAGGCTTACCCTGACCACTACATTTTAATTAGCACCCCCCTGCACACACACAGATTCTTTCTTCCCTGCTTTATTTTTCCCATAGTCCTTTATTGCTATTTAACATTCTAGATTATTTTCCTTGATTATTGTATTGTCTCTCTTCCCCACTAGAATGTAAGCTCCAAGAGGGCACTGATTTTTGCCTTGTCTATGCTGTTCACTGCTCTAATCCAAGCCCCTAGAATAGCACTTGGAATATAGCCAGGTTGCGCATCCATTCTGGTTTGCCAGGACAGTCCCAGTTATGCCTGTTTTCCTGGCGTGATTATTAATTACACTCCCTTCACTGTGCAAAGTGTTGGATGATTAGATTTATGATCACCATACCCAGAAGAGATGCTCAGTAAATGTGTTTTAATTGAGAGGCTACTCCCTCAGGAGTTAGAGCCTTCTTCAGTTGTGGTTCAGGCAAATAGTACCGGGGGAAAATCAGAACACCCACCAACAGGAAGCAGCTGAGGCCTAGAAAGGGTGGTAGAGAAGAGCAGTTGGCATCTGGAAGTGTTACCGAGCCCTAAGGGACTGGTGACCTGCAAGTGGGTCCTCTTGCCCGGAGCCGCTCGCGCCAATAGAACGAGACTGGGTTCGGAATAGCAGAGCAACAATGTTATTCACTGATCAATGAATAGAGAAGGGAGAGCTCATGCTCTTAAAACACCTTCTCCACGAAGGGAAGGTGAGCAGGGTTCTTATGGGATGTAAAGGGGGCGGGGTCTCTGCATCATCGCTTGGGGCAGGGGCATTTGGGGCATGCGCTGATTTTCCTTTCTTGCACAGGTTTCCTTTTGCGCATGGCACCTCATTGCCATCTTGGACCTTTCTGGTTTGGACCGGTTTTGCGGTTTGGCCATCTGGCAATGTTCTGCCTTGGTTCCTGTAAGCAAGTACAACTTAAAAACGAAGGATTAGATGTGGAGAATGTTTTAGGGACTTCTCTGGGTGACAGAAGGTCAGTCTTTGGACTATAGTCCCTCAAACGCTGATACTCAGGAGCACAGTTCCAAAAAGGACAGCTGCTCCTGCAAGAAGACTTGCGGACTAGAAGGTTGACCAGAGCAGAAATGCAGAATAGCATCCCAAACAGAAATCTAGCTTTATAAACTGGGCTCAGGAGGGTAGCAGCCAGGTCATCACAAGTCCGGTTAAAAACTCAGCTAACAAAACGGATCCTTAATGCTTTACTCTCTTGAACAAACACCTTGAACCCTTTCCATATATTCAGAATCATCCTTTTCTTAGTGAAGACTGTGGCTCCCCTTCTGTTTACCTTGTTATCTATGACTTCCCCTTTTTTCAAAATATATATTTGAATTATCTTTTTAAATGTATATTTCACTTTGATTTCTGTTAGTCCCTGTACTAGTTTTCTATTGCTGACATAGCAGATGGCCACAAACTTAGCAACTTAAAACAATACAAATTTATTGTGTCACAGTTCTGTAGGTCAAATGTATGGATTAGATCAGGAGGTTTCTCTACTCCGGGCCCCACAAGGCTGAGATCAAGGTATTGGCTGGCCTAGGCACTTGTGTGGAGGCTCTGGGAGATATTCTCTTCTAGGCACATTTAGGTTTTTAGAAGAATTCAGTTCCATGCTGTTTTAGGACTCAGGTCCCCATTTCCTTGATGACTGTTGTCTGGCAGTCATTCTCAGCTTCTGGAGGCTGCCCACATTCCCTGGTTTGTGGTCCTCTTGATCTTCAAAGCCAGCAACAGCAGGTTGAGTACCTCACATACTTTGAATCTCTCTGGCCTTCCTCTCTGCAGCATCTCTCCTCCACTCTCCCCTTCTGCTGCATCTCTCTGACTGACTTTTCCGCCTTCCTCTTTGGCTTTTCTGGATTCATTTGATTATAGTGGGCCCTCATTGATAATCCAGGATATTCTCGCTATTTTAAGGTTAACTGATTAATAACTGTTAATCAGTTATTAATAAACTGATAATTGTAATAAACTGTAATAACTGTAATAAACTGATTAATTACATCTGCAAAGTCCCTTCACAGCAGTACCTAGATTAGTGCTGGATTGATTAACCAGGAAAAGGGAATCTTGGGGGAGTCACCTTTAGAATTCTGCCCACCACACTCCCTCTGTTTTTGAAAATGTCAACTTGAATTGCTTTTCAAAATGTTTATTACCAGGCACTTGAGGTTTCTTGAGGTTTCTTTACTTGTGACTATGAGGGCCTCCCTGCCTTGCAGCTCTGAAAATTATGCCTGTAAAGGTGGTGAAATGGATGGGCAGGATCTCGGGCTGACCTTAAAGAATAAACTCATTTGGTGAGAACTGATGTGTGAGAGTCTCCAGCATCTGGCTGTCACTCAATCCCTTTATTCCTTCCTACTAGCAGAGTGTTTAGTACATAGCAAAATCATATAGGAAAAATACATGTCCAAGTCTCTTGTTTCCAAGGCAGGGTAAATGGGTAGGAGGATATGCACAGTGCTCAGGACACTCAAGCACAGGAACATAATTATCAAAATGGTGCACCCAGGAAATGGAGGTGCGAGATTTACACAAAACCAAGACCCACCAGATGTGAATTGTGACAAGGTGCGTATGGTGATGATTCTGAAACTGCTGCAGTGACTCCTGTCTGGATCTAGGATAGGTCGAAGGCAGTGGCTCTCCAAGTGTGATCCCTGGACTATCAGCATCAGCATCACCTGGGAACTTATTAGAAATGTAAAATTTAGGGCCCCACCTTAGACCTATTGAATCAGAAACTCTGGGGGTAGGGCCCAGCTCTCTGTGTTTTAACACGCCCCCTAGGTGATTCTGATGCAGGCTAAAGGGATTCCAGACTGGTTCACCTTTCAATGAAGGCTGCTCTCAAGATAATGGAGGAAAAAACCCCACAGTTGGCTCTCTGATGGGGTATCCTTCTGTTAGGCCACCATATTACACAATAAACTGAAAGAGACACATTATCTGAAGGAGGTAAGGATATAATATAAAAACATTACAGAGATTCTCAATTACCTTTTATGCATAATACTACGTTAGTGATTTTCCGAGGAGACCTGAGCACAGAATTATTTCCTCTAGAAGTTTATAAACAAGACACTGTTCTTTAACACCAAATTTGAACATTTCCTCCAGAACAGGAGTTTTCATTGCCCAGAATCTCTGGGGACATTTTCAAGCTACAACAATCTAGGGTTATACTTAGTGCCCTGGGGCAGGAATATTTGTTTTGAAAAATATTCCCCAAGAGATTCTGATCAGTTTCATCATATTTCACCTCCTGGTGAAAACCACTAAAGAAAGAGTGTTCACTTCAGCATTTCACCCAAATTTCCAAACTGAGCTGAATGAATATATTCCTAAATCATTTAACTGAAGCCCTTCAGATCTGTCAATGTTTCACTCATGACCCGGGGTGTGGAGGGCAGTGTTACCAATTTGGCTGCTAAATGGCTAATGCTGAGTAGAAGTAAGGGTCTAAACAGCAACAGTGAGCCCTGTCTCTCTACACAGTGAGCTTCTCCTTTGGCTGAACTTGGATGTGAGGCTGGCAAGTTGCCTGGCCCATCAGAGAGTGAACGAATTTATTGTGAGTGAATGTGGCAGGCAGAGGGAGTGGAAAAGGTCGAGGACGTGGTTGACCTCATACATCTGCCTGGTCTCTAACAAGAGAGGAGTGAACCTGTTTAGAGGAATTGAGGCTCTGTCCTCTTTATCTTTCCTTGCTAAATAATGATTGACTCCCTTTTCACTGAAACTATATGCTTTTGTTTTTGTTTTGTGTTTTGGTTGATCTGGAAGCTCTAAGACCAAAAGAAATGGCTTTTCTTTATGTTTTTACATTTCAATTTTGACATACCCAAGTAGCAACCTCTGAAAGATGTTCCTTGAGAGCTGCTTGAATCCCAGCGCTGCCATTTCCAAACTGTGTAAGCTTGGGCAAGTCACTTAGTGTCTCACTTCCTCATCTGTAAAATGTAAGTATAATAGTTCTTACCTCTTAGGGTAATTTTAAGGATTAAATTAGTTCACAAATATCAGGCACTTACAACTGTGCCCTGCATAGAATAGGCACACAACAAATGAAAATTATTTTTGCTGTCGTGATGGTTGTTTTCCTTGCCCTGGATCTTTCACCTCTCACACTTCCCATCCCTCACCCAACACATATCATGTGCCTGGTGAGCATAACTAGGGCATAACTAGGGGAGAAGAGAGAGGTGGTTGATTGGAGGTGAAATAAACATTGAGATTCCCCAAAATGCCACACCCCATCTGCATGCAGAGTACCTCCTGTCTTCTCTCATTGACCATTGGTTCATTAATAAAGTGGCAGGAAAGTGAAAGAATAACAAAGAGTTACTTTAATGACCTGGAAATGTGGCTTTTTAGCATTTATAAATGCAAAAAGTAGCAACTAGCAAAAACAAATTTTTAATCATTCCAACATAAATGTAGAGACTGTATCAGTTAGGATAGGCAAAGTCTTGTACAGTAATGAAGAAGCCCAGCATTGTAACAATGTCTAACAACAAGGGCTTATTTCTTGCTCACATAACCTGTCTGTCATGGAAAGGCTGGGTCCCTACTTCATAGCTCTCTTCTCTGGCCGACTTAGGCTGATAGAGCAGCCAGCATCTGGAGAGTTGCTGTACAGTCACTATGGCACATGAAAAAGGAGATGAGGCAAATTGTGCATTGACTCTTAAAGCTGTAGCGCAGAAATGAGCCACTTCTGCTCACATTCCTTTGCCTAAAACAAGTCAGATGTCTATGCTTAACTTCAACAGGGGATGGAAAAGGCAATGCTACCAAGAGAGGAGACACTGGAATATTTTGTGATCCATCCTAATGACTACACACAGACAGATTTACGATGCTCCTGTTTATAGTCAGATGTAGAAAGATGCCATACCAATAGGCAAATGCCTCCTGGTCTGGACAGAAAAGCTACTTAAAGGGATGCCTAGCTTTATAATTTCTTAGTTGATCTTTCTCTCTTTATTTGTGAAGGCAGTGGTCACTGTTCTGTACTTGTTATATGCTATTGGGGATGTTCTTGCTATTAATGGTAAATATATGGAAGTTGGTGTATGGTTTGTATAATTTTGTACTTCCTTGTCCTTTAAGAGTCATGCTATTATCGCCACTCTTTCTATTCATCCCACTGTGGAAAACTGGTGCACACTGAGACTCCATCCTTAAATACTAAGCTTGCATTCATTGTGGCAGGGGTTTTATCAATATACATGTGATTAGACAGAAAAATATTTTATTAAAACCCCCCAGAAGAGCATCTTCTTGTCACAATATTCTGATCCCTTCAATAGGAATAAGTTTGATTAAATAAAGGGCTCAAGGGAGTTTTTAAAAATAATTTAGAGATACTTTCATATTTTTTAGGATGAATGTTTGTAATCATCTGCCTGATTTTTGTTATCCAACCTTTACTCATGGTAATGTTATGAGAAACCATGACAATATTTACTTGAATAACAGTGACCCATACACCCAAAATGCATTACTTTAGAAATTGCTATTTTTGTAACAAAACTCTGGCGTTCTCTTCAGAAAACTAGAATTATGCTTACTAGAACATGTTTCTGATCTCATTTTTAATCAAAATCAGTCACTGGTATAATACAACATAGGATTGTCACTTATAAAATTAAATGTCCAGACAAAACAATATATCATTCATATATATGTGTGTGTGTGTATGTATATATATACATACAGTGCCCATTTCTTAGGTAATTATAATATTCTAATATTCAAGGGTAGGCCAGATCATCTCCCTTTCTACATTCCTGGAAAAGATGGAGGAGGATGCCACAAGTTTAATATTTATTTGAAATAATATTTATCTAAAAGAAATTCTCTCAGCCCATCTCCCCCCACCCCCCACTCATCTAAGTACTTCTAGGTCTGGAGGTGAGGAAGTGAAAGGAGGCACAGGAGGAGTAAACTTGTGATTTGCTTGAAGGCTTATATGGTGACTTTATCTTCTTTTTCTGATAAATACCATATCACACATTTATCATTTCATTTCTAGCAGTGCTACCCATATATGGTTGTCTTGTTGTAAAGTTGTTGCTGGTCATGATAGACTGTTTTACATTGGGGTGGAGAGGGGAAAAAGAAGACGAGGTGGGGAATACATTCTGGACCCTTTACAAGACATTTACACACCTTAATTTCAGAAGGATGATATTTTGTCAGATCTTTAAATTGCCTTTTTTCTATGTATAAACATCCTAGTATGTTTGCTTATGTATTAATTTAGTTAGTAAACCATGCTTCTTGCCATTAATTAAAACTGTTACGTGTTGAAATAATCAGGATAAGTAAATAATATCTGTCACTGACTAGGTGCCTCGGGAAACTCAAAGTGGGTTTGGAGGCAATTAACTGTTTTTCCAAGTTGTTTCTTTTCCTTTTGTGTGTTAAGGAGATGTAACCAACAGCCATCCTGAAACTGAACAAGCTAGGCACTCAAAGGAGGTGAAACCTTCAGCCATCCTGAAACTGACCAAGCCTCACCACAAGAGCTATGCCCATGACCTTTGCCTTGTCTTTAATACAAAGATCTCTCCAGGAGGAGCTTAGGCCTCACTGTGTGGAAGCATGTTCTCCAACTGAGCCTGTGCAAGCGAATACCCGCCTCTCCCTTTTGAATATTCATTCCCCAACCAAATAACAGTTCCTGCTTTCCTTTGTTCGGGGATGCCGTGACTTTGGAAATGATTCCTCGTGGCCTCTTATTTGCTGCAAATACACTTTACTTTGTGAGACAACTTCCACTGGCTTATTTAACTCACCAGGAGGCGAGCCCACTTGGTTCGGTATCATATCCATGTTATCTCCTTCATTATTTGCTTAACTTGCATCATGAATATTCTCTACCATTGAAACACATATAAAATCAAGATCTTGGTTCTCCCTGTCCTCTTTTGCCCATATTATACCAGACATAGGCTGCTCTTTCAGCCTGGGTCCTACTGTACAGACAAATTGGAGAAGAGTACAGTCTTTTCACAATGATCATGTAACACAAAGACTAAAATATGTTTGCTGTATACCACTGAGATTTCAAGATTATTTGTTATGGCAGTATGTCCTAGTCTACTCTCATCCATATACTTTATAAGCCAATATTTTTGTAAGTGGAAGTATATTTTAATGCATTTAATAAGTTTGCTTTTTTAAAAAAATCCAATGACAAATATTTTAGTAAAGCAATCTATAGCCTACTTAATTTATATTTTGGATAAAATCAATCTCATATATCAGATATAGTTAAACTACAATGTGCATATTCAAAAAGAGCCTGTAATGGCCAATAATATATTTGGACCCATTCTTAACTCCAATTACTGAAATGAATAGTCTCAAAAATTCTTATTTTGATATTTTTTCCTTTTTAGTTTTGACTTGAATTTGACTTGACATTAATAAATGTAGTTTCAAATACTGAATAAATGTTCCATCATAGACAGTTTAATGGGTACATTAAATCTTTGAAGTCATATTCTAATAACCATAAACATTATAAACTGTTGCTTCAAAAGAAATAATTCAGGGCCGGCTCTGTGGCTTGGCGGTTAAGTGCGCGCGCTCTGATGCTGGCGACCCGGGTTCGGATCCCGGGAGCGCCCCGAGGCACCGCTTCTCCGTCCAACGCGAGGCCGAGTCCCACGTACAGCAGCTAGAAAGATGTGAATCTATGACATGCAACTATCTACTGGGGCTTTGGGGGGAAAAAAACTGAATAAATAAAATCTTTAAAAAAAAAAAAAAAGAAATAATTCAAATATTTATTATTTAACAGTATAAAAAACACAAATCAACTTAAAATGAATCATCTTAACCCTAACCGCAAATTATATACATTCAATTTTTTCCGTCTTTATCATTTACATGATTAATATACTTTTCCAAAACCATAATCACAGCAGAATGATATAACTTTCAAATATTTCAATTGTCTAAGAACTGCATAAAAAGATCAATTTCATTCCCACTTTAGGACAATAGAGAGATAAGTAGAATTTTTTCCTGAGTTGTTTGTATTATCCTAAATTCATAGATATGTATATAATTCCTAAAGTACATTTTTCTGTAGTGTCTTTTGTTCCTGGTGTTCAATGTGCATATATGTGTTCAAATTGCCTTAATCCAAAGTAACTCCTTAAAAATGTACTTTGACTAAGAAGTATATTTTTGAGAAAGTCTATAACGTTTACTAGATTGTAAGCATAGACTATATGTTTTTTAAGATAACATTGATAATTGCAGCTGTACAATTCAATGTTTGCATTTAAAGCCAACTCTGAATTATCCATATTCATGGAGTAATAATAACAATTATATCTTAATTTAGTAAGTTTTATGTACTTATTTTATTTAATCCTTTCAATGCTTAGAAGGAGGAGCTATGATTTCCCCCTTATTTTACACATTTGGAAATTTAGGAGAGGCTAAGGGACTTAACCAGGGTCACACAGTAAGTAGCAGAGAGAACACTCAAATTCCAGTCTCCCTGGCACCAGAGTTGGTGCTCCTAAATACCGCTCTCAGCTCAGTCTCTGACCAAGCCCCACAAAGTGAAATGGGCCAATTTCTGGGCCGGCTCTGTGGCTTAGCGGTTAAGTGCGTGCGCTCTGCTACTGGCGGCCCGGGTTCGGATCCCGGGCGCACACGAACACACCGCTTCTCCGGTCATGCTGAGGCTGCGTCCCACATACAGCAACTAGAAGGATGTGCAGCTATGACATACAACTATCTACTGGGGCTTCGGGGAACAAAAAAAAAAAAAAAAGGAAGAGGATTGGCAATAGATGTTAGCTCAGAGCTGGTCTTCCTCAGCAAAAAAAGAGGAGGATTAGCAAGGATGTTAGCTCAGGGCTGATCTTCCTCACACACACAAAAAAAAAGGTAATGGGCCAATTTCGATTATCCAACTTACTTATCCCTGAATATATAAAACAAAAAAAGGGTTACTTAGGGCCAGACAAAATACACCCCAGTGAGATAGGAGTACGTGTAACTTACCCAAAAACGTCATTTATTGTCTACCTATTAGTAGAGTGAGTCCAATACAATGATATCTATGTTTAAAGTATGTATGCAGTGAGTAGCAGGCTTTTGTAGGTTAACAGAATGAAAAAACAGTTGTGCTTAAAAGATAAGCAGCTGAATTTTTAATATTAAAGGAAAAATGACTAAAGAATTGAGTTAAACTGAGATAAGTCAAAGGCTTCATTATTAAAATTAGAGATGAGCAGCAAAGAATGTGCAGTAGTTTTGATCCCAAACCAAGTGGGCTCGACTCCTGGTGAGGTAAATAAGACTCCAGTGGAAGTTGTCTCACAAAGTAAAGTGTATTTGCAGCAAATAGGAGGCCATGAGGAATCATTTCCAAAGTCATGGCATCCAGGAACAAAGGAAAGCAGGAACTTTTATTTGGTTGGGGAATGAATATTCAAAAGGGAGAGGCGGGTATTTGCTTGCACAGGCTCAGTTGGAGAACATGCTTCCACACAGTGAGGCCTAAGCTCCTCCTGGAGAGATCTTTGCATTAAAAATAAGGCAAAGGTCATGGGCATAGCTCTTGTGGTGAGGCTTGGTCAGTTTCAGGATGGCTGGTGGTTACATCTCCTTAATACACAAAAGGAAAAGAAACAACCTGGAAAAACAGTTAATTGCTTCCAGACCCACCTTTGAGTTTGGTGACAGTTTCAACTCACATACTAAAAAATGAACCTCCAGGCATGCCAAGAGAGGTATAGGAGCCAAAGGGTCTTCATAGGCTTTTAGTTTTCAATAGGATCAGAGAGGAATTACATTTTAACTCAGATTAATTCCAACATCCTGTTAATTGAATACTTCACAAGCTGGTTAATGAGACAATTGACAGAAGAATGTAAGATCAATTGTTTTTTATTGTGGCTTTTCAGTTTACATTCTCTTCATAAAGAAAAGCTGATAAATTACATTGGAAAATCTATATTTGTAACCAGGAAATAAATTGCTATTACAATAACTTTGCTGAGGTAGGTAGCCTACAGTAAAAAGGGCATTTATTTTTAGGTATTGCTGGTGTTCAAGAATTTTCTATTTGCAAGGCTAGCTTGGTTAGCCACCGTGCAGAAAAGAGTTAAGATACCATGCCTGAGCCTGCTATCCTAAGAAAGGTCTGCTTGTGTAAGGTTGGACCTTGGCTGGCATTTGGGAGCTTGAATTTTGGGAGGGTCCCCACCATTCCCAGAACTGATAAGGGTGGCTCTGTGTCTAAAGTGTTTGTGCAAACAATTGGTTTATGCTGAACTCCTGCTTTCCTTCTGGGAGTCTGGAATTTTGATATATGATTGGCAGAGGTACTTAACATGACCAGCCCCTAACAAAAACCCCAGATACTGAATCTCTAATAGGTTTCCCTTGGCAGAAACATCATGCACATGTTGCTGCATTTTTGCTGCTAGGGAAAGAGTGTGCTCTGAGTGACCTCCGATGCGAGGAAGAGAGCATAAGGAAGCCTGAACATGGATTACTCCAGATTCTGCTGGTGCCTTTGCCCCTCATGATCTGGTTGTATGGATATACCACATCACTGTAATAAATCTTAGCCATGTGGTCAACTATATGTTGAGTCCCATGAGTCCTTCTAGTGAACCTCCGAATGTGGGGGTGGTCTTGGACACCCTTGGCACAGCCACTTTCCACAGGCATTTTACCTCCACAGGCTTTAATTTAAAAAGCAGTACTGGGGCCGGCCTGGTGGTGCAAGCGGTTAAGTGCGCGCGCTCCGCTACGGCAGCCCGGGGTTCGCCAGCCCGGATCCGGGGCGTGCACCGACGCACCACTTGTCAAGCCATGCTGTGGCGGCGTCCCATATAAAGTAAAGGAAGATGGGCACGGAAGTTAGCCCAAGGCCAGTCTTCCTCAGCAAAAAGAGGAGGGATTGGCAGATGTTAGCTCAGGGCCAATCTTCCTCACAAAAAAATAAATAAATAAATAAAAAGCAGTACTGAGTTAATTTGTTTCATCAGAAAGTTATGGAAAGACTTGGCGTTTCACCCCTGTTCTGACAAGATAGATAAAACTCCAAATATATTTGCAATCTGTGATTGCAATACATCAGCTTGCAGCAAACATTTTACACAGTAAGAAACTGGAAGGCAATCAGGAAGGCAGTGAATACACACAGTAGAAACAATAGTGCACTTTTAAAGAAAAATAAGCAGAAGTGTCATTGTTCCTTTAGCCTTGGGGCACAATTATTCTTTGTTCTGAGAATTGTGAGGAAAAAAAAAATCTAAGAAGCCATATGAAGATCTCCTGTGGACTTCCAAAAATACCAGCTGAGGGAGAAAGTGGGCAGATAGGAGGGATCACGTTATTAATGAACGTCATCTTTTAAAATTACAAAAACATTACCTTCACTACAACATCGTATGTGTTTTGTCTACTCTTCTTTTTAGGTGCTGGAGGACTGTTAAATATTTGTGAACAAAGAAAGGAAAAATATTCACACAGGATGTTTTGAAATGGAATTGAAAACAAAAGAAAAGAACAAAGAGTGTTTATTGAGATGATCACATTTAAAAGAAAAAATGCCTGACATCAGATAGAATTAAAATGCCAATTCCATAATAAATATGTCATGAATAGCTATTGTAACACAATATAAAATGTTGGAAAACAATAATGCAATGTACATATCTTCTAAGCTTCACTGTGATTTTTTCTCAACCTTTAAAGCAATGTGATTTTTCAGAATGCATAAAATGCAATGTTATGACAGCATTTAACACATTTCATATAATTTCACAGGGTGTTTCTAGAAAGTGAGTAATATTTTAAGAAAGAGATTTCATCTATTGAGAGTATGGCTGGAAACTCTTTTCCTTTCTTCCAAGATTCCTGTGACATTTATGTATCATTAGTATCTGCCCTCCTTGTCTTTCCTCTTGCCACCCACTTACTACTTTGTAATTAACTTTATCTTTCCCCTACAAACTAAATGACTACTTTTTTTTTTTTTTTGTGAGGAAGATCAGCCCTGAGCTAACATCCATGCTAATCCTCCTCTTTTTGCTGAGGAAGATGGGCCCTGAGCTAACATCTATTGCCAATACTCCTCCTTTTTTTCCCCCAAAGCCCCAGTAGATAGTTATATGTCATAGTTGCACATCCTTCTAGTTGCTGTATGTGGGACGCGGCCTCTGCATGGCCGGAGAAGCAGTGCGTTGGTGCGTGCCCGGGATCCGAACCCGGGCGGCCAGTAGCGGAGTGCACACGCTTAACCGCTAAGCCAAAGTAAATGACTTCTTAATGGAAGAGAAGTTAAAAGATGGGCCTTGAGACTAGAATCATAAATATGGTAAAGAATTTGTGGGAAAAGATGAATATATTGAATGAAGAAATCAGGAATTTCTAGAAAGGTATGGAAACTCTAAGAAAAGAACCAGATGGAAATCCTAGCACTGAAAAACAGTGTCTGAAAAAATTCACTAGAAGGGCTTAACAGCAAAAGAAAGGATCAGTAAACTAGATCAGTAGAAATTATTGACCGAGTTCAGGACAAGCCACCCCAAAATATGGCATCTTGGTGTATTAAATATTTCAAGCTGAAGGAATTTGAGAAATAGCATGTGCAGGAAGGACTTTCTGACCTTCCCCTGAAGCAGGTCAGAGATCCCCTCATGTGAGAGGTGCCCTCCCTATACCTGGCAGAAAGGAACATCCTTATCTCTGAAGACAGCGACACCAAGAGGGCATTTGAAGGAACAGGCCTTGCTGTTTCCCCCAGTTTACTACACTTAGCTTATACCTTTTTTTGGATCCTACCGCATTTTTCCACAACTCTCCACTAACATAAGGATGCTCAGGTTTAACTGCTTCTTCAGGTCTTCATTTCCTTAGGAAGGCTCCTGCGTCATGTATAACTAATATTAAATAAATTTGTATGCTTTAAAAAAAAAAAAAAAAAAGACTGGCCTTGAGGGGAAATGGGTTTTGAGAGAAAGTTGCCAGAGGATAAGACTAAAAAGAAGAAAGGTACTGAAAGAGAGAGTTTGAGGACTATAGATTTTTATCACTGGCATGGAGTTACAGTAATTGTAACGTGCAAGCCTATTGAAATGATCTGTCATTAAAATAGACGTGATGTGACAAATAATTGTCTATCACATAATTTTAATATTGTCATAAAAAGGATTTTTTCCCCAATACTCTCAGTACAGTTAGAACATATAAATCATTTATAACAAAGACATTTTTGTTACATTCCTCATAATAAAGGTGAGTGAATTCGGCTTCACAAAATTCTGTCTTTACACTCCTTTAAGGAAGAGAAATGAATCCATTACTCTTTACTTACATTTTTCTCCCTACACCCTCAGACTCTTCTTTATGCTTACTCCATAATAGGAATTTAGAGAAAAGGGTAGGGGGTAATGGGGTGATTTTACTTTATAATTCATAATTGAGAGGTAGACTGCAACTCTGTATGATTTCACTTCTAGAATTTCCACTGGGTTCTTTTTTATTTATTTATTTTTTCCCCCAAAGCCCCAGTAGACAGCTGTATGTCATAGCTGCACATCCTTCCAGCTGCCGCACGTGTGACGCGGCCTCAGCATGGCCGGAGAAGCGGCGCATCGGCGCGCGCCTGGGATCCGAACCCGGGCCGCCAGCAACAGAGCGGGAGCACTTAACCGCTAAGCCACGGGGCCGGCCCCACTGGGTTCTTTTTTATAGTTCCTATTTCTTTGCTGAGATTCCCTGTCTTTATATTCATTGTGAGGGTATTTTTATTTACTTCCCTGAGCATAATTAAAATAGCTCCTTTAATATCCTTGCCTAATAATTTAGACAACTGGCTCGTCTTAGGGTTGATCTGTGTTGCTTGTCTGTTCTCCTAAAAATTGGGCCACATTTTCCTGTTTTATGCGGTAATTTGGGATTTTACCCTGGATGTTGTGAATGTTATGTTGTGGAGACTCTAGATTCTGTTATAGTCTCCTGAAGAGTTGATTTTGCTATTTTGTTTGTTTTGAAATCAGGTGCATCATCTGGTTGGTTTCAGACTGCATGGTCTGAATCTCCTGAGGTGGTGACATCTCAAATTTCAGTTCTTTTAGAGTTAGCTGTGTTAATTTTAGCCTACTTCAGCATATGCGTGGTTCAGGGGTCAGCCACAGAACTGAGCAAAGTTCATAGGGAAACATTGGCGCACTCCCCCGCTGTCTCCTTTTCACTATCACTCCCTTGCTTTCCAGTGGCTTTGGTTGCCCTGGACTCTGTCCCCTGGTTCTTCAGGCTAGAAATACTGCAGATTTTCTATCAGAGTTTTAGCCACTCCATGTAGAGATATCTTTGTTCTGTCCTCAGGGTAAAAGATGGAAAACTGGCACTGTGCCCTGTTCTTTCTTCCAAGGTTCAAATCCCCTCCAGGATCTACCTGTTTTTGTTTATTCTCCTATGCCTCCCAGTCACTGTTTTGTATTATTTTTGGTATTTTTTCCAGAGTTTTAACTAGTTTCCTGTGGCAGGGTTGGATCTAATAGAGCTACTCAGCTATACTTACAGCAAGACTTTATAGCTCTATGTGATTTTGTTACAGAACCAAGTGGGCTCGCCTCCTGGTGAGTTAAATAAGACTCTACACCAGTGGAAGTTGTCTCACAAAGTAAAGTGTATTTGCAGCAAATAGGAGGCCATGAGGAATCATTTCCAAAGTCACGGCATCCCCGAACAAAGGAAAGCAGGAACTGTTATTTGGTTGGGGAATGAATATTCAAAAGGGAGAGGCGGGTATTCACTTGCACAGGCTCAGTTGGAGAACATGCTTCCACACAGTGAGGCCTAAGCTCCTCCTGGAGAGATCTTTGCATTAAAGATAAGGCAAAGGTTATGGGCATAGCTCTTGTGGTGAGGCTTGGTCAGTTTCAGGATAGCTGGTGGTTACATCTCCCTTGAGTGCCTGGCTTGGTCAGTTTCAGGATGGTGGGTGGTTACATCCCCTTAACACATAAAAGGAAAAGAAACAACTTGGAAAAACAGTTAATTGCTTTCAAACTCACCCTTAAGTTTCTGAGGCACCTAGTTGGTGACAATTTCAAATACTATAACTAACTATAAAATAAACTTTGTGACTGTAAAAGTTTCTATGGTGTTTTTGCTAGTGAGATATTATAATCAAAAGAAACAATCTAGCTAATAAAAGTAAGCCTACCAAAGAGAACTTTTCTATAAGCCATTTAAATATAGAAAAAAATGGGGGGGCCGGCCCCATGGCTTAGCGGTTAAGTGCACATGCTCCGCTGCTGGTGGCCCAGGTTCGGATTCTGGGTGCACACGGACGCACCACTCGTCAGGCCATGCTGTGGTGGTGTCCCACACAAAGTGGAGGAAGATGGGCACGGATGTTAGCTCAGGGCCAGTCTTCCTCAGCAAAAAGAGGAGGATTGGCATGGATGTTAGCTCAGGGCTGATCTTCCTCACAAAAAAAACAAACAAAAAATATATATATATAGAAAAAAATTGAAATTCTCAGGATTGTAAAATAAAAATAAGTAAATAGAAATATAATTACTTGGAAATTCATATTACAAATTAAAGACATTTGAAGCAAGAATAAGTGGCATTACAGATGACATAGGGTGAGAAGGAAATACAAAGACTGTGACCTCGATTCTAAGTCTTTATAGATGAAGACATTGGACCTCAGGATGTGTTTTCTCCCTCAATGTCTGATGTGGATTGGCAGGTGCTCTCTTCCATTTAGTGACTCAGGGATCCAGGTTCCCACCATCTTGTGATGTTGCCATGTAAACATGTGGCTTGCATAACCTCTGCTGCAGGGAAAGAAAGAGCCAGAAGTTGCTTGCATACAGTTTTTTTTATAGCAAGACCTGGAAATGGTATGCCACTACTGTCTACATCTCATTGGCTACACCTCAGTAAAATAGTCCCAATCCATCTGCAAGAGAGGTTGGGAATGTTGTTTTTCTGTGTGTCCAGGAAAAGAAAATGGTATAATGGACACATAGCATTGTATGTGCCACATTCTCCTTTTATTTAAGGCTATTGAGAAAAAAAGAAATGATTTTTGCTCCACATTTCTGTTCATAATAGGAGAGAGAGATTACTTTCTTTCCACAGTTGCTACTTCTTGCATATTACAAGAATATTGATAGGACCAAGATTACCTCAGAAAACTATTTATGCAGTTGATCCAAAAGGAACAAAGGGACCTACTTACCCCGAAGAGTAATATCTTTTTTTATAGACAGAATGATATTTTGGGGGTTTCTGGTATTCTAGAAGATGTTATTTCTGCTCCCTTTTCTCAATAGTCTTAGCAACCTGCTCTTTATTACAAAGGCAATATAGTGTGTGGTTGTGTACAATAAGAGACATAGTATATGTAGTTTTTATATACAAGAAGGTAATTTACACCCTATCTGGAGGGTAGGAGCACTGGGGACTTGCCACTGAGGGTTGGTGCAGCTGGGGCTGCCTTCATGCTGATTGCCCTTTATCCCCAGGGAGGCTAGTGGACTGGGATTTGACCTTTCTCTCTTGGGGCTCTCTGCCTTAACAGGTGTGAGGGGCCTACATGTAATCCATTCGGGAATCCTAAAGCCTGAAAGGTTCTCCACTGATTACTGATTCTCCCTTTAAAAGTATGTCCTACATTGGATTTTGGACTTACTATGCATAGATTGTTTTATTGTTACAGTTGGGTTTTAATTTTTTTTAAACTTAGAATATCTTAGCTGATTTTTCATAGTTTATCTAGTAGGTTTCTGTGTATTATTGTAACTATCTAACTTTAAAGTCTTTCCTCAATTTTATTAAGTAAATGTTTAAAATACTTAGTTTTATTTTTTTAGCTCCTTTCATACACATATACAGAAAGGGAGAGAAGTGGAGAGAGAAATTAAAAGATAGAGGAGTAGATGGACACTTCTATACACAATACAGTATTTTTGTGCAGAAATGATCAAAGACTATTTTCTGAAAGAGCCAATATCTCTGTCACGATAGACAATTTTAGCAAAAAATTATTATTTTAATATAACAGTATTTTCTAGAATTATATATTACATATAACATATTATAAATTAATATATTTATATATTATATATAGTATTTTCTAGAATTCATGCAATATAAAGTATATAAAAGAATACCCCAAAAAGTCTAAAGAAAAAGAAAAAATCACTCACAGTCCATCATTCAATCGTTTACAATTTAGAAAACTTTTGAACTGAAAAGTTAATGATATTTGTCAGTAGATAGAGAGAAAACCCACTACAAAATCATGAACAGCTGGTTAGTTGAGGAGGCAGTCTGTAGAAATAGAGAGAATGGAAGATTTGAAACATTGACATTAGAAGAGCATAAAGCAACTAAATGAATGAAAAGGAGTAAAAATATTATACGGGTATCGTTTTAACATTTTGAAGGGGAAAGAAAGTGATAAGCCACAAGCAAAATCTCTTAGATCAAGAAAAATCTCTAGTGCTAGTTCCTTGATAGAAAACAGCTAGAGATAGCTCATAAGCCCCCAATATAGAAAACTGATGTCACCCCAAAGACTAATAAGATTAGCCCTAAAAGCCTTGTGGCACTTCAGAGTAGCCAAAGTGCCTCAGAGTGTTCTTCCTGATGGAAATAAACAGCATGAGGTAAAACTAATTAATCTAATTTTATGGCCCAAGTTGGGAAAGAGCAATCTGGCAATTTCCTCACTGAATGCAAGAAAAATAAATTATTCTGTTTACATTTATTTTGGTTATATATTTTATATGTAAGTCTAGCATCTTCTTTCAAATAAGTACTGCCCTTCCATTTAGGATTGATAACAGAAAAATGCACCTTCAGACTAGGATTTTATTTATTATTGAGTTCAAAATTGAATAAGGAATGACTGTAAAAACTCAATAAGTTATATAGAATCATTCAATAATTTATGGAGGAGCATACCTGAAAGAAGGAAGGGAAGAAGATAGGAGCAAAGGAAGGAAAGAGGGAAGGCAGGTGGGAGGGAGGATCTTGCCTTAAGTTTTAAATAGATTTTGATTTCAAAACAAATGAGCCATGTATGCTATAAGTTCCCAAATTCAATCTGAAAATCTCCATTACCACAGTTCTTAAGTTGCTTTTAAAAGTTAAATTACTGTTGTGGGAGATCAAGATTTGGCCATCCTGAAATATATCTCTTTACCTTGATTGTTTTCTCTGAGGGACATTTGACCTCCCCCACTAACTGCCTAAACAATTTGACATGGTGGCTCCTTCCTGGAACAGATCTTCTATCATGATGGCTGTAATGATAATGTAAAATAGATGTTACAATGGGAGGGGCACCAAGCCCCTTTTATCAAAAAAACTCTCTCTCTCCCTGACCACATTATCTATAGATGACCCTGAAAAGAATTGTCTTCTTGCCCTCTGAAGTCCCAGACCACTACCCACCCCCAACACCTTCCTCGCCTTTAGCTACAATACTTAAGCAAGCAGTTTAGACAGAGGGACGAGTTGCTCATTTCTGAGTTTCTCCCATGTATACATGTTATTAAACTTGGTATTGTTTTCTCCTGCTAACCTGTCTTGTTGATTATTTGGCCAGCCATAAGAAGCTTAAGGAAAAGGGCAGAGGGAGATTCTCCCTCTCTCCTGACACTGTTTAATTTCTCACATTATAGGCATTCTAGGCATTCCTTTTTAAAACATTGACCTGATTTTTCAGTTTGCTTTTGGAAATTAGTTCTTTAGTCTCTACTTAAGCCAAATGCAGTAAACTGAATAACGACCCCCAAAGATATCCATGTCCTAATCCCTGGAACCTGAGAATATATTATCTAACATGGTAAAGGGGTCTTTGCAGATGTGAGTAAGTTAAGGATCTTGAGATGGGGAGATTATCCTCCATTATTTAAGTGGGCTTTAAATGTAACCCCAAGAGTTCTTATAAAAGGGAGGCAGAGGGAGATTTAGCAACAGAAGAGGAAATGTGACAATGGAAGCAAGGGCTGGAGAGAAGCAAGAGATTGGAGTGATGTGAGGAAGGGGATGAAGGGGACCATTAGCCAAACAATACAGGTGACCTCCACAAGGCAAGGAAACAAATTCTCCCCTGAAGCCTCCAGAAAGAACACAACCCTGCCAACACCTTAATTTTAGACTTTTTAAGATTTTAGACAGTTCCGACCTCCACAAGTGTAAGAAAGTAAATATATGTGTTTTTTTTTATTACTGAGTTTTTTTAATTGATGTCATAATAGTTTATAACATTGTGAGATTCCAGTTGTACATTATCATTTGTTAGTTACCATATAAATGTGCCCCTTCACCCCTTGTGCCCACCCCCCAACTCCCTTTCCCCTGGTAACCACCAAACTGTTCTCTCTGTCTGTGTGTTAGTTTAATATATGTGGTTTTATGGGCCGGCCCTGTGGCTTGGTGGTTAAGTGCGCGCGCTGCAATGCTGGCGGTCCGGGTTCGGATCCCGGGTGCGCATCGAGGCACCACTTCTCCGTCCATCCTGAGGCCGAGTCCCACATGCCGCAACTAGAAGGATGTGCAGCTATGACATACAACTATCTGCTGGGGCTTTGGGGGGAAAAAATAAAATAAATAAAATCTTAAAAAAAAAAAAAAAATATATATGTGGTTTTAAGTCACTAAGTTTGTGGTAATTTGTTACAGCAACAGTAGGAAACTAATACAGCAAGCCAGTTTGAATAGATCTAAAAGCTTTAAAAAAAGGCCATATTCATATTCATATATATACATATATATAAAGGCTATATATATGTTATTGATATATATTGATATATATGCATATAAAAAGGCTTTTCATATATATATAGAGGAATCAAATATCTGACATGACAGACGTAATAAAAATGGAAAATACAACGCATTCCTCTGGAATCATATGAAAGTACTGTTGTGATATTCAATATCACTATACCACTTGTAATTGTGGCAAAACACAGATGAAATTTAAATATGACAGAAACTCTCTTAACTGACCTCCTCTTGAAGGAGTTGTGTATTAACTGATGATCTCCATTTCAACTGTAAAACATACTAACTGATATCCACAGCACATTGAATACTCTTGGCCAATAATACCCATGCCTGCTTCTGGTCCCACCAGTTAAGCTGTCTGCTCTAAGAATAGTTGTGTTTGTTCCCAAACCAATTTATTTCAATTATACATCTGTAATTTGATTATAAATATTGTAATTCTATATGTATAGCTTTAATTCCATAACTTGACTAAATGTTTCATAAACTGATGAAATATAAATTGGAAAAGAACCTGTTTTCATGAAAATGCTTTGGAAACTGAACTTAACCACTAGGCCATGGGGCTGGTCCTAGACAACCTGTGTTTTAATCTTATCTCTACCATTTACTGACTGTGTAACCTTAGGCAAGTTTCTTAACCTCATACGTAAAATGAGGGTGATAATAATTGCTACCTCAAAGAGATACTGGGAGGATTAAAAGTGCCTGACACATAGTAAGTGCTCAACTATTATTATTAATACTATTACTACTACTGTGTATGTGGTTTGTTCAAGAATGACTACCTGGACCATCTATTGGTTGAGCCATACTCAAGGAAGAGTCCTGGGTTTTATGTCAAAAGACAGATAAATAAATGTACATGTAGTTTTATATTAAAACAAATTTTTCCATTCTCCACTTTAGCCAACTTTGCCAATTAAACCAATTCCAATCCTAATCACTTCTGATGAGGGATTCTCCTATTGGTTGGTTTATTTTTCTGTAAATCATTAACTTAAAAACACACATATAAGACCCAAATCCTGTGAAAATTCAAAGCTCCCATGACATGTAAGTATCACTCCATTCAATCCTTTCTTCATATACTTTTTTTTTAAGATTAAGAGTCTAAAACAATCTGCCTGTGGCCCATAACATCCTGTACCACTCTGGCTCTGCTCTTCTGTCTCTATGCACCATTCATCTTATATAATAAGGACCAAGCCCCTTTCAAGCTGAGATTGCCTTCTGTAGCTGGTACAGGAGGATTCCATTTGCATCGGCTTTCAAACATTTCAATATTGTTATATCTCTGTTGTTATCTTACCTTACAGAATCATATTGAAGTAGATGGTTTTAGAACTATCCTGAGACCTAGTGTATTGTATCGCCTTGGGTCACCCAGAGAGGCCTACCCACCAGAAATGAGGGAAATGAATCACTGCCTCCTGACCAAATAAACAGAATTTCCTTTTTCTTATTTGGGATCATAATAACTTAATAACTACTTCTGGTTAGACAATAAAGGGCTGAAGCGAAGAGGGTAGTGGAATCCTAGGTTGCTTCTGATAGAATTATTTCAACGTTTTAGTAATTAGGAACTGGGCTTTTCTCAAATGTCTTATGTTGGAAATGTGTAATTATTTGGGGACAAAACATTCCCCACTTTTTGAATGAGATTGGGGAAAAATACCCCAAAATCTACAGCTGTTGATCAAAAGGGAAGACTAAATAGGAAGGAAGCAAATATCACCCAATAATATTTATTAAGGTGGGATTCTGGGGTTCCATTGGGCTTCTTCCCAGGGATTAAAAGGGACTTGGCCATTCTTCCCCAGCAATAATAGATTTAGGAAAATCAACTCGGATTGTGATGAAACTAAAGACATATTAGAGCTGAAGACAAAATGGCCAGCGAGGGCCGGCCCCGTGGCTTAGCGGTTAAGCGCGTGCGCTCTGCTGCTGGCAGCCCGGGTTCGATCCCGGGCGCGCACCGACGCACTGCTTCTCCGGCCATGCTGAGGCCACGTCCCACACACAGCAACTAGAAGGATGTGCAACTACGACATACAACTATCTACTGGGGCTTTGGGGGGAAAATAAATAAATAAATAAAATCTTAAAAAAAAAAAGGCCAGTGAACATTTAGACTAAATAGAGAGCAAATAGAAAATTACTAAATGTTGCCTCTATTTTTCTGTCTGAAAGCTGGATGTTTGTTTGACTAAAGGAATTCAGGATTCAATCAAACACCTTAGATTAAAAATCATAACTTTTAGGGCTCGCCCCGTGGTGTAGCGGTTAAGTACGCATGCTCCGCTGCTGGTGGCCCAGGTTCGGATCCCAGGTGTGCACCGATGCCCCGCTTGTCGGGCCATGCTGTGGCGGCGTCCCATATAAAGTGGAGGAAGATGGGCACAGATGTTAGCGCAGGGCCAGCCCAGGGCTGATTTTCCTCACACACACACACACACACACACACACACACTCACACACACACACACACAAATCATTACTTTTAGCATAACAAGGGATACTCATGGTTTAGAGGAAAGAGCATAAAGTGAGGTGTCAGATGACCTGGATTCTAGTCCCAGCTTCACCATGTATTAAAGTGAAGACACAACCTCTCAGAGATGAGTGAACTGGGACCTGACACTTACTGGGTTCTAATCGAGGCCCTGACCCTTACCAGCGTGACCTTGGGCACAGTGCTTAACATTTCGAGCCTTGGATTCGCTATTTGCAAAACAGAATCAAACTCTTCTTGGTAGAAGTGATGATTACATGGAATAACATAGGTAAAGAACATAGCACTGTGTCTGGCATACAAGTGCTCAACCAATATTAGCTGTAATTTACTAATTCATTGGTTGGGGAGAAGGTTAGAGAGACTAGCAGGAAGGAATGAGTGTCAGAATTGGTGGCATTAGTTCATTGAAAGGGAGCTATTTTTAAATGTTATTATTTACAATTTTTCAGCCTCTAAAAAATTGTTGGTACCCGAGGGCAATGTCCCAGGTGACCACACCCTAGTTAATCAAATGTCTTATCAGAGATCTTGCTCTTTTATATGAAAGTCCAGGGTCTGCGAATACCTCTTGTGTAGTACTCATTCTGTCTAATCATAAATTAAACAATTAGCCTTGGAAATAAAAGAATATACAAAAATATAATTTATATTTATGGTAATTATTTTACCTTTTATGCAAATATTAGGAATGCTGTATAAATATTGATTATCCTTCCCCAACAATTGAGAACTGTTTAGCCACCAAAAAGATTATCCAAATTCAATGAGGTTAGGGCTTAGGGAACATACCTGTTTGGGTCCTCTAAGAAGCAGACTCTGAGACAAACAGGATTACAAGAGGTTTGGGGGAAGGGCAGAGAAGTAACATCTGTGAAAGGTAAACGGGGGAGGAAGCAGGATTGGGCAGAGAAAACCTTGAGCCTGAGATGCCGATTTGACACTTTTGAAAGGGAAGTGGGGAGGAAGCAGGTCAGAAAAAACCTCAGACCAAAATGCAGATCTGATAGTCTCAGCCAACCCAAGAGGGAGCCCCAGAGCAAAGATTGCTCCTTAGAGGAGTCCTGCATTGAGCAGGAATGGCCAGGCGCCAGTGCCCTACCATGCTAAATCACTTGGTGGGGGTTGCCTGTGAAGCATGCATAGCCTCCCCCGGCAAAAAAAGTTGAGGTGCGTCCTGAAGGTGATATAGTTGGAGGCTCCCAGTACTCCTTGTAGCTCAACAGCAATTTTCATTCATTTTTTTTTTTTGTGAGGAAGATCAGCCCTGAGCTAACATCCATGCCAATCCTCCTCTTTTTGCTGAGGAACACTGGCCCTGAGCTAACGTCTGTGCCAATCTTCCTCCACTTTATCTGGGACGCCGCCACAGCATGGCCTGACAAGCAGTGCGCCGGGTGCACACCCAGGATCCGAAACCAGGCCACCAGCAGCGGAGTGTGCGCACTTAACCGCTATGCCACAGGGCCAGCCCTGCAATTTTCATTCTTGAAGGGAGGTCTGAGTGGTGACCTGAATGGCTCTCAAAGAGAGCTCCCATAATATACACACCCTCAATAGATTTCTTTAGAATAAGAGTATTTCCTGCCTTACATAATTGAAAATTTTATAATTTAAAGCTGTTGTATCTTTTCTTGAGTATATTTTACCAAATTCTTGAGTTGTTAATTTTAACTAACATTACAAATTATAGTAAAGGATTTAAAAATATATATAATTAAAAGTTGATTTATTTTATTTTTAGAGGCAATTAAGTAAATACTCATTCTTGTGTTCCAAACTATAACAAAATTGGCATTTTAAAATGCTGATACCTAACGATAAAATTTCACTCATATTTTGCATTGAATTAAAATTCATAATTTTGAAGTCATATTTGTGTTATTGCAAGCACACGTGAGATACAAAAAGAGCATTCTCTATTAGTTTTCAGGTTCTTTGAGGATTGGCATTGTGTCCCTATTCCAAGTATATTCAAGTATATTCCAAGAAGTTCTGTACTGCCCAGTTGTAATGAATGAAGAATCACCTTACATTTCTTTTTTTTTTTTTTTTAAAGATTTTATTTATTCATTCTTTTTCCCCCCAAAGCCCCAGCAGATAGTTGTATGTCATAGGTTCACATCCTTCTAGTTGCTGTACGTGGGACTCGGCCTCGCGCTGGACGGAGAAGTGGTGCCTTGGGGTGCGCCCGGGATCCGAACCCGGGCCGCCAGCATCAGAGCGTGCGCACTTAACTGCTAAGCCACGGAGCCGGCCCTCCTTACATTTCTTGAATGTGACAAAGGATTATTTAAAATATACCTTTCACAGTGAGATATATAAAACATTCATTGAAAATGAAATATGTTTTTTACATATTTTTATTTTTACTGAATTCAGGAGGATCAGACTATATTTTTGAATTACTCTGTGATATAATGAAAGTTGTAATCAAAACAAGCCATGGACATTAGAAATGTAAAGCCATACTCTATTCATCATGACAGTAAACCAGAGGATATTCTCTCACTTTTTTTTTTTGTGTGTGAGGAAGATTGGCCCTGAGCTAACATCTGCCAGTCCTCCTCTTTTTGCTGAGGAAGACTGGCCCTGGGCTAACATCCATGCCCATCTTCTTCTACTTTATATGGGACGCCACCACAGCTTGGCTCGACAAGCAGTGCATCAGTGTGCCTCCGGGATCCGAACCGGCGAACCCTGGGCCGCCACAGCAGAGCATGTGCACTTAACCACTTGTGGCACCGGGCTGGCCCCTCTCACATATGTTTTTAGAGAGATATATGGGCAGACAGGTTGAATTCTGTAGACGTATACTGGAATTTCAAATTCACTTGAAGATATTTTAAGAAATATGAATATTGGTTTCCTGGGTAATCTAAAGATTTAAATAAATTAGTCTCCACATAAATGGCAGTCATAGTTACTATGTAACTAACTTTGGTATTCTTTTTTTTATTGTGGTAACATTGGTTTATAACATTATATAAATTTCAGGTGTACATCCTTCTATTTCGATTTCTGTATAGATCACATTATGTTCACCACTCAAAGACTAATTACAATCCATCACCACACACATGTGCCTAACCATCCCTTACACTCCCCCTCACCCCGCCCCCTGTTTCCCTCTGGTAACCACTAATCCAATCTCTGTCTCTATGTGATTATTTGTTGTTGTTTTTATCTTCTACTTATGAGTGAGATCATATGGTATTTGACTTTCTCCCTCTGACTTATTTTGCTTAGTATAGTACCCTCAGTGTCCATCCATGTTGTCACAAATGGCTGGATTTCATCGTTTCTTATGGCTGAGTAGTGTTCCATTGTGTATATATACCACATCTTCTTTATCCATTCGTCTCTTGATGGGCACCTAGGTTGCTTCCAAGTCTTGGCTATTGTGAATGACGCTGCAATGCACATAGGGGTGCATGTATCTTTACACATTTGTGTTTTCATGTTCTTTGGATAAATACCCAGCAGTGGAATAGCTGGATTGTATGGTAGTTCTATTCTTAATTTTTTGAGGAATCTCCATACTGTTTTCCATAGTGGCTGCACCAGTTTGCACTCCCACCAGCTAACTTGGGTGTTCCGCAGCTAAAAGAAATTCCCTGTATTCTGATGCAACTCAGTAAATATGGATACCAAAAAAAAAAAAAAAGTTCATTTATTTAACGTCTTCTAAGCATGCCATATTTTACTAAGTATTTTTCAAATATTTTACTATAAAAATTTTCAAACATACAGAACAGTGGGAAGAATTGTCCAGTGAACACTCACCACCTAGATTCTACAAATAACATTTAACTTCACTTGCTTTATCACACTTATCTATCCATCTATCCATTTGTCTATCCTTGCATCAGTCCAAAAGTCCAAATTATTTTTAATGCACTTGAAAGTAAATTGTATACATCAGTATATTTCCCCTAAAATACATTAGAATTAATTAGAGTTTAATATTTGGTTGTATTTTATCTTTTGAGGTAAAATTTCTATACAATATAATGCAAATGCTTTGAGTGTACCATTCAATGAGTTTCCACAAATGCCCAAATCTATGAAACCAGAATACAGAATATCACCTCATAAAGTTATCTCATGCCCCCTTACCACTTCCCAATCTCCCAAGAGTCCACAGCAAAATACCATTCTCTTTTTTCCCACCGTAGATGAGTTTTGCCTGCTCTAGAAATTCATGTAAATGGAATCATATATACTCTTTCATGTGAAGCATATTTTTTTTTCAGATTCATCCACATTGTTGCTTGTTCCTTTTTATTGTTAAGTAATTTCTCATTGTGTGAAGATACCTGTTTGTTTATCCATTGTCTTACTGATGGACACATGTGTTTCCAATTTCAAGCTGCTATGAACCTTCTTGTACCAGTCTTTTTGTATAGACTTGTTTTCCTTTCTCTTGAGTAAATATTGATGAGAGAAATTGTTGGTTTATAGAGTAGGCATATGTCTAGTTTTAGAAGAAATTGTCAGATCTTTCTCCAGAGTAGTCGGGTGGTGTTTCACTCCCACCAACAATGTTTGAATGTTCCAGTGGCTCCATATCTTCACTAACATTTGGTGGTGTTAGTCTTTTCAATTTTGGCCAAACTAGTGG
Organism: Ceratotherium simum simum; assembly: GCF_057802395.1. NCBI lineage: Eukaryota > Metazoa > Chordata > Mammalia > Perissodactyla > Rhinocerotidae > Ceratotherium > Ceratotherium simum. The sequence goes on along the minus strand of NC_141940.1, from coordinate 99,410,604 downwards.
GTGTGTTTTGTTAGCTAATTGTGGTTTTATTTTGCATTTCCCTGATGACTAATGATGTTGGACACATTGTCATGTGCTCATTGGATATTCATATCTCTTCCTTTATTAAGGATTCTACTCAACTTTTTTGTTTTTATTATTGACTTTCAGGAATTCTGTATGTATATCGATACCAGTATTTTGTGAGATCTATGTTTTACAATTTTTTCTCCTAGCCTGAAGATTATTAATTTTCTAAATGATATCTTTTGATGAGCAAAAGTTTTCAATTTTTATGAAGTCTAATTTATCATTATTTTCATTTGTGGTTATTGCTTTCTTTGTTCTGTCTTAGAAACCTTTGCCTACTCTCAAGTCACAAAGATATTCTGTTTTCACATAAAAGATTTATACTTTTTTTTGCTGAGGAAGATTCCCCCTGGCTAACATCTGTGCCAATCTTCGTCTCTTTTGTATGTGGGTCACCACCAGAGCACAGCTGCCAAGTGGTGTAGGTCGGCGCCCGGGGAACCGAACACGAGCTGCCGAAGTGCAGCATGCCAAACTTAACCACTAGGCCATGGGGCTGGCCTCTGTAGTTGTACTTTTCACATTGAGGTCTATGTTCCATCTCAAATTAATTTTTGTTTATGGTGTGAGGTGGGAATCGAGTTTCATTTCTTTGCATATAGATACCCAGTTGTTACAGCATTATCAATGGAAAAGGCTTCATTAATAAGGGAGAGAGAGATCAAAGATATTTCCAAGGCTTTATTCCTTAAATACAGTTGTTCCATGGTGAATATTTTTTGTCTGTCCAGCACTTCTCTCTTCTTCTGAAAATAGCATCTTCTCCTACCCTTTGTTTTTTTATTGAAATATAATTGACATACAATAGCCTATTAGTTTCAGGTGTACATCATTGTGATGTGATATTTATATAAATTACAAAATGATTGTCATGATAAGTCTAGTTACTATCTGTCACCATACAAAGTTATTACAATATTATTGACTATATTCTCTATACTGTACATTACATCCCCGTGACTTATTTTATAACTGGAAGTCTGTACCTCTTAATCTTTGCCTATTTCACCCACCTCCCCCACCCCCTTGCCCTCTGGCTACCATCAGTTTGTTTCCTGTATCTATGAGTCTGTTTCTGTTTGTTTGTTTGTTAGATTCCACATACAAGTGAAATCATCCTATCCTTTGTTTTCATTTAGAAATCTCTTCATTTTTTTCTCCAACTATGTGGTTCTATTGGTGATACCATTCTTATGTCACACATGCACTCTCTCTCCAAGAATGGTTATGTTACTCAATCTCACCCAGTCATGCTCTTTATCTGATCTTCTAAAAAATGGAAGTGAAGGATGAGAGGCACATTCTGTCTGGTAACAGCTTGGTAGGTGTGAGCCCACAATTTGTCAGAGGCCATGGTTCCAAGCTTACAGAACATGACTTTTGGAGGTTCTGAAAGAATGACCCTGGCTGAGAGAGGCAGGGTTGAGAGCCTAACCTGGAATTTGAAGCATTCCAGTTACTGGTTCCATTTATTCCTAAGGCCAATCATAGACTTACCCTTTCACAACTTGGGTTACACAATAATTTCTTTTTTTTTTTTTTTTTTTTGCCTAAACTACTTCATTTTAGTTTTGGTCACTTCAATCAAAATATCCTGACAAATTCAGACATAAAATAAGAAAATAAACCCAGTAATCAAATGAAAGTTAACAAACAAACATATATATCTATTAAGGAAGCAAAAATTATCTTTATTAACCTAGTGGGGTTTTTTTGTTTTTTTTTTTTAGCATCTTTGTTTGTGAAACATTTTACTAGTGAAATGAATAGGACTAGGTTCTACTTCCAGGCACTTACAGATTTAGTCATCCTACAAAGTCTGTGTCTACATTTACCAATATGCATACCCTCTTGCAATACATCCTCACTACAGTGCCCTTATGCTTATTTGACAAATGCAAAATAAAAACGAGTTCAAGAAGGTCTGGTTTGTAAAATACACAAATGGAAGACCCACAAAGGTTAACGGAAAAAATTTCAGGATATTCAGATCTCTAAGGGCAATTACCAGACTCTCCCAAAAAATGCTTGCTTCACAGTCTAAATACTCGCTGGAAAAGACTATTGGTGTGGCCCTGTGGCAATTCTTTTATTCTTAATAAACCAAATGTTTCTCAATTCCATCATAACTAAAGTAAAAAAGAAAGGAAAATTTGGAATAAATAACTTCAGGCCCACAGACCAACACACTTTGGATTCACTCAGGTGTGTTTATTTTAATAGCTGATCTGAAGACACGTGAGATGCCACAGCTGACCAGAATGTAAACAGAAAAGCGTAGAACTTAAAACTAAGCACGCATGCAGCATGGAATAATAATCAAGTTAGGCTTCTTCAAATGCTAAATGCCAAAAAACCTGAAACCATTAGGGCAAAGTCCACACAACAACACAGGCCGAAGATTCTGTTTCTCAGAGGGGCTTTTAGAAAGCTCCAATTCTAAGGCGGCTGCCTAAAAAGCCGGTCAAAGACGGATCTTATTTGACAACCTGTGTTCTTTTTTCCAAGATACTCCGGTTAAGTTTGTTCAAGACTCTTTTTAAGAAAAAGCAGATTGTTGTCACCAAAAGTCCAGAAACAGCAGCAAGAGAGTTCTCAGGGAAAGGGCTGAGCCGTAACGGGGGCAATGGTCAGTCACCAACCAGGTTCTGGGCTTGCACACAGCAAAGAGACATGTTAACTACGGTGCCCTGCACAGGCGGTGTGTGGGTGAGAAATTTCCCTGCCCCTCACCTCTGAAGGACTGAGGACTGCGCGTGATGAGGAGAAATTCCGGCGGGGGCGGGGGGTGGGAACAAGGGAAGAATAATGTGTGGGGAGATAGGCATGCAAAAGGGTGAAAGGCTGGGGAGTATCCAGGGCGGCTCCAGGGAGAGGCGTGGTGGCTCAGGGGGCTGGCTAGCTTGGCACCGCGTCTAGCCGGACTTTCTAGACGGTGACTGTGGGAGTGCACCGAGGGGCCTCGACGACTTCTCTGCCAGGGTTATACACAGACTGGAGTGGGAAGCTCCAGCCGGGTGCCCTGAGCGCTTGGTCTTCCGGACCGAGACGACGGAAGCCCCGCCCCACCGCTCCTCTCCTCACCCCGCCCGGGCCCCGCCCCCGCCGCTTCCCATCGCTTCCCAGCGCCCTTCCCGTCCGCTCCTGGCTCCAAGCTCAAACTAGGCTCGGCGGCAGTGGGGGCGCGCAGGCGCGGCTGGCGGGTGGCAGAGCGCGGAGTAGCGGCGCGTATCGCGCGGTGAGTGAGGTGGCCGCGCGGGGCTCGTACCTGGGGAACGTGGTTGGGGCCGTGCGTTCCGGGAAGGATCCGGGTGTGCGCGGCTGCCTGCCCCGGGAACCTTCGGTTCTGGGAGGAGAAATCGGCCAGACGTGCGGCAGCAGGGTTGGCCGCGCTGCCTGAGGGTGTCCGACCCGGCCGCGTGGGGAGCGGAGTGCGCGGTGGCGGGAGTGTGGCGGGTGTGTGTGAGGAGAAAAATTGAAGGAAAGGGCTCCAGGGGCTGGAAGTCCGTACTCAGGCTTGGCAGGACCGGGAGGCTCGCCAAGGGCGCTGGAGGGTGTCCCAGCTTCAAGTTCAGTACCCGCCGCTTGGTGCCCCTGAGCGGCGTCCCCGGGCCCATCCCTTCCCCCGCGCTGCGGTCTCAGAGTGCAGAGTTGCCAGGAACTTGACTCGTCGCGGGGGAGAGGATTTTGGGGAAGTGGGCTGTCGCCCCAGGCTAGTGCCATGGAGGGCGTGGCGTTCGTGTGACTTTCCTTCACCCCGCCCCGGGAATGTGTCCGTCTTCTGGTACATTGTGCTCATGGACATTTTAACAAAGGCTTTGACTGTTTTCTAGGCAGTGGCGGGTGACAGCGGGGCGGGTCAGTGGAGGGGTGGCGTACGAGGTCGCGGTGCGGTCCTGGGGGGCGGGGGAGCGAGGTGGGGCAGGCGTGGGGGTAGTGGAAGGAAGGGAACAACCTCCTGTCTCAGCTTTTTCTTTCTTCCTGGCCCGCTGATTTTGGTCGGTGGCAGGAACAGCCTCGAGAGGAATATGATTGGAAATTAGTGTGTGTGTTCAGGCTCTTGGCTGCAGCCACTTGGTTTTGTAATTGTGCTGTTGATGTATTTTCTAAGTGTCCCTTCAGGAGAAAAGCGAAACTAATGGAATTTAAGACACAATAATTGAACGAAAGGGTGAAGAGGTGGAGTGTCAAAACTTAGAGCTAAATTAATGCCCTGTGATAGTCATAGTATAAATAAAGTCAGACTTTGAAGGATGTGAAGGTGCCCAAGTCAGGTAAGTGAAAAGTTGATTAGGGTGCTGTTGATTGTTTCAATCAAGAGTGGGTTATTGGATATATGTGTGTGGAGGTGTTGCCAAGTTCTTGGGCAGACTCACTATAGAACCCTTAAAAATGATAAAACACTAAGACAAATATTGTAATATTGGGTAAGGTTCCAAGGCTTTCATTTTCAAACTTAGGATCTTTATGAAAGGTAGTATATGTGTTCCCAAGCATAGATGTTGATATTTTTACTCATTTGTTTAACTTAAAACAACAAAACAAACTGAACTTCTTCCTTCTCCACCCCTTTCCCTTGATTGTGAATCCTGTTTTATAAACATTTACTTTCAGGTCTGAAGTGTGTTTAAAGACACAACTCCATTCATATCCCCCCCACCCCCGCATGAAGTGAATAGGATTTCTTCTTGTGTTATTGTCATTTTACTCTTTTTCTTGTTATTTTAAGTTAAATGCCACTAACATTACCAAATTTGGGGAGGGAGGTGTTAGGGATGCCTTTTCCCTTTTCCAATGCCTGATGAACTCCTTTTCATCCTTTTGGACTCAGCCCAATTCACGTCTTTGCCAAAATTTGCCAACTCCCCCAGAATGAATTAATCTCTCCCTTTTCTGATACCACTGGCCTTATTTCTCTCTTGCTACTAGAACCTTGGTCTTCTATGTTACCCCAATACCTAGGGCTGCTGGGTAGGTACTGAGTGCCTCATAAATGCACTTATAGTTAGATATTAATAAATGCTGTTCAAAAGATGATAATTCATATTGCATAAAGTACATGAGATAATAGAAGAAATTCAGAATGCTGAAATTATTTACTATTTGAACAACATTTTGAATGTGGGTAAGAAATAAGTATGGAAATATGTTGCGATGTATTGGTCTGTGGTTTATCCTTCTAAAAGAGGTGCAAAAGTTTTGCAGGTAGAGGCAAAATGGGCGTCAGAAAAAGGCCAGATTTTAAAAAGGTCAGCTTCTGATACTGAAGTTAGTGATAAGTCAACATGAAACACAAGATTAATCATTTGTAGAAAGACACACATAGGGTGCTGTGGGAATTTAGGAATTGACAAGTGAATCAAGCTGGCCACGTGGTATTCTCTGAAGGCTAATATAACTAAAGAAACTGTAACCCATTAGACCAATTAGAGAGACTAATCAGTTGTATTATACTCCTAAATCTTAAGGTGGTTTCAGCATTTGAGTCTCTTCACGTTATAGTGCCCTCGATAGGCTTGGCCTGAGTATTTCTGCCAGCCTGTCTTGGACATCTCTCTTAACTCCAGCAGCATCATTGGCCTTCCAGTCACCTCTGGCTTTAAACAGGAATTACCTTCCTCTTGCTCCTTACCACTGAAACTCATCACTCCCACACCTAGCTTTCATCTCCTGAATGGATTTACCCATTGGAGAGAATATCATGAGCAAATGCTCACTCAATTTTTAAGTGAATAGAATTGATACTTTAGTTTGAAAAAATGAGTCAGGATTGGCTACTTGGTTAGTCCAGGTTTCTGTGCCTGCAAAGTAGAGATCCTATCCTAGCTATCAGTAACTTCTGTTTTTCTCCCCTCACTTAATTTGTCCCCTCTTCACCTAAATGTGAAAGCACTTTTTCTCCATGTCACTTTTTTTAATAACATTAACCATTGTTCCCTCCAAAACACTTCACGTTAGTGCCTGGTTTTTATGAGTAACACTTGGGATGAGTAGAGTCCATAAAACTTCTTTTTAAAAAAAGTTCTACATCCTCTGTGGTCTTTAGACTGACTGACTGAAAAAACTATTCCAAATCACTGTGATTAAGGCTTCCTTCTTAAAACTTTCCTCACCTAGACTTCCTCCCCATATTTTCCTCTAATTCTTTGGTCAACCTCAGCTGAGGAGTCTTCTTAGCGTTCTATACAAGACTCTTTCTCACTCTTTACAGGAGACAATAATACGGTGGTCAAGGGCGTGGGTCAAGGGTCAATTTGGAGGCAAGATGTTCAACTTCGTTCTCTAAGGGTCAGTTTCTTCATCTGTAAAAATGATAATTATCATACTAACCTGATAAGGGAGATTGGGCGTATTAACAGCTTATCATAATATCTAGCACATACTAATTGTCCTAAAAATGGAAGCTATTGTTATTTGTAATTGCTGTTTCTTATCAGAAATATAATTTCAGTAGCCATTAACTTCAAAATGTGGATGTATTGACATCCTCTACTCTGTTCGAGCTTCAGTCCTGTATTTGTAGATTCCTCTCATATATCTGAAACAGATGGCTTAGCACAGTGGTTCTCAAACATCAGCGTGCACAATAAATCGCAAGAGTGTGCATATTTCTGGGCCTCATCCCCCGAGTTTCTGATGTCTGGGATGGGACTTGAGAATTTTTATTTCTAACAAGTTTCCAAGTGATAGTGATGCTGCTGGCCCTTGGATCGCACTGAATGGCACTGGTCTAGATGGCATCCAGACAAGTTGCCAGGGAGGAGATCAAAAGACCTAAAAGTCATCAAAGTTAAGAGAGGAGAGTGCTTGAAGGTGGTAGTATCAGATACCATGTGAAGTTTGGAAAGGATAGAACTAAGAGAACACAGCTGTTTTTGGTGACCAGGAGCCTTTTTGGTTTTGGTGTGTCAGGTGCAGAGGGTTGATTTAATTGTACTCCTCAGTTGGTGGAATATTACCATTATTGTGACCAGAAAAACATATGGCAGGTATTTGAGGAAGTGGTTCTTTATCTGGGGTGTGTATTAGACTCTTTTAGGGAGCTGTTTTCACCAACATACTTATGTTTGGTACTCGTCCCTGCCCCAGTGTAAACCCATCAGATCAGAATTTCAGAGCGCGGAACCTGGGCATGAAAAAATTCCAGGAGATGTTGATGTGCACCCTGGTTAAGAACCACTTTTTTGAACAATGATGGTCAAGAAGTGGAAACAGTGAAAATAGATTGATTTTTGGTAAATTGTTACTGAAGGGAGAAGGGAAGAAAAAAACCTGGAGTTTGAGAATTTTAAGGGATCAAGAAAAAGAGTGAGTAAATAGAGGTGAAAAGCCTGCTGGAGCAGGGAAGTGATTGAAGGTGTAATGCTAAGGGAATATAATTGATGAAATAGAGTACTGGAGCTGGAGAACAGGAGAGCATGGAATCAGGGATGCCAAGAGAAGAGGGGAGAAAAGAATGAGTGAAGAAAAATAAATTTAAAGATAGAGAGGGGCTGGCCCCATGGCTTAGCGGTTAAGTGCATGTGCTCTGCTCCTGGCGGCCCGGGTTCGGATCCTGGGTGTGCACTGAGGCGCTGCTTGTCCAGCCATGCTGAGGTGGCGTCCCACATACAGCATCTAAGAAGGGTGTGCAACTATGACATACAACTATCTACTGGGGCTTTGGGGAAAAAGAAAGAGGAGGAGGATTGGCAATAGATGTTAGCTCAGGGCTGGTCTTCATCAGCAAAAAGAGGAGGATTGGCATGGATGTTAGCCCAGGGCTGATCTTCCTCACAAAAACAAAAATAAATAAAAAGATAATAAAAAAGTAAAGGTAGAGAGGAGAGAAGCTGAAGGAACGCTCTTTAAGGGAGGTTTGTTTGCACACTACTATTCTTCCATGGAACTTTTAATAGTCCAGGAACCCTGTGGATTTTTCAAGTTTAATAGTGCTGATAAATAAACTAGCAATTACAGCTACCTCTAATGGTTACACAGTTGTGTTTTTTCACAACTTCTCATTTAGAAGAATTTTTTTGCAATTAAGTCTAGACATGCTGTACTGTAATGCTGTTGCCCCAGCCCTTGCCATAAGATTGATGTCTTTTTTTTTTTTTTTTTTTTTGGTGAGCCCTGAGCTAACATCCATGCCAATCCTCCTCTTTTTGCTGAGGCAGACTGGCCCTGGGCTAACATCTGTGCCTGTCTTCCTCCACTTTATATGGGACACTGCCACAGCATGGACTGACAAACGGTGCATTGGTGTGCGCCCGGGATCCGAACCCTGGCCGCCAGCAGCGGAGCGCGCACACTTAACTGCTATGCCACGGGGCTGGCCTTGACATAAGTTTTTATATGATTATCATTCAACAGATATTTGTGTGCCTCTCAATTGCCAGACATTGTTCTAAGCACTGAGGATAAACAGTGAATAAAAGTTGTATTTTATTAGAATTTTTGTCTTTAAGGAGCTTATATCCTATTCGAGGGAGGCAGATAATTAAATATGTAAAATATAAGATCTCTCTCTATATATATATGTAGAGAGAGAGATGTATATTAAGTTATATGGTGTTGCATTCTTTGGAGAAATACAAAGCAGGGAAGGTGAATAGTGGAGCATCTATAGGTATAGGTGAATAGGATGTGTTGGAGGGTGATGATCAGGAAAGACTTTGCTGTTAGCAAAGACTTGTGAGAGATGAGAGAACCATTTATTTGGAGGAAGAGCTTTCTAGGCATAGAGAACAGCAAGTGCAAAGGTCCTGAGGTGGGACCTTTTTGAGACCTTTTTGCTAGGAATCACAAAACAGTCCTTGTGAGTAGCATGAATGAGGGGGGATGAATAATAAAAAGGGTCAGATAAGTAAGAAGGTGTGTTGGAGGGTAAGAAGATCATGTAGGGCTATTCAGTTCATTATGGGAGGACATTATAAGGATGTTGAGTGAGAAGGAAAGGCATGGAGACTTTAGAGAGAAAAGTGATCGGATCTGATTTCTGTTTTGTAAGGATCAATCTGAGTGCTTTGTGGAGACTAGATTGCAAGGGGAGCAAGAACAGAAGAGAGACCAATTAAAAGAGATTGTGGTGGCTTGGACCAAGGTAGTGTAATGCTGGAGGTATAAGAGATCAGATTTCCTGCTCACTTATTGGAAGGGAAATGTGACAAAGGATGATGCCAAGGATTTTGATCTGAGCAACTGGAAAGATGGAGTAGCTGTTTAGTGAAACATGGAAGATTTCAGGAAAAGAAACTTCGAGAGAAAGAAGACCAAGAATTCAGTACTAGGCATGCTGAGTTCAAGATGACTATTTGATATCCAGGTGGAATTCAGGAGAGACGTATGGGTGGATAGGAAGCTCTGGGAATGGATCAAATCATTACGAGGGAAGAGAAGAGGTCGCTCCTTTTCTTTTCGGAAAAAAACTAATGAACTATTTTTTAGAGCATTTTAGGTTTGCAGCAAAATTGAGCAGAAAGTACAGAGAGTTCCTGTATACCCCTGTCCCCAGACATACACAACCTCCCCCACTATCAACATCTTGCAACACAGTGGTACATTTGTTATAAGCAATGAACGTACATGGACACATCATTATTACCTAAAGTCCATAGTATGCATTAGGGTTCACTGTTGGTGGTATACATTTCATGAGTTTGGACAAATGTTTAATGACATGTATCTACCATTATAGTATCATACAGAATAGTTTCACTGCCCTAAAAATCCTCTGTGCTCTGCCTATTCATCCCTGGCAACCCTGATCTTTTTACTGTTTCCATAGTTTTTACCTTTTCTACAATGTCATATTGTTGGAATTACACAGTATGTGGGCTTTTCATACTGGCTTATTTCACTTAGCAATATGCATTTAATTTTTCTCCCTGTCTTTTCATAGCTTGATAGCTCATTTCTTTTCACCCTTGAATAATAGTCCATTGTCTGGATATACTGCAATTTATTTATCTATTAACCTACTGAAAGACATCTTGGTTGATTCCAGGTTTTGGCAATTGTGAATAAAGCTGCTATAAATATCTATATGCAGGTTTTTGTGTGGACATAATTTTTCAACTCCTTTGGGAAAATACCAAGGAGCACAATTGCTGGATTGTATGGTAAGAATATGTTGAGGTTTTTAAGAAACTGACAGACTGTGTTCCAGAGTGGCTATACATCTTTGCATCCCCACCCACGATGAATGAGGATGCCTGTTGCTCCACGTCTTCTTGCAGTATTTGGCTTTGTCGGTGTTGTGGATTTTGGCTGTTCAAATAGGTGTGTAGTGGTATTTCATTGTTGTTTTAATTTGAAATTCACTAATGAGGTATGGTATTGAACATCTTTTCATATGCTTACTTGCCATCTGTATATCTTCTTCGATGAGGCATCTATTCAAGTCTTTTACCCATTTTTTAATCAGGTTGTTCATTTTCTTATTATTGAGTTTTAAGAGTTCTTTGTATATTTTATATAACACTCCTTTATCAGATATCTATTTTGTGAATATTTCCTCTCAGTCTGTGGCTTGGCTTCTCATCCTTTTGACATTGTCTTGCACAGAGCAGAAGTTTTAAATTTTAATGAAATCCAACTTATCATTTATTCCACAGATTATGCCTTTAGTGTTGTATATGAAAGTTATTGCCATATCCAAGGTCAATTAGGTTTTCTCTTATGTATTCTCCCGGGAGTTTTATAGCTTTGCATTTTACATTTAGTCTGTGATCCATTTTGAGTTTAATTTTGTTAAGGGTGTAAGGTCTGTGTCTAGATTCATTTTTTTTTTTTTTTGTAAGTGGATGTCCAGTTGTTTCCAGCACCATTTGGTAAAAAGACTGTCTTTGCTGCGTTGTATTGCCTTTGCTCCTTGTCAATGATCAGTTGACTATATTTATGTGGGTCTATTTCTGGGCTCTCTATTCTATTCCATTAATCTATTTGTATTCTTTCACCAATACCACACTCTCTTGATTACTGTACCTTTATAATAAGTCTGTAAATAGAGTAGTGTCAGTCTCCTAACTTTGTTCTCCTCCTTCAATATTGAGTTGGCTATCCTGGGATTTTGGCTCTCCGTATAAATTTTGGAATAAGTTTGTTGATATCCACAAAATAACTTGCTATTATTTTGATTGGGATTGCATTGAATCTATCAATGAACTTGGGAAGAACTGAAACCTGACAATATTAAGTCTTTATATCCATGAACATGAATATTTCTCTATTTAATTCTTTTTTGATATCTTTCATCACAATTTTGTAGTTTTCCTTGTATAGATTTTGTACATATTTTGTTAGATTTATGTGTAAGTAATGTGTTTTGGAGGGTGCTAAGGTAAATGGTAATGTATTTTTAATTTCAAATTCCACTTATTTATTGCTAGTATATAGGAGAGTGATTAACTTTTGTATATTAATCTTGTAGCCTGCAACATTGCTGTAATTGCTTATTCCAGGAATTTTTTTATTGATTCTTTTGAATTTTCTACATTGACAATAATGTCATCTGTGAACAAAGACAGTTTGATTTCTTACCTCCCAATCTGTATAACTTTTATTTCCTTTTCCTGTCTTATTGCATTAGCTAGGACTTTCAGTATTATGTTGAAAAGGAGTAGTGAAAGGGGACATTATTGCGTTGTTCATGATCTTAGTGGGAAAGCTTTGAGTTTCTCACTATTAAGTATGATGTTAGCTGTAGGTTTTTTGTAGATGTTCTCAAGTTGAGGAGGTTCTCCTCTATTCCAAACTTGCTGTGAGTTTTTAATCATGATTGGAGTTGGATTTTGACAAATCCTTTTTCTGCATCTATTGATGTGATCATGTGATTTTTCTTCATGTGATGGATTACATTAATGATCTTCAAATGTTGAACTAGCAATGCGTACCTGGGATAAATCCCACTTGGTTGTGGTGTATAATTCTTTTTATACATTGTTGGATTTGATTTGCTAATCTTTTGTTGAAGATTTGCGTGCATGTTCATGAGCAATGTTGGTCTGTAGTTTTCTTGTAATGTCTTTGTCTGGTTTTGGTATTAGGGTAATTCTGGCATCATGAATTAGGAAGTATTCCCTTGGTTTCTATCTTCTGAAAGAGATTGTAGAAAATTGGTATAATTTCTCCCTAAGTGTTTGATAGAATTCAAAAAGTGAGCCCATTTGGGCCCGTTACTTTCTGTTTTGGAAGGTCATTAATTATTGATTCAATTTCTTTAAGAGATATAGGACTATTCATATTGTCTATTGCTTCTTGTGTGAGCTTTGGCAGATCGTGTCTTTCAAGGAATTGGCCCGTTTCATCTAGGTTATCAAATTTCTGGGCATAGATTTGTTTATAATAATCGTTTATTAACCTTTTAATGTCCACGTGATTGGTAGCAATGTCTCCTCTTTCATTTCTGATATTGTAATTTGTGTCTTCTCTCTTTTTTTTCTTAGCCCGGCATTTATCGATTTTATAGATCTTTTCAAAGAATCAGGTTTTGGTTTTGTTTATTTTGTTTATTGATTTCTTGTTTTCAATTTCATTGATATATGCTTTAATTTTTATTGTTTCTTTTTTGCTTATTTTGAGTTTAATTTGCTCTTCTTTTTCTAGTTTTCTAAGATGGAAGCTTAGATTGTTGATTTTAGATCTTTCTTCTTTTCTAATATATGCATTCAATACTATAAATTTCCCTCTAAGCACTGTATCCCACAATATTTGATGTTGTATTTTCATTTTCATTTAGTTCAAAATATTTTTTAATTTCTCTTGAGAGTTCTTCTTTGACTCATATGTTATTTAGAAATGAGTTGTTTAATCGCCATATTATTTTGGGATTTTCCAGTTATCTTACTGTTATTGATTTCTAGTTTAATTCCATTGTGGTCTGAAAGCAGACATTATATGATTTCTATTCTTTTAAATTTGTTAATGTGTGTTTTATGTCTCAGAATATGGTCTATCTTGGTGTGTATTCCATTGAGCTAGAAGAAAATGTGAATTCTGCTGTTGGATGAAGTAGTCTGTAGGTATCAATTATAACCAATTGATTGATGGTGCTGTTGAGTTTAACTATGTTCTTACTGAATTTCTGCCTGCTGGATCTGTCCATTTCTGTTAGGAGGTATTAAAGTCTGTAATTATAATAGGGGATTTGTTTATTTCTCCTTGCAGTTCTATCAGTTTTTACCTGATATATTTTGACACTTTGTTGTTATGTGCATACACATTAAGGATTGTTATGTCTTCTTGGAGAATTGACCCCTTTATAATGATAAGTGTAATGATCCTCTTTATCCCTGATAACTTTCCTTGCCCTGAAGTCGGCTCTATTTGAAATTAATATAGCTACTCCTGCTTTTTTTGATTAGCTGTTAGCATGCTAATCTTTCTCCATCCCTTTACTTTTTTTTTTTTTAATTTTATTTATTTGTTTTTTTCCCCCAAAGCCCCAGTAGATAGTTGTATGTCATAGTTGCACATCCTTCTAGTTGCTGTACGTGGGACGCGGCCTCAGCATGGCTGGAGAAGCGGTGCGTCGGTGCATGCACGCCCGGGATCCGAACCCGGGCTGCCAGCAGCAGAGCGCACGCACTTAACCGCTAAGCCACTGGGCCAGCCCCTCCATCCCTTTACTTTTAATATCTGTTATATTTAAAATGGTTTTCTTGTAGACAACATATAATTGTGTTTTGTTTTTTCATCCACTTTGACAATGTCTATTTTTTAACTGGTGTATTTAGATCATTGACATTAAAAGGGATTATTGATATAGTTTAATTAATATCTACCACATTTGTTACTGTTCTCTGTTTGTTGCCCATGTTCTTTTTTTTTTTTTTTTAAAGATTTTATTTATTCATTTTTTTCCCCCCAAAGCCCCAGTAGATAGTTGTATGTCATAGGTTCACATCCTTCTAGTTGCTGTACGTGGGACTCGGCCTCGGGTTGGACGGAGAAGTGGTGCCTTGGGGCGTGCCTGGGATCCGAACCCGGGCCGCCAGCATCAGAGCGCGCGCACTTAACCGCTAAGCCACGGAGCCGGCCCATGTTGCCCATGTTCTTAGTTCCTGTTTTTGTCTCCACACTTTTTCTACCTTTTGTGGTTTTAATTGAGCATTTTATAGAATTTCATTTTTTCTCATTTCTTAGTATATCAATTATGCTTTTTTTTAATACTTTTTTAAATGCTTGCCTTAGCATTTGCAAAATACATGTTTTCAATTCGTCCAGTTCCACTTCCAAGTAATACCTTACCACTTCATGGGTAATGCAAGTACCTTATAGTAACAAAATATTCCTAATTCCTCCCTCCCATTCCTTGTATCATTGTTGTCATTCATTTTACTTATATATAAGCATATTATATATATATAAGCATTCGTAATTGAAGACATTGTTGCTATTGTTTTGAACAAACTGTTATCTTTTAGATCAATTAAGAATAAGAAAAATGAAAGTTTTTTACTTTACCTTTAGTTATTCTGTCTTCAGTGCTCTTCCTTTCTTTATGTACATCTGAGTTTCTGACCTATATTATTTTCGTTTTTTTTGGGGGGGAGGAAGATCAGCTCTGAGCTAATATCCATGCCAATCCTCCTCTTTTTGCTGAGGAAGACTGGCCCTGGGCTAACATCCGTGCCCATCTTCCTCTATTTTATATGGGATGCCACCACAGCATGGTCTAACAAGTGGTGCATCGGTGCGCACCCGGGATCCGAACCCAGGCTGTCAGCAGCAGAGCGCACACACTTAACTGCTCCGCCACGGGGCCGGCCCCACTGGAGAACTTCTTTTAACATATCTTTCCAGGCAGATCTACTGACAAAAAATTTCCTCAATTTTTGTTTGACTGAAAGTCTTTCTTTCTCCTTCCCTTTTGAAAGATAATTTCTCGGTACAAAATTCTGGGTTGGTGGATTTTTTTCCTCAACACTGTAAATATTTTACTTCACTTTCTTCTTAGTTGCATGGTTTCTGAGGGGGAGTTGGGTGTAATTGTTATCTTTGCTGCTCTATAAGTAAGGTTTTTTCCCCTTTGGCTTCTTGCAAGAATTTTATCTTTGATTTTCTGCAGTTTGACTATGATATGCCTAGATGTAGTTTTTTGTTCTTTTTTTCTTTCAGCATTTATCCTGCTTGGTGCCCTCTGAGCTTCCTGGATCTATCATTTGGTGTCTGACATTTATTGGGGGCGTTCTCAGTCATTATTGCTTCAAATATTGTTTCTGTTCTTTTCTCTATTTCCTCTTTCTATTATTCTCATTCCATATATGGTATATCTTTTGTAGTTGTCTCATAGTTCTTGGATATTCTGTTCTTTATATTTTTATTTAGTCTTTTTTCTCTTTTCAATTTGGGAAGTTTCTGTTGTCATATTTTCTTTTTTGTGAGGAACATCAGCCCTGAGCTAACATCCATGCCAATCTTCTACTTTTTGCTGAGGAAGACCGGCCATGAGCTAACATCTATTGCCAATCCTCCTCCTTTTTTTCCCTTTTTCTCCCCAAAGCCCCAGTAGATAGTTGTATGTCATAGTTGCACATCCTTCTAGTTGCTGTATGTGGGACGCTGCCACAGCATGGCCCGACAAACGGTGCGTCGGTGCGCTCCTGGGATCCGAACCCCGGCTGCTGGTAGCAGAGAGTGTGGACTTAACCGCTAAGCCACGGGGCCAGCCCTGCTGTTGTCATATGTTCAAGCTTAGAGATTCTTTCCTCAGCCGTGTTCAGTCTACTAATGATCCCATCAAAGGCATTCTTTATTTCTGTTATAGCAGTTTTGATTGGTAGCATTTCTTTTTGATTCTTTCTTAGAATTTTCATCTCTATTTACATTATCTATCTGTTCTTGCATGTTGTTTACTTTTCCCATTAAAGCCCATAGCATATTAATCCTAGTATTTTTAAATCCCTATTCTGATAATTCCAACATTCTTGCCATATCTGACTCTGGTCCTGATGTTTGTTTGTTCATTCTCTTCAAACTGTGTTTTTTGCCTTTTTTGTAGGCCTTGCAATTTTTTTGTTGGATAATGAACCTGATGTACTGGGTAAAAGGAACTGCAGTAAATAGGCCTTTAATAATGTGGTAAGGTGTGGGGGTAGAGGAACCATTCTATAGTCCTATGATTTGGTCTCAGTGTTTGGTGAACTTGTGTCCCTAGATTGTGAACTTCACTAATGTTTCTCAGGTTTTTTTTTTTTCCCCCTTTAGGTGGTATATGATGGCTAGAGGAGGCTGGAGTTGTGTAGTTCACTTCTCCCAGGTGAGTTAGGCTATTATAAGACCCTAACTTGTTAGGCTCTGGTAAAATAGGTTTTCCTGAGGGCAGTCCTTAAGAAGAATAGAGTGTTCTTGGTGTATTTCAAAATGGTTCCTTTGCTCCTTCCCTGAGGGGATTTTTCTCCAGTATTTAATGTGAGAACCAGGTCCATCTCCTGAAGATAAATCTCATAAAGTGTGACCCCCCCACCCCCCCACCCCGCGCGCCCATGACTGGGTCCGCTTGAAGAGTTGAACTCTCAGACTTGCCTCTATCCTGCCACTGGCAACTCATCAATTACAGTTCAGGTTTTCCTACTTTGGTACTGGTTCCCTCTGAGGTTTCTGCTCTTGGGTTTCTGCTTGGTTAAGTTATGATTCTCTGTATCTGCTTGTCTGTCTCTAGTTTTGGGGACAGCGGTTTGCCCTGTGACATCACTTCTCTGATGGATTTAAGAAGAGTTATTTTCTCAATTTGGTCAGCTTTTTAATTGTTGTTAAGAGAGAGTTGCGACTTCTAAAGCTCCTTGCATGCCACACTGGAAACCAGAAGTCCAGTGCTTTTCCTGAGATTTGCTTTTCCTTTGCTTTTCCTGAGATTTTGCCACCTAATTATCTCTAAATATTAGTTATTTTTGCCTGTTTTGAACTTTATATAAATGGGATCATCCATATATACATACTACTTTTTCTCATCATTACATTTGTGGGATAAATCCATTAGTTTTGATACTTGTCAAACAGTGCTGTGCACGTGCATCCCCTGGGGAGCTTGTTAAAATGCAGCTTCTGATTTAGGAGGTCTGGGGTGGGCCCTGAGATTCTGCCTTTCTTACAAGCTCCCATGTGATGCTGATGTTGCTCTTCCATAGACAATACTTGGAGTAATAATAAGGCTTTAGTTCATTCCATTTTCAACTGCTTGAATACTTGAGGTAATTTACTGTATAGATTTTCTCTTGGAAGAGGAAAAATATGGGAAACTGTCCTTTAATTGTCTGTCAAGTATCATTTTCCAGAATTGGGAGCTAGGAGGAAACAAGTTATTTTGTATTTAAAATGGATATTGTCATCGGTATAGTAAATTGAAGATAGTATTTGAATAAAATATGAGCAATATAGTCCTGTAAAATTTCTCACATTGCATTTTTAGTTGTAGGTGAGGTTTTGTCAACTTTATTCTCTACAGGCAATTTTTAGGTAAACCACAATTAAAAAGGACAAATTGGTGTGTGTGTGTGCTCACTTGGATGTGTATGGAGTAACAGTCAAGATATAAAGCTTTCTTTTAGGGCTTTTGACAGGAAGTAATAACTCTAGTGATTTGTTTTGATTTTTTTTTTTTTCCTATTCAAAGAGCTTAGAAGATAACCTCTTTGTATAATACAACCTTTCCTACAATGGCAAAGTGATTTGGTTATCCTGAAAACCTTGGGGACCATAGAAATAATACTGTCATTGCAAGTTGACTTTTAGAGTCTCCTAAGGAAATGGCTTTGTACAATACATGTCAAACTTTAATTCAGTATTTATTGAACACTTTCGCTGTGTAAGGGGTATGTATACTAGCTTTAACCCTTTGTAAAGTAGAAACAAATACTTCGCAAGTATGTTAAGCGTAGTGAAGTGAGAATCAAAGTGCCACAAGGCAGGCATAATCAGAGCTCTTAATGCTCAATGGTTTCTTTCCTTTCTCTATTATTGGATGGTAATAACTGGTATACTTATGTTCAAGCTCATTCAAATACTGATGATGAATTTTTTATAGCACTCATTATCTTCTTGAAAGGCTTGGCAGTTAAATAGGCCAGAATTTAAATAACAATTTGAACTTCTTTGGTACATTTTTCAGTGCCTCAGAATTTAGAACCTAGGATTTCTTTAGGAAAATGTGTTATATTTTACATTCCTGACTTGGAGTAAGTTCCTCATGTTCTGTTTTTCCCCTTCTTTCAAAGCTGTGTCTTAGAAAATATGTGTTATTTTCTGGAGTCCTTGGTAACCAAACTTCTCCTCTTTGGGGGACAAAGCCTTGTTATTTAAAGCACTGTATGTTCTGTGTATCTGCTCCAATCTGTCTCCAGTGTGCCTGTTCTTTGTGGTTTGGTTTCTAATGTTATGCATTCCAATTTTGGAAAAAAAAATCCATATGACTAACTTTCCACAGTAATCCTCTCTGACATGTTTGCTTCAGGGAGAAAGCTGGCAAAGGTAGAAACATATGCCTAGTTTTAAAATTTGCTGTCACTGCAAAAAAAAAAGTTAATGGAATATTTTCTAGTTTCTTTCTCTCTGTTAGTATTACTCATGGGACCAGAATAATGATTTTGGCAAGGATATATTTACTTTCCTATGTAATTTTATCATGCTTCACTGTCATACTCATTTATCAAGAATATATTACATATAGAAGTAAAAAAATTTCTTTAGGCTCATAATCAGTCTGAAAATACTAATGTTTTTGTTGCATTATGAACTATATTGCAAAAATCAGTGTTCTTTGAATTTTAAAATTTCTTTTAATTTAAAATGCAAATGGTAGACATTAATATTTATTAGTAGCATTTCTTTATATTTCATTCTCTAAGCTATGAATGTTCACCCGGTTTATAATTGGGCTTTGCAAAGTTTGAATAGTCCATTCCCTCTGCTATTGTCCTAGTTCAGGTTCATTACTTCTTTCCTAACACTATAATCGTATTCTTTTTACTGGTCTCTCCATTCATTTATTACCAGTCCTTAACTCAAATCTGCTTATCCACAGATACTGAAAGCCTCCAACCTTCAGATACCACCCTTCACAGTGCTTCTAGAAAGCCCCATCCACCCCTATAGACTGAACTATTTACTTTCTCAGAGGTTGTGTGTGCCTGACTTTTCAGAGTTGGCTTCTACTTTTTCTAGTTGCTCACTTGCATTTCAGTTCTTAACTGTTTAACTGGGGCTAGTTCTCTGCCAGAATCTCAGCCTCATTAACCAGGGGTCAGAGAATCTATATTGTCTTTGTTTACTTGGTCTCTACCTGGTTCTCAACACTAGGAATCAGGATGATGAATACCCCTAGACTCCTTGCCAGTAGAGTGGGTGGACTTTAGTCTCCTTCAACAAGGCTGATAAGATGAAGAGGATACCAGGGCCCTCAGAAGACCAGGAAGGGGACTGGGGCAAATCCTGTGTAGAATGTGATTTTGTCTTTTTCTCTGGAACCCAAACCCACTCTTGGCAGCCCTGTCCTTCACACTATAGTGAGTTCCTTATTCAGAAGATTACCCAAATTATTTTTTCTTCTTATCTCTCAAGCAACTCCTGGCCACATGGATTATCTTCCTTAATAACAACAGCAGCAGCAGCAGCAGCACCAGCAATGGCAATAACCCCTCTATGTTGTACCACATATTTTACTTTCATTATTTTTATTACTCTGTAGGGTATATGACATTTATCCCCACTTTATGGTGAGGACCCTTCAGTTCAGAGAAGTTAAGTGCCCAAGATCACTTTGGGGTACATGGTAGAGCTGGAATTCCAATCTGTGTCTCTCTGATACTAAATCTTGGGGCTTTTTTCAGGAGGCCTCATTGCACGAAGCATGCTTTTGGGCTGTCTCTTCCCATTCTCAGTTTCACACAGTAAACAGTGGAACTCTGTGTTTAGGAAGAGAAAATATATATTGAACCCTTACTATCCATGCATTTCAAGCATCAAACATTATGGTCTAGCAAGCATTGAGTACATAATCTTGAATGAATGAATGAATGAATGAGAGGATACTGTGTAAATTAGTTAGAAAAGGTAACCTCCCTGTGCTTAACACAGTGGTAGACGTGCGGTAGGTGCTCAAAAAATATTTGTTGAATTAATGAGATTATCCACTGTACTCTTCTATTAAAATAGATGATGATGAATATAAGTATTTGAGTCATAGATCTAGTCTTCTGATGAAGAAAAGATGGGCTTTAATGGATGCTTTCCCTTTGGATCCCTCAAAGAGTAATCGATACCATATGATGAACTTCGCTTCCAGAAGGTGGCTTTGTTTACCCAGCTCATCTTATTGGACCTCTCACTCCCTAAAACTCCTTCCTTGATTTCTGCCCATTCCCTAGATAATGCCATTAATTTCCATGACTTCAGCTTCATTCTGCACACTGACAATTCCCACAGCTATATCCATGCAGAAGTTTTCCTTAAAGATCCAGGGTCATATAAGTGACTGTCTACCTTAAACTAAAATGTCTTAGAACTTCTCTGGCTGCCCACTACCCCACGTGCTACTTCTCCTTTATGTCCCATATTGTTAAAGGAGAAGGAAGCTTTATTCAGGATGAAGACCTCTGGGTTAGAAGCAGCCTGAGTATATTAAGCATGAGTGTGATCACATGGAGTTCTCTTAGCCACTCCTTTGGAGAAATTGCAGTCCTGATCCTAGAGTTAAGGCCCCTAAATCAAGGGGCTAACAGTAGTCTGTACCACCCCTTCCAGAGAAGTTTTTGTCTTTCCGTGCTTTTCTGTGCCAGTTGACCTTCTACTCCTCCTTGCTGATGCAAGCACAGATGGCAGGAGAGTGAGGCCTCTTTCTCATTACCTCCTTTTCTCAAGCATGTGTGAGAGAATGTACTCTGATTATTATTTATAACAAGTATCATTCCAAAATTTATCTAAAGTACAAGTCTTGGGATTAAAATCTTTACTTTTCATCTAATATTTAATTGACTACAATAATCATATGACTTAGTAAATTACTTTGAGAATTTATAGTGCATTATAAGTTTAGCTTATCCCAGTGTCTATCTGTAGCCCTTAATTACTGAAGACAATTATATTATTTTAAATTTTCTTTGCGGTTTCACATTCACAGAACTCTATCAAGATTTGTGTGGATTTTTCTCCCATCGTCTGTTTCTTTCCTGGCTGGATAATAGACCATAAGTTGTTTAGTGAGTTATTTTTCCTGTTACTTTCAGTCCTCACAGAGGGCTTGTCCAGTGGTACTATGCAGTTAATTGTTACCTACTTTTCTGGGCCTTTCTGTGGTTTCTCCTTCTTATGCTGTAGCTACTGGACTTCAAGTTATATTGTTATCTTTTTTCCTATTACATTACTACAATGTCATGTGGTTTTGCTTCTCTTTTTTCCTTCATCACACATTGGGTGGGACCTATTTGTCTAAAACAGTATATGAATTGTCTTCAGACAGCCTTAATTAAGTCAGATGTTGTCTCTGTATAAGGTTGACTTAGAAATCCTAAGTGTTCCCTTCCTACATTTAGTCATATTAAAGATAAATTTATAAGAAGTATTTCATTCTTTTTATTCCAAAAATGTCTACTATAACTTCTTATGTAGTATTGATGAAAGCTATGGATTCTATTAAGATGGCCAAAAATTAATGTACTTCTAGTATCCATTTTGGCATAGGTAAATCTTAGTTGCTATATGATCATGCATTGTCTGTCTGTCCATATCTGTATTTAAAGAAATGTAATTCAAACTCATTTTGAATTCCCAGGTTCCCCAGCTAGCCAGGACTAAGGCAGACTATCTCAGCTCTGATATGGGTTTGTTTACATCCTAAGGTTCTAGCACTGTCTGAGTAGATGTTTCTGATTATAGTGCACTGGTTGTTTTAGAACCATAGCCTTTGATCTGACGTTACTCTATTTGACCAGAAACAGCAGCAATAATTCCAGGGAGTAACACCAGACCCTGAGAGTATCCTTCTGTAGGGCAAAGAGTGAGTGGTTAGGGAACTCATATAGCTGGTACAGTGCTTCCTTCATTGTGCACTACACATACCTCCCACAAATAGGCCCCCTGCTTCAAGAGTGCCTGTATTTGGAGTGGTTAATTCCATTAGCCTGTGTGGGTAGATGACAGAGGATATTCTGTTAAAAACTGCATGCTCACCCTACTCTACTCTTTTAATTCAGGGCCCAGCTGAAATACTCAGTGTCACCTCTTAGTAAGTCCTTCAGAAATCTTGGCATTGACTATCATTCTAGTTCTTCTGGTTCACAGAGTAGCAGATAAGTTCAGTACATTCTAGAAAAGCTTCTCCGTGAAGCACCCTAGCAACCTTGCATGTCTTCATTCAGGCCATGGGAGCAATGCTTGACCATAGTCTGACTCAAGTCTTGGCAAAATGCCCTGCGTTTCCTCCTGGAGCAAGGGTTGATAAGCAGCCTGGTGAGGAGCTGCCATGAGGCAGTTTCTCATAACATATCTTGTGGGAAACTACCATGAGGCCATTTCTCACCCATTTCCTAGTTTCAGTTGTGTGCGGGACTTTCCCCCTTGTACCCTGTGGGTATGGTACAAATTCAGGTATCTGTGTAAGTCTATAAAACTGCTTGGGTTTAGTTTAGAGGTGGCTCCTTGACAGCAGCATGACACGTTGCTTGGCCCATCTGTCATCTGGACCCTCCTCTTTGATGTCATCATGTGGGACTAGGGATTTGGGAAGCTGACACCATGCTGATTTTGCTTTTGCTATCTATGTAAGTAATAAATTGTCTCAATCTATTTGAGCTCATTGTCTCCTTACCAGCTGAATCTATGGAAGTGTGGCAAGCCAGTCTAATAGCTGCAATAATAATACCTGTGGCCCTGTTAGCCACTGCGTTGCTGCTTTGGGAATGATTTGACTGTCTGACACAGTGGGGCTCTCTGGCCAAACATTCAGCTGCTATATGACCATGGGATACTCTTTGAACCTGTACTTGTCTCTGGGCAGAACGGAGTCCCCAGTTTACAGGTGGACAGAAGCCATGGCTTTGTATTGGAATTACCATTTTTTCATATTGCCAGGCCAAGGAAAATTCCAAGACCTGCTCATTAAAAAGTCTCATTTATACAACTGGGAGGACCACACAAATTCTGAGGCTGCCTCCTCAACACACCCCCCTAAATGTGGTAGGAAATAAAGAATAATCACAGTGTTTGGGCCTGCTTAGAGTGGTGTACTTTAAATGGTGCATTCCTGCTTGGGAGGTGGTTGCCTCCTGCTCATAGATCCTGTGGTCTCTTCAGTCCATGGTACTTTGGTTTCCAAAGAAACCATATGTTTCACTATGCAAGCATCTGCAAAACATTGTTATTCTGGCATTAGATCTGGAAAAAGTAGAAGACATCATGGAGGGTAATTTCTACGTATATATTTTTGGGAAATTTTCTATAATACTTATTGATTTTGCATTATGTTCTTATTTTATTTTTATTTTTTTTGTGAGGAACCTTAGCCCTGAGCTAACGTCTGATGCCAGTCCTCCTCTTTTTGCTGAGGAGGATTGGCCCTGGGCTAACATCTGTGCCCATCTTCCTCTACTTTATATGGGATGCTGCCACAGAATGGCTTGACAAGCAGTGTGTCATTGCGCGCCCGGGATCCGAACCTGTGAACCCTGGGTCACCACAGCAGGGCGTGCACACTTAACCACTACACCACCGGGCCAGCCCCTTTTATGTTCTTTTTTTAATATTGACATTTAAGGCTATAAGTTTCCCTCTAAGCACTACTTTAACTGCATTTCACAGATTTTGATGTATTTTTATTACCATTTAGTTCAAAATGTTGTCTAATTTCTCATGTAATTTATTTTTTGATCCAATGATTATTTAGAGTTTTATTGTTTACTTTCCAAATATATAGAGTTTTCCTGCTTTTCATATTGGTATTTGTGAGGAAAATCTTAACAGGTCTGGTTGCTAACTCCTTCATGTCTCTAAGGGAACCTGGAACCATGATTGACTCTTGGTCAACCCCTTGGAATGTGGCCCTCTGAATGTTTTTATGTTAATGGTTGATTTTGTTTTGTACATCAGGAGCAATAGACCGTGCTGTACCTGTTTGTCAGAATTGCTTTGTACAAACATGCAGATTGATGATGTGTGTCTGGTTTCGTTATTGGGGTCCTGAGTTTCAGTTACTGTGGCTGGTCACGTAGCAGGATATGCTTGCATGACCAGCCCTCCATACATGACATGAACACTGAGACTCAAATGCTCTTTCTGCTCTTCCCTGGACAGAGATATTTTGCCCGTGTCCCTGTATTTTGTTACGAGAGAGAAAGCATGTATAAGAAGCCTGTGTCTGACCTCTCTGGATTCTACCTAGTGCATGTCTTTTTCCTGCTGCTTTTACTCTGTACCCTTTGCTGTGATACATTTTAGCCATGAGTATAACCTACTGTTGAGTCCTTCTGGTGAATCATAAACTTGAGGGTGGTCCTGTGTGCCGTAAAACTGTATCCTAATTTAATTCTACTGTGGTCAGAGAACATACTCTGTATGATTTTTTTTTTTTTTAAATTATTGAGGCTTGTTTTATAACCCAGAATATGACCTCTCCTGGTAAGTGTACCATGTAAGCCTGAAAAGAATGTCTATTCTGCCATTATTGGTTATATTGTTCTCTAAATATCAATCAGGTCAAAGTGGCTGATAATGTTCAGATCTTCTATGTCTTAGCTGATTTTTCTTTTTCTAGTTCAGTCCATTGCTGACACGGGATTGTTAAAGTCCTTGACTATGATTGGGGAATTGTCTATTTCTCCCTTCAATTTTTCTTGCATATATTTTGAAACTCTGTTATGGGATGCATACACATTTGAGATTATGATGCCTTCCTGTTGGCTTGACCCTTTTTTTCCATTACAAAGAGTCCACCTTTATCTCTGGTAATACATTTAGTTTTGAAATTTGTCTTGTGATATTAATAGCGATTCCAGCCTTTTGCATACTTTTTGCAAGATATATATTTTTCATCTGTTCACTTTTAACCTGTTTATTTATATTTAAAATGAGTGTCTTGTAAACAGCATAGACTTGTGTGGCTTGTTTTTGCCCTCTGACAATCTGCTTCTTAACTGGAGTGTTTAGTCCAATAAACTTTAATCTTTAATTATTGTCATGATTGAGCTTAGGCCTAATATTTTATTGTTTATTTTCTACCCGTCTCCTCTTTTTCCTTCCTCTCTTCCTCCTTTGTGCCTTGTTTTTAGAGTATTTGAGTATGTTTTGAGAATTCTGTTTTATTTTTTCTATTGATATTTTAGCTATTCTTTTTTTGTACTATTTTTATAGTGGCTGCCCTAGGGATTACAATATGCAAACATAACTTTTCACGGTCCACTTAATTAGTTAATAATGTACTACTTAGTACATTTGTTAATAATGTACTACTTCAAGTAAAACATGGAAATCTTTCAAACTTATAGGTCCACACCCATCCTTTCTGTTATAGTTGTTACATGTACACACACGCACACACACCCCACTAGACACTGTTATCATTTTAGTTTTAAACAATTATTTGATTTATAAAGAGATTTAAAGGAAAAAAGCAAAACATAGTCTTTAGCATTTACACAACCATTTACCATTTCTGATGCTCTTTATTCATTTTTGAGTATCCCAGTTCCATTTGGTGTCATTTCCCTTCTATCTAAATAACTTCTAGCATTTCTTTGCTGTTAGCTTGGAGTATCATCTTCCATCCCCTCACTCTGAGCCTGTGTTTGTCTTTAGAGCTGAGATGTGTTTGCTGGAGGCAAACAAGCTGGAGGCAGCATATTGTTGAGTCTTGTTTTTTCATCCATCCCACCACTCTGTGTCTTTTTTTTTTTTTTTTAAAGATTTTATTTATTTTATTTTTCCCCCCAAAGCCCCAGTGGATAGTTGTGTGTCGTAGCTGCCCATCCCTCTAGTTGCTGTATGCGGGACCCGGCCTCAGGATGAACGGAGAAGTGGTGCCTCGATGCGCACCCGGGATCCAAACCCGGGCCACCAGCATCACAGCGCGCGCACTTAACCACCAAGCCACAGGGCCGGCCCGCACCACTCTGTGTCTTTTGATTGGAGAATTCAATCCATTTACATTTAGAGTGATTATTGATATATGAGGGCTTAATGCTGCTATTTTATCGCTCATTTTCTGATTCTTCTGCATTTCCTTTGTTTCTCTTCCTGTGTGTTTTGGACTACCACTTCAGTTTATTTTAAGACTCTAGATTTTTATTTATCTTCTCCATTTTATTTTTCATCTCCAAGGTTTCTGATTGGTTTTTCTTTATAGTTTTGATCTCTTTTGTGAAGAAGTTTCTGATTTCATTGAACTGTCTATTTTCATGTAACTCGTTGAGCTTTTTTATGATAGCTGTTTTGAATTCTCTGTCATTTAGATTATAAATTTCTGTGCCTTCAGGATTGATTTCTGGGTACTTGTCATTTTCCTTCTGGTCTGGAGATGTAATATATTTTTTCATACTGTTTGATGGCGTGGATTTTTGTCTCTGCATAGTGATAGTATCTGGTCGCAGCTTCCACCTGCTGCCACTGGGTGGGGGTCAAGATCTGTGTATTCTGAGCCTGCTGTGATCTGTGGGCAGTCTGGCTGACCAGCTGTGCTGGAGCGTGGGGTGGGGGGAGGGGCACTTTCTTTCACCTGCCTGATCCTGAGGGCTTCTTGCTCTTCCCTCTTCCCACCTGGGGTGCTAGCTTGATGAAGACACCCCTGCAACAGTTCAGTCATCGCCTTGTGGGCATTTCCCACAGGCTGTGAGGGAACTTGGAGAGTGACAGTTTTCCTGTGGAGGGCCACCCCTCCCCCTTCTCTCTGAGAGCCATGTGGTCCTGGGGTCACTGCCTTTCACAGAGGGAGAGGAGCTCTCCTTACCTCCTTCCACTTCCTCTGGGAGGTCCAGCACCTCCACCTTCAGACATATGGCTGCGTGGGTCTCTCAGATGTCTTTCGTGTTGTGTGAATGTCCTCTGTTGGTATATGAATGTCCTTTTTGTTGTATCTTAGGGGGGAGAGTCTAAGGGGAGAGCTCACTCTGCCATGATGCTGCTGTCACTCCCAGCTTCTAGCATTTCTTAAAGTGCAAGTCCGATGCCAACAAATGCACTTCTTATAGTGCAGCTCTGCCAGTGACAAATGCTTTTTAGTTTTCTTTTATCTGAAAATATCTTTATTTTGTTTTCACCCTTCAGTGATATTTTTGCCAGATATAGAATTCTGGGTTAACATTTCTTTTCTTCCCCCAGGGCTTTAAAGATGTCGTTCCCATCTTTCTGTCCTTCTGGTTTCTGATGAGAAGTTAAGCATTAATCGGATCATTGTTCTCTTGACTGTGATATGTCATTTTTCTCTTGCTGCTTTTGAGGTTTGCTCTTTATCTTTGGCTTACAATGGTTTATTATGTACTTTGGCTGGGCTTCTCTGTGTTTATCCTGCTTTGTATTCATTTAGTATCTTAAATCTGTGAATTTCTTGCATCAGTTTTGGGAAATTTTCATCCATTGTTTCTCCAAATATTTTTTGTTTGTCCTATTTGTGTGATATTCTAATTACACTTATTTATGGCTGTTTAATATCATCTAACAGGTCCCTGAGCTTCTGTTCTTTTTGTTTTAATTTTTCTATTCTTCACCTTCTGTAATTTCTATTGATGTGTCTTTAAGTTTGCTCACTCTTTCCTCTGTCATGCCTATTTGGATATTAAGTCAATTTAGTCATTTTTTTTCATAAATTATATTTTTTCATTCTAAAATTTACTTTTTTATTTCTGCTTCTCTGCTGAGACTTCCAATTTTCGTGAATTGATCATTCCAACTTCTCTGCCATAATTGAGTCTGGTTCTCATGCTTTCTCTGTCTCATCAAACTGTTGTTCTTTTGTTTTATTATGCCTTGTAACTTTTTGTTGAAAGCTGGACATGATGTACTGGGTGAAAGGAACTGAGGTCAGTAGGCCTTCAGTGTGAGGTTTGATGTTTATCTGGCCAGAGGTTAGGCCGTGTTTAGTGTTTGCTGTAGCTGTAGGTGTCAGAGGATAAAATTTCCTCTAGTGTCTTAGTTTTGACTTCCCTGTTGTCTTTGAGTTCCCCTAGGGACTTGTTCTTAAATAAGATTCAAGATGTGTACTTCTTTCGGTTGTAGTCCCTGTTATTATCCAGGAGTCCTGTTGATGTGGTGGTAAATTGTGGGGAGAGAGAAAGTGTTCTATAATCCTATGATTGGGTTTCAGTCTTTTAGTGAGTCTGTACCCTGGACTGTGACCTTCACAAGTGCTTTTTTTTTTTTTTTTTTTTAAAGATTTTATTTATTTATTTTTCTCCCAAAGCCCCAGTAGATAGCTGTCTGCCATAGCTGCACATCCTTCTAGTTGCTGTACGTGGGACGCGGCCTCAGCATGGCCGGAGAAGCAGTGTGTCGGTGTGCGCCCGGGATCCGAACCCGGGCCGCCAGCAGCGGAGCACGCGCACTTAACCGCTAAGCCACGGGGCCGGCCCCCACAAGTGCTTTTAATTTGTTTTGTGTTTCCCCTTTAGATGAGACAGGAAGGCTAGATGGGGGCTGGAACTGGGTATTTCCCTTTCCCCATGTGGAAGGCTGGAGGGGGTTAGAGCCAACTGGGTATCAGGGCATTTTGAGCCAATTTGGGTATTTTACTTCCCCAAGGTTAGTTAGGCTCTGGTAAATAGTTTCTCTTGAGGGCAGGCCTTGTGAACAAGAGAATGTTCTGGCCATATTACAAAATGTCTACTTTTCCTCTCTCCCTGCTGGAAGCCTGAGGGAATTTTTCTCTGATTTTCACTGTGAGAACCTGGTAGGGTTCCTGGAGGTAAAAATCACAAAAGTGTGAGGGTCCCCCAAAGGTTGGGCCCCCCCTGGAATTTTTAACTCTCAAACTTATTTACTGTGCCTCCAGCAATCAACTGCAGTTTAGATTTTCCTACCCTGGTACTGGTTCTAGAGTTTTCTGTTCCTGGGCTTCTGCTTCGGTGAGTTGGATTTTCTATATCTACCTGTCTGTCTCTACAATTTGGGGGGCAGTGGTTTGTCCTGTGAGCTCAGTCATCTGATGAATCTAGGAAGAGTTGTTGATTTTCAGTTTGTTCACCTTTTTTCTTGTTGTAAGAATGGGAGTGATGACTTCCAAGGTCCTTACATGTCAGACCAGAAACCGGAAGTCGGGTTTTTATGAATTGAAAACATTCCTCCTTGGATTTCATTGAGGATAGCCACTTTAAGATCTTTGTCTGTTAGTTCCAACATCTGGTTCATCTTGGAGGTGGACTAGAATGATTTTCTTTTCTCCTGATAATGTGCTATATTTTCTTGATTCTTTGTATGCTGGGTACTTTTGGATTATATTTTGGATATTACGAATGTTCAATTGTGGAGATTCTGGACTATATTATTTTTATCCAGTAAGTATTATTTTCTTTGTTATAGCAGCTAGTTTTCTTGGCTGGGCTTGAACAGCTAACTCTTTCTTGTGTGGTATCTCTTGTATTTGTTCAGATATCTTGTTTTTGGATAGGCTGCTAAGAGTCTAGTCTGTGCAAGCATTGTTCAAGGTTTAGTCAGATGTGGGTAATCAGGGTTTAGGGATCTACTCTTGGGCTCTTTCTCTTCAGTGCTCATGATTTCCTGGATTCTTTTTATGTGCTTGTTTGGGGCCTGAATGACTGGGTTTTTCACATGTGCTCACTTCTGCTGTGAGCACTTGGACTGCACCTAATCTCAGAGTAAAAGACACACCATCTCCCCTCCAAGTGAGTGCACACTCTCTGCCAGTGTCTGTCTGCTTCTTTTCACTCACCAGCACCTTCTGGGTGGCAGCTATATTCTCAGCTCAAAATTCTTTGTTTTGCTTTGCATTTGTTCCACACCAGCATGGTTCAGGGTTCAGTTAGAGATGTGGGTAGATAGAGTTTGGGAATTCCCTCTCTGGCTCTCTTCCTTCAGGGGTTCCCCCACTTTCCTCAGCGTTTTCCCAGATCAACTTTTCTGGTTCCCTAGGCCAGAATAATGATGGTGTTTTCCATGTACACACCTTTCTCCACTAGCTGCTGTTCACCACAAGTGCTGCACTTTGCCCCAAGCTAAAAGGCCATGGTGATGAAAACTTATTTGTATATCTCCCTGTCTCTATTCCTTCTAGCAGTTGTGAGTTCCCTGTATGCTTTTGTTCACTGTCCAGTACCTTAAGTTCATTTTTCTTTCTATTATATCCAGGTTTTGAGGTTGTTTTCTGTGTGTGTGTGTGTGTGTGCGCGCGCGCGTGCGTGCATGCAAGAGGGGGAGAGAGTCCTATAGGATCTGAGTTTATCACACCCAGGAATAGAAAGTTTTGAGGAATAGTTCCATGAGGGCAAAAAAAAATCCAATTCACTTTACTGAATTACCTCTTAGAAACCAAGACCATGTGTTCCTTTAGTGAATGATGATAAGGAAGAATCCTGCAATGTCCTAACCTCTTGTGTTCCATGTAAAAGAGAGTAGGGGAGGGAGACATTTTAGAGATAAGCAGAATCCTGTGGCGGCTATGAGCAACCTATATGATCTTACCTCAGTAAGTTGTGTTGAAAAATAGAATAACTTTTCACAAAGCCTGGAGATTTTTAAAAACCTGTTTATAGCTGTTTTGAACCAAATGCTAGATTCTGCTTTGCTTAGTACAATGCCTGTCATAGGTGTCCAGTAAATGTTAGTTGAATCCACAAATTATGGATTCACCATAATAAATTACTCATCATTAATAAATTAGCTAAGTGAGTATTTTGATTATCTCAGAAATAAGGTCATTAAAGAACAAGATTTGTGTATTTTTCTTCTTGTATGCAAGTAGATACACAGCTAATATATTTCAAGCTATTTTAAATAAAAGATTAATTTGTCCGTGATAGACTTAGTTATATAGTGCTATGTAAATGAATTCTTTTGGGGGGAAATCCCTGTACTGGTTATTTCTTCTGTCTAACTCATTTGTTGAAGGACTCTAGGGAATAGTGAGCTAGGTAATTTAATAAAGTTCATTTTGTAGTTTCTACCTCATATGACAGCCAAAGTAAATGAGATTATTAACTTGAACACCTTAAGAATGTGTATAGTAATTAGGAGCCTTGAAAATGTCAACTAGACTATAAGCAACGTGAGGGTTGGTTTTATATCATTTTGGTCATCATTGAGTGCTGGCTCAGTGCTTGGCTGTGGTAGACCCTTATAAATTTTTGTTGGAAGAATGGGAATTCTATTGTATTGCAATGTCCTAGGTTTCTTGACTTGTTTTAGCATGGGAATAGAGGTAGTCTTGTTGGACAAAAGGCAAGGTAAGATATTCTTTCCCATCTGCTCCTGGCAAACAAGTCTTCATTTTTCAAGATTCTCAAGTG
Organism: Ceratotherium simum simum; assembly: GCF_057802395.1. Taxonomy (NCBI): domain Eukaryota; kingdom Metazoa; phylum Chordata; class Mammalia; order Perissodactyla; family Rhinocerotidae; genus Ceratotherium; species Ceratotherium simum. The sequence goes on along the minus strand of NC_141940.1, from coordinate 99,379,117 downwards.
TCGTCTGGTCTTTGAAGCCTTCATATCTTTTCTGGGTGCAATTGACCTGACCACTCTTCCCTTAATGTATCCTTTACTTCTTTTATAGCATCTATAACATTTTTATTGCATTTTTTATGTGTATCTGCCTTTTTATACTGCAGTGGAGAGCTCAATTACTATTCGTTTGTCTACTCCTGGTGTATTAGTAGGAATGAGTTTGGCTGCAATTAGCAGGAAATACAATTAATAGAGGCTTAGATAAGGGTGTAGTTATCTTATGAAATGAGTTTGGAGGTAAGCAATTCAGGGCGGATGTCTTCAAGGACGCACATCTTTCTGTTTTTCCAACCCACCAAGCTTAGCATGTGGTTCTAATTCTCATGATTGTACGATGGCTATTTTCCACACCTAATATCTGTATTCCATGCAGGAAGAAAGAGGGAAAATGGCAGAAGGATTTGCCAGAAGTATGTCCTCTTGAAAGAAAGACTTTCCCCTTACATCACATTGTCTAGAACTAGGTCACATGGCCACCCTTAGTTGCAAAGGAGTCTGAGAACTTTTCCAGCCCTTCTACTAGAGAAAGGTAGGGGACAAAGGCATTGTGGATGGCATTAGTGTACATAGTCTACAATGTCACGTTCATGATTGAGGTCTCCCTCAAAAATATCCTGGCATGTATCCAATCAATTATGTCACATATTGAACATATTTTAGCAGTAGGCTTACCATCTTAAATCTCAAGGACAAAATCTGTTTCTTTGCTATTTCTTCAGATTCTTTGTTTCTATTTTAAAAGTGTGGTCTGGCTTATGGTTTCAAATTAAACTTACTTTGGCTATTTGCAAGATGAAGGATATGGTCAGAGATGGAAATAGCAGTAGTATAAGAGAATGTGGTACCAGGAACTTGGCTGCAGCAGTATGGAAACCATTTAACTCTGTAAGTGATGGACTCCATAAATAATCTGTCTGCTTCCTGGGGTTCTCTGATTTCTAGATGTCCTTTAGCTTTCAATTTCTTCCTCCTTTTGTGAATTGCATTTGATAGAGAGAGGGGCTGCAGCACTTGATAGGTCCCCTTATTTGTAGTGTGACTTATTTAATTTCTGTATCAACAAAGAGTCTCTGGGTGTCCTCTTCTTCAAGCTGGTTGGAATGAAGCTGAGGGCAGCTGGGAACCCGTAGGACCCTCTAATCCTTGTTTCTGCCCCCTGCTCTTATTCTGTATTTCCTTTTTAGGGCCTTCCTTCCTGTGATTCATGAGTTTACATGCGTTCTTTACTGCGTTCTTTAGATAGTTGTGAATTTTAATGTCTCTTTCTTTATCCAAATACAGAATATTTGTTTTCAGCCATAAATTCCCTTGCCCTTACCACAGCAACAGGAAAACACTACAGTCATATCTATTAGACAAATCCCCTTCCTCAGAGACCAAGCTTTCCTCCACAGGCTTTCTATTTAATTGTTCTAGGAAAGGAAGTAGTTTTTCTGAAGGCCTTTCTATTTTTCAATTGCTTCTAGGAAATTTATGTCCAATTCAGTAGTGGAGAAATTTTTTCCTTTGAGGGCCACATATAAAAGGAGGAAGAGATCAAGTAAGGGCCACACATGTAAAGATCCTACTTACAGAGTGGTTCTTTTGGGGAGAAGTTTAATTTTTGAGAGAGAGTGTTCTTCATGCATGGTTTTGAAATTAAAAACAGTGCACACACCTGTAAAGAACAGAGAACACAAAAGTTTAACCCAAAGCTATAGGTTCATAAACAAAGAAATACAGCTAGCTCGTACACTATATATTATATATTCAACCTGACTGGTGGTCAAGGACTTGTAAAACTAAAGCGACAAGATACCATTTTTAATTTATTGAATTCATAAATTTTAAAAACAAAATGTTAATACTCATTGCTGACAAACGTGGGGAATAGTCTTTAAAAGTTTTTTTTTCTTTTTTAATTATAAAAGATTAATGGGGCTGGCCTGGTGGTGCAAGCGGTTGGGTGAGTGCGCTCTGCTGTGGCAGCCTGGGGTTCGCTGCTTCGGTTCCCAGGCGTGCACCGATGCACCGCTTGTCAAGCCATGCTGTGGCGGCGTCCCAGATAAAGTAGAGGAAGATGGGCATGGATGTTAGCCCAGGGCCAGTCTTCTTCAGCAAAAAAAAAAAAAGAGGAGGATTGGCAGATGTTAGCTCAGGGCCAATCTTCCTCACAATAAATAAATAAATAAATAATAAAAGGTTAAGCATACCAAAATGTAGAGGGGCCGATATAATTAAAACTTCTATGTTCACCATTTTATTTCAGATCTTTTTTTTAAAGACCTAACCCCCCCAATCTGCTTTCCTTTCTTCCTCCCTCCTTCCTGAACTGTCAGTCCCCCTAAAACTAACCATTCTCTATATACAAGCACTCTTGTACATTGGTAGTGAAAATGAGATCGGTTCAGACTTTCTGGAAGGCAAGTTAGCAATATGTGTCAGTCATCTTAGGAATTTAATGTCAGAAAATAAGAGATATGATCATAAAAATATGGGTAGGTATATATGTCAGCATTATTTATAATAAAGAAATGAAACCATCCTAAATGAACACCAATAGAGGACTGATCAAATAAATGATAAATATTTATATAATGGATTATGAAGCAGCAATAAAAATTTATGCATGTTCCAAGTTATCTGCCTTAAGTATACATCAGTTTGCTGAATAGAAAATATTTCCCATACATGTTATGAAAGAATCTGAAGTCAACCCAGTGTTAAAGCGTATAATTTGGTTTTGTGTTATGGACAAAGTAGGAAAAGAAAGGTAAAGGGGGAAATGGGAAATTAAAAGATTGGTTGAGTTTATAATGAAAGAGAGATAGTGAAGTGGGCAGCTGGTTGGTTTAGGCTGTTCAGTGGACTTGGTGTCTTAGCCATCAGCTAGTGAGTGTTTTCTCTGTATTGGATGGGTGCTGGATGCTATGATCAGTGCAGAAAGGCCAAGTTATGGCCTCATCCCTCAAGCATCTTACAACCTGGGAGAATACACACACAGTTAGAAAATTAATGAGCAACGAGAGAGAGTAATATATGACAAATGAGTACTAGAGATTTGAATGCTACAGAAATTCAGAGGAGAGATTATGTGCTGCTGGGCTGATAAAGAGATATTTCTAAGGAAGTGAGGAGTTATACTGTCATTAATAATGGCTTTAGGATTCAGATAAACCAAAAGGAAGGGACATCATACTTAAATTAAGGGGAATGGTGTGAACAAAGGCTTGGAAGTGGAAAAGTATATAGCATTTGTAGAGAGCTAGCTTGACTTGATTTGTAGGATACTTGTTGGAGTGAAAAAGCAAATAAAAGGGGCCAAAACTCAGCCTAGAATGTCAACCTTGTCTTAGGACCTCTGATTCGGTTTGCATGCAGTTGTATTTGTTGCTTTTAATTGCAAGTCACAAAAACGGCCATTTTAGTATTAGAAAATCTATCGTAGGACATATGAAATTAAGCTGAGAGCTGAAAATTTTCCATTCTTGGTTTAGTACTACAGTGAGGACAGCATCAGAGTGAGAATGAGACCTGGGATGTGGTACAGGTTCTACCAAATAGTGACTCTGTAACTAAACCAAGCCCTGGTTTCCTCATCTGTAAAACGATTGTGATATTTGCCTTACTGGATTCACAGGGTTCCTAATGTGCAGATCAAGTAAAATGATATAAAGATTCTTCTTAATGCAGAGCTGGGAAAGTGGAAAAAAAAAAAAGTCTTGAGACAGAACCCCCCTGTATCCTCTGCTCCCTCACCTCAACTTTGATGAAAAGGTGTGTAACTAGGAGAAATAAAGGGTTTATAGAGAAGTTTGAACTCGCCTGAAAATTGAGTACTGAAGTGGCAATAGTCCAGAAAAATATTCACCCCACCCAGTACCAGAATCATTAGTGCATTGTCCCCAGACAGTTGGACTCCAGTGTAAGGTTTTGGGGTTACTTTTTAGCCATTACATATAACATATCATAACAAGTATCCTCTTTTGTTTTGGCTGATTAAACCTGGGGCTGTACTGATTTGGTAGATCAACTTGGCAAGCTTTCCACACTCTACTTCCAGGGAGTAGTAGTGCTTAGGGACCCAAGGCTACATCCAGATGAACTATAGTCCCTCGCCCTTAATTATTTAGAATGAAATGATATTCTCTTGGCCCATGAGGTTGCTTTTCAGCATTTCTTTCAGGGCTACTGCTCTTTTTTGGAGAAGGGCCAGCAGAGTGAGTCAGATTTTTTTAAGTTTTGTTTATAAAGCAGCTATCAGGATATTTGTCTGGATCAGCCAGGTGCAATGAGTTTCCTTTGGCTTGGCCATTCCACTGGGCCTGTTGTGTTTTCCATTGTGTCTAGGCAGTTTTAGGAAGCCATTTGAGCGGGTCACTTTCTAAATATATTATACAAATATAGGGTACACTGCTTCTGTGCTATCTTGCCGTCAGCCTACTTGCAACAAAGAAGCTATAAGAAATTGTGCCATAAAATGCCTTATTGTATTTATTATATGGATGTTGAAGACATTTTTCATGACATTTCCTCTTTTGAGGACGCTAGGGATAATTTTTCTCTCTAATCTCAAAATCCTAAGTAATGAGCCTTCCAGGCAACTGGTTTGTTTTTATCTTAGGGATACCATGGCTCATGTAACTAATTGTGTTTTTCTCTTGGCATTGGCTTCTAGGAGGTTTATCTCTTCCTTTAACAAAGATACAGAACCTTTTAGCAAGTTTTTTGTATACAAACCTGAATCCTCTCTATTCAGGTTATATTATTCTGAATGTCTTCTATTCTTGACTTTTCTCTTTGTCTCATTTTCCTCGTCTTTATTTTTAAATTTTATCTTCTTTTATTACTTGATTTTATATAAATCATCTTTAATTCTTTCCAGAACTAGATAGGGTATGAGTAAATAAAATGAATTTGATAATGTGTTGAATTGGTGTCTGTTTTTTGTTTATCATGATTTGGTGATGATTTAGGGTGCCAAATGAGATGATATCCTGAAGTATATAACAATTGAACTTTTAGATAAGATAGCATGAGAGGTAAAGCAATAAGTGATCATATGAATACCTCAAGGTGTGCACAAGTTATATCTTGGCCCTTTCCTCCCAAGCTTCTCCAAGTTTCAGTTAGTTTCACCAGGAAGCCTTTTATAGGAGAGGAAAGAGAGTCCCAGAAATGACTCATTGCTGATTAAGTAACAGAAGGAAGGACTAGCTCACTGCATATTCCCTGGTCAGGATTAATTCATCCACACCAACCCTGTATGATCCAACTCGTTCACTGCTGTACCATCTCCACTGTACCATAGGAAAACTACAATTTTTGTAGTCTATTTCACATAGGTACTAAGAAGCAAGCTGATTAAATTAATTTACACATATGTGACGAGCTGATAACCCCCTCTAATTTTCTTTTTTTTTTTAATTTTTTGTTTATTGCAGTAACATTGTTTTATAACATTGCAAAAATTTCAGGTGTACATCATTGTACTTCTATTTCTGCATGGACTACATCATGTTCACCACCAAAATACTAATTACAACCCATCACCACACACATGTACCGAATTATCCCTTTCACCCTCCTCCCTCCCCCCTTCCCCTCTGGTAACCACCAATCCAATCTCTGTCCCTATGTGTTTGTTTATTGTTGTTATTATCTACTACTTAATGAAGGAAATCATACGGTATTTGGCCTTCTCCCTCTGACTTATTTCACTTTGCATTATACCCTCAATGTCCATCCATGTTGTCACAAATGGCTGGATTTCATCGTTTCTTATGGCTGAGTAGTATTCCATTGTGTATATATACCACAGCTTCTTTATCCATTCGTCCCTTGATGGGCACTTAGGTTGCTTCCAAGTCTTGGCTATCGTGAATAAGGCTGCAATGAACACAGGGGTGCATGTACCTTTGCAAATTGGTGTTTTCAAGTTCTTTGGATAAATACCCAGCAGTGGAATAGCTGGATCATATGGTAGTTCTATCCTTGATTTTTTGAGGAATCTCCATACTGTTTTCCATAGTGGCTGCACCAGTTTGCACTCCCACCAGCAGTGTATGAGAGTTCCCTTCTCTCCACATCCTCTCCAACACATGTTGTTTCCTGTCTTGTTAATTATAGCCATTCTGACGGGCGTGAGGTGATATCTCATTGTAGTTTTGATTTGCATTTCCCTGATAGTTAGTGATTTTGAACATCTTTTCATGTGTCTGTTGGCCATCTGTCTATCTTCTTTGGAGAAATGTCTGTTCAGGTCTTTTGCCCATTTTTTAATTGGGTTGGTAGGTTTTTGTTGTTGAGATGCATGAGTTCTTTATATATTTTGGAGATTAAGCCCTTATCAGATGTATGGTTTGCAAATATCTTCTCCCAATTGTTAGGTTGTCTTTTCGTTTTGTTGATGGTTTCCTTTGCTGTGCAGAAGCTTTTTAGTTTGATGTAGTCCCATTTGTTTATTTTTTCTATTGTTTCTCTTGCCCGGTCAGACGTGGTGTTTGAAAAGATGTTGCTAAGACCGATGTCGAAGAGCGTACTGCCTATGTTTTCTTCTAGAAGTTTCATAGTTTCAGGTCTTACATTCAAGTCTTTAATCCATTTTGAGTTAATTTTTGTGTATGGTGTAAGGTAAGGATCTACTTTCATTTTTTTGCTCATGGCTATCCAGTTTTCCCAACACCATTTGTTGAAGAGACTTTCTTTTCCCCATTGTATGTTCTTGGCTCCTTTGTCAAAGATTAGCTGTCCATAGATGTGTGGGTTTATTTCTGGGCTTTCGATTCTATTCCATTGATCTGTGTGTCTGTTTTTGTGCCAGTACCATGCTGTTTTGGTTACTATAGCTTTGTAGTATATTTTGAAATCAGGGAGTGTGATACCTCCAGCTTTGTTCTTTTTTTCTCAGGATTCCTTTAGCTATTCGGGGTCTTTTGTTGTTCCATATGAATTTTAGGATTCTTTGTTCTATTTCTGTGAAAAATGTTGTTGGAACTTTGATAGGGATTGCATTGAATCTATAGAAGGCTTTAGGAAGTATGGACATCTTAACTATGTTAATTCTTCCAATCCAAGAGCACGGAATATCTTTCCATTTCTTTGTGTCTTCTTCAATTTCTTTCAGAAATGTTTTATAGTTTTCGGTGTACAGATCTTTCACCTCTTTGGTTAAGTTTATTCCTAGGTATTTTATTCTTTTTGTTGCAATTATAAATGGGATGGTATTCTTAATTTCTCTTTCTGCTACTTCATTGTTAGTGTACAGAAATGCAACTGATTTTTGTATGTTGATTTTGTATCCTGCAACTTTACCATATTCGTTTATTACTTCTAAAAGTTTTCTGGTGGATTCTTTAGGGTTTTCTATATATACAATCATGTCATCTGCAAATAGTGACAGTTTCACTTCTTCCTTTCCAATTTGGATCCCTTTTATTTCTTTCTCTTGCCTGATTGCTCTGGCTAGGACTTCCAGTACTATGTTAAATAGGAGTGGTGACAGTGGGCATCCTTGTCTGGTTCCTGTTCTTAGAGGGATAGCTTTCAGTTTTTCACCATTGAGGATGATATTAGCTGTGGGTTTGTCATATATGGTCTTTATTATGTTGAGGTACTTTCCTTCTAAACACATATGTGACGAGCTGATAACCCCCTCTAATTTTCCTAGTAGTAGATGCTTCTTGCTCCAAAGGATAAGACAGCTCTATCTCTAGATGTCTAAATCCAGATTCTCCCATTTATCGGTCCCAAGGAAATAATCAGAAATGAGAATAACAATTTATATTTAAAAAACACTGCTACATTATTTATGACAGCAAAAAAATAGAGCCAATTCTTAATGGCTGCATAATTTTTTACTGTATGGATGTAACAAAGTTTATTTCTGAATGATAGAACATTTAGGGAATGGTTAAATTATGGTACATGAATATAAAGCAGCCATTAAGAATCATGTTTATGAAGTATTTAATTTCATAGGAAGATTATTACAATGTATGAATGAAAAAAGTTGGACACAAAATGGAATATCATATGAGCTCAACTTGTTAAAATACAATATTCAATAAATTTTTTATTCAATAAATTTTGCATTTCTAGTATTTGTCAAGTATAGTGATGAGTATGAGGATAGCATCAAACAAGATACATACATGATCTCTGCCAGCATTATAGGACATTATTATGAAATTAAATCTCCCTTTGGGGATTGGTGATTTCTAGTCAAATGTAATTAAGCTCATTTTCTAGTTTGTGGACTCTCTAAGACCTTGGTTTCATTTCTCTTTCTCTTCTACTTTTTGTCTGAGAATTTATAAATTTCCAGTTCAATTAGATTGAGCAGTGGAGCTTAAAAACAATAGCAACAGACAATTCAAGTCTGGCATTCTCTGTCATCTTTAGATTTTTTTTTTTCCCGTCTATGTGGTCAGTGTTGCCCAACAACATTAGTGTAATAGCTTCTCCTAGGAATCCATCCTTGTGATTTTGTGTGGGCTGCTTCTGCAGGAGAAGATTTCCTTTGCTTTTTTGCAAAGGAAAAAAGCATTTCTGCATGGGCCTTTTTATTTTACCTTACGAACAAACTCATACTTTTATAGAATGTAATTCTTATTGTTGTATAGTGTTATCAACTTAATTTTGTTCTTGAGACAAATTTCCTTGAAAAAATATGAATATTTTAGAATATAGAGCTTTACTCAGAAATAGTTTTTATTGAAAAAGCTATAAATCTTGTTTTTTTTAATAGTTGCTTTTTATTTCATCTTTGCCTATCCACATCTTTGAAATACATATTTTATGCTGTAACTACAGGTGTTTATAAGCCTGTTTTCCTTTAAGTGTATTGGTAAGCACTGGGGATAAAGGAAGCTAACATGAAGTGAAAGGTATTTACATTTGAAAAGTAAAATTTTGCAACAAAAGAATTTTTGTTACATTTGATTACTTGAAAACACAATGTTTATAAATATAAAATTAATACATATTCATTGCAGAAGATTTGGAAAAGTATATCAGCATGAGGAGAAAAGAAAATTCTCTTGTAATCCCAATAATCAGAATTAACCATTGTTAATATTTTGGAGTAGGCTTTTTCGGTCTTTTTTTCTAACCATATACACATGTAGATATGAAGTATAAAGAAAAAGAGATATATCTTTATACACATACACTCAGGATTGTAGCTGCTTTTGCCTTTAAGAGGATGATAGACTTCATATCAAGGAAGATTTATTTTAATTTAGAAACATTCCTAATGGTCTTCATAAAGTGTACAAGGTAGAACACCTCTCACCCCTACTTCCTTCCAGGGCATGGAAAGAGGAGGTGAAACTAAAAGAGTAATAAATTACTCCCCACAAGAACTGGAGGACACTTTGAGCTGGCAACTCGAGAGACTGGAGGGGATGAGGGCCCAGGAAGTAGAGAGCAGGGGAGATGAGAGAAGGGGAACCGGAGAGAAGCTCTGGAAGCATAGAAAAGAGTAGATTCTATGGAGGAGCACAACCGGTGAGGAATTCCCTGTGGCAGGGAATGTCAGATATTAAATGTAAAGTGGTTTCCTGCCCCGGGCTGTAATTGTACTCCATGATTCACCCCTTCAGTAAAAGTTTTCTATGAACAACACCCTTGTTCGTGTTGGGTTCGTGTTGCTTTGGTTGAAATAAAGCATGGGATAAAGTGGAGTGGTGAGAGAGCAGAGGAGCTGGGAATAGAGACTAGGAGAAGACATTATGGAGAACCAGAATATAACATGGACATAGAATTTTGTAGTCAGCCTTTTTCATTTAGCAGAAAAATTATCAACAGTGTGTCCTCATTTCATTAGATACTCTACCACATCACCATGGTAGTAGTAAACCTTATATTTCTAGCACTCTTACAAATACTAGAAGTTTCAGTGGCACAGTTGAAGGGATTAAAAGACTCAAGACAACATTAAATATATGAGCAATAATTATGGTACAATTGCAAATGCAGTAAAATAGTGTCTGCAGTTTCTCTCCCTCAGAGTCTAGGTAGAGACTCTGCTCCTAGGTTATACATATAATGCTATAATAAACGTCCTTGTACCCTCAACATTGCCCACATCTCTGATTATTTCCTTTAAAATCCCAGAAGTGGAACTACAAGGGTCAGAGAAGCATATCAGAATATTTGACTATCAATTGTCTTCCCAAAAAGTGATATCACTGTTACTTCCTTCCCAAGACTGGGTAATATTATTTCATATTTTTTCACAATTTTGTTTATAGTTTAAAAAATAGCACATGACCATGTTTATTTTTATTTTTTGATCACTGCTTGTGAAGTTGAACACTTTTCTGGCCATCTGCATTTTTCTGTTATGGATTATCTGTTTCTGTCCTTTGTCTATTTTTCCTATTAGGGTCCTCATCTTTTTCTTATGAATTTTTGTGATCTCAAAATAATATTAATTCTTTGTTGGTTAATATATTGCAGGCATTTTTTCCCCTAATTTGTCATTTGCCTTTACTTTTAGTTACAGTGTTTTGAGACTGAGAGATGTTTTAAAATTTCATGCAAAATTTTCTGTTTCTTTATGGATTCTATATTTGGTGTTATAGTTTAAAAGACTTTTCCAAACCCAAGATTATATGTTTTTGTCTAGTTATTTTATGATTTCATTTTTTTTATATTCAACTCTTTAATCCATTTGGAATTTATTTTGATATAAGGAATGAGGTGGAGCTTTTGCTTAACTTTTCTCTTAAAGGCTAGCCAGTTATCTCAGTGTCCTTTATTGAATAATCTATCTTTCTCCACTGATTGTAAATGTCACCTCTGCATTATACTAGATTATACTAAATGCTTATGTATACTTTGGTCTATGCTTCACTGCTAGAGACATCCCAGTATCCCTTCTCCCCTTCACCTTTAGTAATAGAACTTTCTAATTAAATGGGACACATTATTCCCCTAAAGCAAAACTATGTTTCCCGGCCTCCTTTGCTGCTAGGTATGGTCATATGATTATGTTCTGGCCATTGAGATATAAGGGGAATGTTGTATGTAACTTTCAGGACATGGCCTGAGTGAGAAGGGCCAATACCCTTCCTTATTCTTTCCCTCTTGTCTGAGAACTGTAATGTACATGTGATGACAAGAACTCTGGCAGCCATCTTGGACCAAGAGTAGAAGTTACTTGTTGAGCATTATTGCAAAATAGAAGAAGTCTTGGTGTCCACGGAGTCCTTGATGACGTTCTATCAGTTATAGATTGCTTATCTTTAGAGTTCCAATAAGTGAGAAAATAATAAACTTCTATCTTATTTAAATCATACTTATGTTGTTTTTATTGGTCATTGCAGGTGAACCTAATTCTAACTGATGGGGCTTCTTATTAGGTTCCACTGATACCTGCATATTCATATAATAAGGCTATGCAATATGATTTTAACATTGTAACATTTTAATGTGTGTCAATGCAGATGCTTTTTCTTCTTTTTTAATATTTTCTCTGTTATTCTCATCTGTTCTTCTTGGTAGACTTTATGATAATTATGTCAGTTTGCAAAAAAATTCCTTTGGGATTTTGATTGAAATTGCAGTGAATTTATGAATTAATATAAAAGCACTGACATTTTTACAATATTGAGTTTTACTATTCAGGAACATGGTATGTCTCAAATCTTTTTTTATATTCCTCGGTATAGGTTTATAATTTTTTCTTATATCAGTTCTATATACTTTTTAAAACTTTATTTTTTTGAGGTAACATTGGTTTATAACATTATAAATTTCAAGTGTACATCATTATATTTTTACTTTTATATAGACTACATTGTGTTCACCCCCAAAAGTCTAGTTGCCATCTGTCACCATACACATGTGCTCCTTTACCCCTTTCACCCTCCTCCCACCCTTTTCCCCTCCGGTAACCACCAATCTGTTCTCCGTATCTATGTGTTTGTTTGTTTGTTTGTTTATCTTCTACATATGAGTGAAATCATATGATATTTGTCTTTCTCCATCTGACTTATTTTGCTTAGCATAATACCTTCAAGGTCCATCCATGTTCTCACAAACGGCAAGATTTCATCTTTTTTATGGCTGAGTAGTATTCCATTGCGCGCACACACACACACACACACACACACACACACACCACATCTTCTTTATCCATTCATCCATTGATGGGCACTTGAGTTGCTTCCAAGTCTTGGCTATTGTGATTAATGCTGCAGTGAACATAGGGGTGCATATATCTTTTTAAATGAGTGTTTTTGTGTTCTTTTGATAAATACCCAGAAGTTGAATAGCTAGAACATATGGTAGTTTTATTCTTTTTTTTTTTTCTTTAAAGATTTTATTTATTCATTTTTTTCCCCCCAAAGCCCCAGCAGATAGTTGTATGTCATAGGTTCACATCCTTCTAGTTGCTGTACGTGGGACTCGGCCTCGCGCTGGACGGAGAAGTGGTGCCTTGGGGCGCGCCCGGGATCCGAACCCGGGCTGCCAGCATCAGAGCGCGCGCACTTAACCGCTAAGCCACGGAGCCGGCCCAGGTAGTTTTATTCTTAATTTTTTGAGGAATCTCCATACTGTTTTCCATAGTGGCTGCACCAGTTTGCATTCCCACCAGCAGTGTAGGAGAGTTCCTTTTCTCCACATCCTCTCCAACACTTGTTATTTCTTGTCTTTTTAATAATAGCCATTCTGAGGGGCATGAGGCGATATCTCATTGTGGTTTTGATTTGCATTTCTCTAATAATTGGTGATGTTGAACATCTTTTCATATACTGCTGGCCATCTGTATATCTTCTTTGGAAAAAATATTCAGATTCTCTGTCCATTTTTTGATCAAGTTGTTTGTTTTTTGTTGTTGTTGAGTTGTATGAGTTCTTTATATATTTTGGATATTAACTTATCAGATATAAATCTTGTTTATTTAAGAACTTCATTCTGCAAAGTATACCTTCTTTAGAATGGAGGTTAATGGGGCCGGCCCCGTGGCATAGTGGTTAAGTGCATGCACTCCACTGCTGGGCGGCCGGGGTTTGGAACCCTGGGCACGCACCGATGCACCGCTTGTCAGGCCATGCTGTGGCAGCATCCCATATAAAGTGGAGGAAGATAGGCACAGATGTTAGCCCAGGGCCAGTCTTCCTCAGCAAAAAGAGGAGGATTGGCATGGATGTTAGCTCAGGGCTGATCTTCCTCACACACACACACACAAAACAAGAGAATGGAGGTTAATGTTTTAATTGTGTCAAACCATGAGTTTTGATTTTCCCAGTAGCTTCAATGTAATATCCTTGAATATATTCACTACAGTGACATGCTTTGTTAGACAGTGATGTAACATTATTACATGTCATAGAGAGAACTCTTCCTTCTAAAGCCTCAGAGGTATATCAAATTTGTCCCACATACTATTCGTGATGATTTCTCAGTGCCATTTTTTGTGATGTGCATACACAATAGGACAATGGGAGTATTAAAAATGTGAGAACCTATTTCTTTCTGGTTGAATTGTAAGTGTCGAGCTCTTGAAGTTAGTTAGTATATCTGACCTACTTTATTTAAAAAAATTGGAATACCTGAACTTCTTATATGACTACATTTAAAGCACCAGTTGTTACATTTGGGGCTAAGGTTCTGTGCTGTGGTATGCCTAAGATAATACAACCAAAGCCACATTATTTATTCTTCTACTTTTTCACTCACACATGGTGTCCATTTTGCATTGATCTTGTCTAACAATATTAACTTTCTTTAACTGATTGTTCTGCTATCTGAAGAGTCTTATTAAAATTTAAACAGTAAACTAAAAATAAGCAGCTAATGACATAGTGCATTCTGGTAACTCATAAAAGAAAAAAAGAAAGTAAAGCCTAACGTAAGCTTGTGAGGTTAAAAGAAGGTGAATATACATTTATTGGCTATTCAAGGGTATGTATAAATTATCATTTTTTTCTCTCTTGAAAAGTGTGATGTAATGGGATCACACTTATCAGTGATATACTTTTCCATTTGCAGAATTACTGTTTTTCCTGGTAGCATTGAACCGCCCTGAATTATAAAGCCCATCTGTACCCCTTGTTTTGCTCAGAAAAGCTTTTCTGGACAGTAACTATGGCTAACGATTCTTGAGCTATGTCCTGTGTGTTCTGCTCTTCCAACCACCAAAATGAGGGAAATTCTACTCACATGCATCATCTTCATAATAGCCTCTCCCTTTTTGTCTCATTCCTATGTTGAGGGTTCCTCCTGCCTTAATGCTTTTCTTATTTTTCTTCTCAAAACATTTCTAGATTTAGAAGAGGCACCTAACCATATTCCTGCTATTAGTTGTATCTTTCTTTTTCTTTTTGGTGACTCTGTTTTGCTGCTCAAAGGCACTTGTTTTCACAATACCACAGAGAACCCATTAGTTTAGAAAATTATCATGGCATTTTGCTGATCTTAAAAGTAATATTTGCTTAAATGGACAAAAGCCTTGAAACAGGCACTTCATAAAAGATGTCCAAATGGCCAATTGACATACAAAAAGGTGTTCAACTTCATCACTCATCAGGAAAATGCACAATGCGATACCACTACCACCCACCAGAATAGTAAAGATGAAAAAGACAATACCGAGAATCCGCAAGAGGGGCTGGCCCCGTGGCATAGCGGTTAAGTGCGTGCACTCCGCTGCTGGTGGCCCGGCGTTTGGATCCCGGGCGTGCACCGATGCACCACTTGTCCGGCCATGCTGTGGCGGCGTCCCATATAAAGTGGAGGAAGATGGGCACGGATGTTAGCCCAGGGCCAGTCTTCCTCAGCAAAAAAAAAAGAGGAGGATTGGCATGGATGTTAGCTCAGGGCTGATCTTCCTCACACACACACACAAAAATTAAAAAAAAAAAAAAAGGAATCTGCAAGAATGTGGAGCAACTGGAACTCGACCATACTGCTGTTGAGAGTGTATATTGATACAACCGCATTGGAAAACTGTTTATCAAGTAATGAGTAGAGCTGAATATAGACATGCCTGTGACCTAATAATTCCACTTCTAGGCATATATACAACAGAAATAGGTATATAAGTTCATAAAAAGATACATATAAGAATGTTCACAACACTGTTTATAAACTTGAAACAACCCAAATGTCCATCAATAGTAAAATGAGTACATTAATGTACTCATTTATACCTAACATGGAATCAGCAGTAAGAATGAATGAACTATAACTACTTGCAATGGTATGGATGAATCTTAGAAACATGATGTTGAGCAAAAGAAGCTAAATCCAAGAGTATACACTATGATTCCATTTATATGAAGTTCAAAAACATGCAAAGCTCATCTATGGTGTAAGAAATCAGGCTAGTGGCTGCCCTTTTTGGGAGTTAGTGACTGGACAGGGGGCACAAGGGGGGCTTCTGAGGTGTTGGTAATATTCTGTTTGGTGTCCTGATTTGAGAACTGGTTACATGGGTGTGCTCACTTTATGAAAATTCAACAAGTGAATTTCTGCACTTTTCTGTATGTATGCTCTATTTTAATAATATTTTATATAAGAGAGTAATAAGTGCTGTATTATTTATCTACTGCTGCATAACAAATTACCCTAAAACTTAACAGCTTAAAATAATAAACATTTATTATCTCACACAGTTTCTGAGAGTCAGTAATCCAGGAGTGGCTAAACGGGGTGGTTTTGGCTCAGGGTCTCATGAGATTGCTGTCAAGATGTCAGCTGGGGCCTGCAGTCATGTGAAGGCTTGAATGGGGCTGGAGGATCTGCTTCAAGATGGCTCAGTCATCTACCTGTTGACAGAGGCCTTAGTGAAAGCTCCTTGTATTACCATAGGCTAAAAATAACCCCACAGATAACATTTTATTTATTTATGTATATATATATATATATTTAAATATATTTTTACATATGTGGTTATATATATATTTAACAAATTATATCATGAATACTGTCATAATTTTTTTCTCCACTCTACATTGTGGGCATCCTTTTTTTATGATTGGCTCATCTATAGATCTAATTTATCCTTTTTACATATAGCTTTATTGAGGTATAATTGACATACAGTTGACATACATGCACATATTTAAAGTGTATAATTGGATAAATTTTTCTGTATGTATACACCCATGAAATTGTCATCACAATCAAGATAATGAGTAATATATCATCCCAAAAAGTTTCCTCCTGTCCCTTTATAATAATTCCTCCTCTCATCTTTTTTAGTGGCTGAAAAATCTTTATTTACATGTATAAAGTGCCTTTAAAATCCACCCTTACATATGCTTACACATAACTCAACCTAATTTTTTGTTTAAATTGTAGAACTCTTATCGCATTTGGAGGAAGAAATCTCCACCTCCCCAGTCAAGAACGTGTAGCTAGAGTGCCGGGATTAGAATCTTAGCTCTGCCACTTTACAAATGACCTTGGGCAAATTGCTTACCTACTCTGCATCAAATTCCTTATGTGTACCTCTAATACTAATGATAGTACTACACCTAACTCCTAAGATTGCAAAGATTAAAGGAATTAATATGCATAATCTGATAACAAAGCACTATGTTATTGTCTGCTGTTGTTATTATTCTCATGGGTTGTTAAGCTAAAAGCCTAGGTTCTCAGTTTCTCCTGATGATATTAAAGCTATGAGTTGATAGGGCCCTCCATTTAAATATCCTATCAACCCTTAACTCTTTCCTTTCACTCCCACTTCTTCTGTATCACCTCTCTCTAAGCTCCTTGCTAAAGGGGAGCAGAGGTATGTATTTAATGTTAGGCTCTTTTAGTATTTAGATAATGTCTTAGGGACATTTCATATGCTGACAGATACCTAAAATAGGATGCTTAAAAAAAATCCCAAGACTTTATAAGTCAAGATGTCAGAAAGCCACTTGCATTTCTATGTTAAAAGTTGTCAGTGATCACTTTGATAGTAGTGATTACACATGTACTAATAGCTGTTCCTTGAATACATACTAAGCGTATATCCTATGAAATATCCAAAGAATTAAGATATTTCCTGTTCTTGGGAAGCTTACTATCAACTTGAAGAAATATGATTAGATTTTGTAGTGGCGAATATGAAAAGACTGGGATCAGGTATTCAAGATACAGGAAAGGAAGAGTGAGTAGGTCTTACTGATTAGTTATGTTTAATTGAGCTAAGGATACTGCCATTGTTGTAAACCCATGTAATGGGAATGTGTTTTACTACTTTTCTTAAACTGGAAACAACCCAAATGTCCAACAGTGGTAGAATGAATAAATAAATAGGGATATATACCTAATATGGAGTCAGTAGTGAAAATGAATATACTATAACCACATGCAACAATATAGATGACGTTCACAAAGATGAAGTTGAGCAAAAGAAGCTAGCTCCAAAGGAGTATACACTATGATTCCATTTATATGAAGATCAAAAAACATGCAAAACTCATCTATGGTGTAAGAAATTAGGCTAGTGGTTACTGGTGCCTACCCCACCTTTCCTCACCTTGCTGATTCCCAGTACAGGACTTGCCGTTATTACCATAACCACCACTACTACTGTCACCCCCACAGAGTGTCCAGGGCTCTGTTTTCTTCAGGGCTTATGGTCTAGGGAAGTTGCAAAGAAGGCTATCTACATGGGGCACATTGGATGGGGACCAAATAAAGCCTCAGGCATGGATAGGCATCCTTCTAGCAGGGAGCTCATCAGCAAGGGAATGACTACTGTCCAAGAGAAGCCCTCACCATGTACCACCAGGAAAGATTCTGTCCATATGCTTGCTTTTATGTTGATGCTAAACCCATTCCCAAGGGACTCCTGGACGTTCAAGCAATGCCCCTCACTAAAAATGGCCCATCATTTTGAATCTATTTGGTTCCTTCAGGTCTGGCCCTTCTATCCTAGGCCCCACTGACGCCTCTCCTTCCTTTAACCCAGGGGAGCCTTTCTAGCCTGGGAGTGGGGAGTGAGTGAATGAGGTTGAAGGGGGAACCCTTGCTCTCATTATTTTCTTCGATCATATTGTCTCTGCTAGAAGACCTCTTGTTTCCCCCAAGTGTCTTGGAAGCCTAAGTTAGGAAAACTTTTTTTTTCCCTCTTTTTCTGACCCAGGCTTATCTTTCATTTGGAGCAATGAACATAGAATGGCTTAGCTACTTGTGGGGAAGGTGGTAGGTAAGGATTAAGGAAAGAAGGAAAAAAGTGAATGCTTGAGAGAAACAAAACTTTAACTATCTTAAAATGTCATCCCCCAACACTTGAGTTGAATGAGACAATGACGATATCGTTAATGTAATTACGGAATTTAGAGGGGAAGCTAATTTATATGTGTGGTAGAGAAAATATTTGGTTTTGAATCCATGATGTTTCAGGTGGTAACATGATATCCAGGTGTAGATTTCTCTGAGGCATTTGGAACTGTGGAAGTTAGGGAAAAGTCAAGGCTGGTTTGTATAGATTTGTGTTTTGTTGGGATGGAAGTGATAACTGAAACATCACTGTGGATGAAATTATTTTTGTTAGGGAATACAGTCGATTTCAACAAGTGATTTATAGAGCATCTAGATTATTTATGTAGTTTGTGATGACTTCTTTTTATTCACTGAGATTCTTCTATAGTTTTAACATGATTTATTTAGATAGTTACACCATTATCTTTAATATTTTATTGTGTACTTGAAATATAAGTCCCACTATCATATAAAATTAATATCTCTAACAAAAGTTACTAGAGAATTTTCTAACTGTTGTTATTGATGGTGCTGGATCTTTGTGTTTCAATAATATTTATGCTGGGCTTACTTGTCTTCCTTTTGACTTTTTAGTAAGCCGTTTCATTGTACACTTCAGGGGTTGGCAAATAATGGCCTGCTGCCTGTTTTTGTATGGCCCATGAACTGAGAATGTTTTTTACACTTTTAAATGGTTGAAAAAAACTTTTAAAAAACTTCATGACACATGAAAATTATATAAAATTCCAATTTCAGTATCCATAAATAAAATTTTATTAGAACATAGCCACACACATTCATTTCTGTGGCTGCTTTTGTGCTACAACGGCAGAGTTGAGTAGTTGCAACAGAGACTATATGGCCTGCAAAGCTTAAAATATTTATTCTCTGGCCCTTCACAGGGAAAGTTTGCTGACCCCTGGTATACACCAACAGCTGTGTGTCACTGATAAACTACTAAAAGACAAATATTAAAAAAAGTGCTTGTCTTACACAATCATAATTTAAATAATTCTTCTCCTCCCTTCCTGCCTTATTTTTTTTCTCCTTGGTGTATACCACTATATATCATGATTTAACATGCTAGACATTTTACTTGTTTAAATAAACAAGCACAGGTTAATTATTTCTTCCCATCTAGATTTTAACTTTCATGGGGGCAGGGATTTTTGCCTCTTTTTTTCACTGCTGTGTCCTCAGCCCCTAGGCATGTAGTAGAAACACAATGTGTATTTGAGTGGTCACACAGTATATATTTATTGAATTGAAAAGATGGCTGTGCTGAATCTGCTACATATCACTTTACCCAAATCTCAGGATAACTGGAAAACAGACTGAAACAACGTATACTTTTATTCATTTGCATAACTTGCCAAAATTTGCTCTCCAGATTCTAAAAGGTAAGTATCCAAGGAATTCAGCAATATCTGACAGCACTTTTGTTGCTGCTGCCTTGTGTATATCACTGGGCAGAACAGCATCTATAAACACTTATATATTACATATATTAATTTTTAAAATTATTTGATATCTTATGATGATTTTATCATGTATAATAATTATGTTAGTACATAATATTTATATATTATAAATATATATTTCTCAAGCCTTTATGTTACTTATTGTATTTGTACATTGAGGTTAATAAGCCTAGTGAAATGAATGGCACATAGTAAGTACCTGAAGGTTAGGGTAATTGAAGAATTAAGCAAGCTCTTTGGGAATAGGTTGTTTTATGAATGCAGGAGTATTATTTAGTGGTTTTCCACTACTTTTAGAATAAAATTCAAACCCTTTTTCATCTAGTAAAGCCTTGTATGATTTGACCATTTGTCTCTGTCTCCAGCCTCTTCTCTCTTGCTTGCTGTGCTGAAGGCATACTGAATTTTTTTGAATTCCTCTAATACCTTAAGTTCCTTTATATACACTTAAAAAAAATTATTATGATTCCCTCATAGACTCTAAGCTCCATTAGGGCAGGGATGACATCTGTCTTATTCACCGTCAAATCCCCAGTGCTCAGCAAAATTACTGGAATGTAGTGAGCAGTAAGTAAATATTTATTGAATGACTACATATATGATTGAAAGAGCATTTGACTTGGTGTCAGAAAGCCTGGGTTAAAATCCTAGAATGTGTTCTGAATCTTGATCTGGATGACGGTTAGATAGATGTGTTTGTGAAGTCATCGAGCTGTACAGTTATAATATAGCACTTTTTTTTGTTTTTCTAGTGAGTATGTAATGGTTGAGTAGTACGTGATTTTGTTCGAGATGAGGCACTAAAAGAGCTATGAAAACTAGATGGTGATTGGGTGACCAAATGCCTAATAAAAAAAATTAAAGATACAGAAAAATGTCAAGTCTTAGAATGGAAGAAACCTATGATCCCAGTGTCCCAAAGATAGTGGGTTTGGGGATGCCTGCATTTGTGTAGTTGACGGTGATGGGGATAGGAAGAGAGTAACATCATCAAAGAAGGATGAAGGGAAATGGCCTAGAATTGGTAATAACCTGGAGCTTTTTATCCTTGATTCTCATCAGCTTGATGATATCCCAGGATTCGGTTCTCAACGTGTGGTGCCTGTACCAGAGCATCAGCATCACCTGGGAACATCTTAGAAATGCAATTATGAGCACTTTTTATGTAAATATGTTGATAAGTTAAAAACAACAATCCTGGAATGCCCCTACTTACTAATTATATAAACATGAATGAGTCAATTTCTCTGAAATTTAGTTTTATCATTTATCAGTAGGTATTATTGTACTTCATAAAGTTGTTGCAAGCACTAAGATGACGTATGTGAAATTGACTTATTGTTGTATATATACAACAAATACCAGTTTAATCTTTATTATTTGAAGGATGTGGAAGTGGAGAAGATACAGAAGGGAAGTGCTCAAAAACCTAGTAGAACAGACCCATCACTTATAGAAGATCCCTTAGGCAGCTGAAGATAGCTGGGGCTTTAAGAGACACCATGGGGAAAGAATGGATTCCATCTCATCTCTAGAGTATGCCACAGGGCCTTTAGGCCCTTTTATTCTTAAAAATTAGAAGGGCATTGGGGCTTGGGGAAGAGCAGGAGACTAGGACTAGCAAAGCCTTTAGTAGGGTGGGGAGAAATTAATGTAATGATGTATTTGAGCACAATGGAGGACAGTGAAGTGATTGACCTACCTAACGAGCTGTGAGAGAGCCATGTGGCTGAAAAATAAAGCCAACATTGAAGTGCTTCTCTACAAATTAAAATGTAGCCTGTGGTGTTTCAAAACTAATAAAGAGCTAGATGTAATTGAATTTCAGAGGATTACTGGAACAAGAATCATTACCAGGATTAGGAATTACCAGGCTATGATTGTCACTGGAAGGCTGGGAAAAGAGGGGCAAGTGCATGTAATGGACATCAAAAATGGCAGTGGAAGCTCTTAAAGAACCTGAGGATACACATTCCAAACTTAATTAGTACATGCAGCTGAAGCCAAAACTTTAAAATCAAATTTTAATTTTAAAAATTCAGCTTATAAAATATATATTATACTACCCTCTGTCTTAAGTAGTAATGGTTATACTTAATGTATTGAACTCGAAAGTAAACCACTGGAACTAGATTGAACCAAGACATTTTGGGGAAAAAAAAATCTTTGTTATCATCCTCATAGGTCCTGCTTACTGTGCATTTATTGTTATCAAGAACTGTTCTCATTTAATCTTCCCTCAAAGCCTGTGAAATTAGGGCTACCATTAATAACCCCATTATGGATGAATAAACTAAGGCTTAAAGAGGTTAAATAACTTGCCCAAAGTCAGATAGCTAGTAATTGGCATGGCAGGCCTCAGACCCTGGTATGTGTGATGGCAAAGCCCATACTCTGACCTGTTGTTAGTATTCTTGTTGGAATGTATATAACCTGCCATTATTTAAGAGACCATGGTACTGGAAATTTTAGTGCCAGCATGCCTTCCCTATATAAGAAATCCACACAGAAAAGAAATTCTGAAAACTATAGACTAACGAATCTTACTTGAATATACTGGAAGAGACCATCATCTGTAACATTCTGTTACTGATTTGTAAGCTCAAAAAAAGCAGAGATTTGTCTCTCTTGTTTGCCACTGTTTCTCTAAGGCAAGGTTTCTCAACTTCTCAACTTTGACGTCATTGACATTTTGGACTGGATAATCCTTTGTTGTGGGGGGCTTTTCTGTGCATTGTAGGATGTTTAGCAGTGTCCCTGACCTCAACCCCCTAGCTGCTAGTAGCACCCCTCCCCAGTTCTGACAAACAAAAATATCTCTAGACATTGCCAGATGTCACCTAGGGATAAAATTGCCCCCATGTGAGAATGACTGTCCTGAAGAATAGAACAGTGCCTGGCAAGTAAAAGAAACTCACCAAATATTTTTGAATTTATTGAAGACAGGAATGAGCAGTGTTCCACAAAGTGTACTGCTTGTGATATGCAAAATAACTAGAGGGAACCTTGAAAAAGTTCTAGAACTTAATAGTTAACGCATTTTTATATGCATTAGAAAAATATAACATATCGAACCCATGCTTTTATATACTATTTTATAGAATAAGGCTAAAGTGGATACTGAAGTAAAAAAAATGACTTAATTGAAAGAAACATTAAGTAAGTATAGGCAATAAATGCATTTAGCAAAAATCATAAAATTGATTTAGGTGGTATGTAAATGACTGGAGTTTGATGCACTGATCTATACTAAGGGAAACTTAGGCAAACATTATGTGTCCTGAACACACTTGGTGTGAGAGCTTCCCCTAAGTCTGGTTTGTGTAGGCCCCTAGAACCCTCATTGGGAATGATCTAGTCTCCTGACAAAGTAGACACAGATGTAGAAGAAAAATTGCTTACCCTCTGAGAATTGGACAGTCTGAGAGATACTGTAAGGTATGCACATCTGTATGAGATAGCACCTAAGTTCCATATTGTATGAGAGTTCAAAGGAAAAAGAGATTACTTCTTGTTCAGGTAATGAGGAAGGGCTTCACTACTGATATTGAAGGATGAATGTAATTTTAGTAGGTGTAGATAATACATAGTAGGAAAAGAGCAGAGGCGTAGAATTGGAACAGTTTAAAGCATGTTTAAGGGATGAGTAGAGGCTGGTTTGGCTAGAGTGTGGTATAGCTGTTAAGGAAGGTAGAACCTGCTTATAAAGAGTGTTTAATGCCAGGCTGAATAAATCCATGAAATAGTGATTTTTATTTCCTAATATCTGG
Organism: Ceratotherium simum simum; assembly: GCF_057802395.1. NCBI lineage: Eukaryota > Metazoa > Chordata > Mammalia > Perissodactyla > Rhinocerotidae > Ceratotherium > Ceratotherium simum. Next base: position 99,355,629 of record NC_141940.1, on the reverse strand, counting down.
CTAAAAACTGCTTTGTTGTTGTTACTGTTTTTAAGTGTGTTCCATTACTATAGAGGTAATGTTTAGTTTCGGATGGGGACCTGAGAATCAAGATTGACAAATACTCCTGCTTAGAGAGGTATAAAAACTAGAACACACACACCAGCTGAGAAAAGAGAACAGAGCAATAGGCGATCAGAGTGGAAAGAGCAGGCTAAACGCTGGCAACAGAAGAAGCAGCCAGGAGGTAACCTGGGACTGGGGGAGTTAAGGGTTTGGGGGTGATATAGGTAGTAGGCCTTGAACCCCATATCTCTGTAAGGAAATTGTCTTCTTTAAAACAAGATTCTGATCTTTGGAAGTTTACTGGAACACTAGGCGAGGCGACTGACAGGCAGTATTGATTTTTGCTTCCTTGGTTTCATCTTGCCCTGGAAGAGAGCTGCCTCTGATGCCTGTTCTCTCCCCCATGTTGACCTCCGGAGAGGCAAGTTGTCTTTGAAAATCCTGGCCCATGCCTGACAACCCTTTCCTTTGTGGTTCCCCTGACACAGCTGAGGATGGCTTGATTCTTTTCAAAAAGATTTTATTAAATATTAAAGAATAAACAAGAAATAAAGTACAAGAAGTCCTGCCAGGTATACCTTGCATCTCTGGTATCACTGTACTCTCAGCAGTCAAATCTCCTTTCCATACTGTCTCCAGAGATATCTTCTTAAAATCCATATTGAGTCATATAATTCTTCTGCTTAACTCCTATATGGCTTCTCATTTATACAAGGATTGTATTTTAGTACAATAACTTTCTTATGATTTTTCCTGGAGTGAGAAAGTTTTATGATTCTCTTTACATAATGCTTATTTTATTTATCTGACTTGGAGGAGTTACAATTAAAATTGAGATGATACTTGGGAAGGGTGAAAGACCTTCCTGTGAATATGTATGAAGAGTTCCAGCTCTTTCCTAAAGCCTTCCCAGAATAGCTTCATCTGAAGGGTCTGGAGTCACTCGATTTCAAACTCTGCTTCTTGTGGCACTGGGTTTCTGATGAGGTATATCTGGGCTGCCTCAAGGAGAAATCCCAGTGGTTGAAACTACAGCCATCCACCCTAATTCAACCTGAAGAGTTCGGCCCTAACACATTTTATTTTTTTTTTTTTTTAAAGTTTTTATTTATTTTATTTTTTCCCCCCAAAGCCCCAGTGGATAGTTGTGTGTCGTAGCTGCACATCCTTCTAGTTGCTGCATGTGGGACTCGGCCTCAGGATGAACGGAGAAGTGGTGCCTCGATGCGCACCCGGGATCCAAACCCGGGCCGCCAGCATCGCAGCGCGCGCACTTAACCACCAAGCCACAGGGCCGGCCCCTAACACATTTTATATATTAGTGTTCTGCATAAGATTTCTTGAGAGTGGTCTGCTGCTTTAAATAAAAGGTGAGGTGTTGAGAAATCATTAGATGATATCTAAAGTTTCTTTTGGTTCTGAAATTCTCTGAGAATTTAGCACCCTTGAGTTCTTTCTTCATTTTATGTTAATTTTGTTCCATATAATTAATACCGTGTTAGAAAATAATGACATTTCAGAGCTGCAAGACGTTTTGGCAGTTATCTTATCCACTTTCCCAAACTGAGCTCCAAAGAATAGGACTCCTGAGAAATATTGATTGCTTACAAAAAGGGTTATGTAGCTAAATGCATTGAGAGACTATACTTTTGTCACATTGCTAATTAGCATTTTTAAAGCTCTCTAAAAAGTCTTATAATAAAGAAAACTATTTAACCTTAAGACAGCATTTCGTACATTTATTTGATAAGATTCCTATTTTGAATAATGTACCTTTTAACATCCTGTTGAGGTCAATTTGGGAAACACGCATCTAGTTCAGCCTGCCCCTTTTGCAAGTAATTTGAGATAGAAAATGATTTTCCAGTGTCAAACAACTAGTTATCAGGTCTCAGTCTCATATTTACTTCCTGATTATCTCTTTCATATGTACTTCAGTCTTTTTTTCAGCTTTGTTGAGATATAATTGACATATAACATTGTGTAAGGTGTACAATGTGATAATTTGATACACATATATATTGTGAAATGATTGCCACAATAAGGTTAACAGATCCATCACCTCACATAGTTATAATTTGTGTTTGTGTGTTGACAACTTTTAATATCTCCTCGCTTAGCGTAGATCTTTCAAATATACGATACAGTATTGATAACTATAGTCACCATGCTGTACATTACATCCCCAGAACTTATTCATCTTACAAGTGGAAGTTTGTACCTTTTGACTACCTTCACCCATTCCCCCGCCCCTGGCAACTACCAGTCTGCTCTCTATTTTTTTTTTTTAAGATTTTATTTATTTATTTATGTTCCCCCCAAAGCCCCAGTAGATAGTTGTACATCATAGTTGCACATCCTTCTAGTTGCTGTATGTGGGACGCGGCCTCAGCATGGCCGGAGAAGCGGTGCGTCGGTGCATGCCCGGGATCCGAACTGGGGCCGCCAGCTGTGGAGCGCGCGCACTTAACCGCTAAGCCACGGGGCCGGCCCCGCTCTCTATTTTTATGTTTGTTTTTTTTTAGATTCCACACATAAGTGAGATCATACAGTATTTGTCTTTCAATGTCTGACTTATTTCAGTTAGCATAATACCCTCAAGGTTCATCCATCTTGTCACAAATGGCAGAATTTCCTTTTTATGGCTGAATAGTATTCCAGTGTGTGGATGTGTATATATGTGTATATATCACATTTTTTTATGCAATCATCTGTCAGTGGATATTTAGGTGTTTCCATGTCTTGATTATTGTAAATAATGCTGCAGTGAACATGGTGATACAGAAATCTCTTTCAGATAGTGATTTCATTTCCTTCAGACGTATATCCCTAACTGGAATTGATGGATCATATGGTAGTTCTATTTTTTTAATTTCTTGAGGAACTTCCATACGTTTTTCCATAATGGCTGTACTAGGTTACATTCCCACCAACAGAGTACAAGAGTTTCCCTTTCTCCACATCCTTGCTAGCATTTTTTATCTCTTTTTGATAATAGACGTCCTAACAAGTGTGAGGTGATATATCATTGTGGTTTTGATTTGTATTTCCCTGATGATTAGTGATGTTGAGCACCTTTTCATGTACCTGTTGGCCATTTGTATATCTTCTTTTGAAAAACGGCTACTCAGGTCCGTTGCCCATTTTTAAATTGGTTATTTGATGTAGTCCAACTTATTTATTTGTGCTTTTGTTGCTTACGTTTTTGGTGTCATATCCAAAAAATCATTGCCAAGAACAATGTCAAGGAGGTTTTTCTCTTTGTTTTCTTCTAGGAGTTTTGTGGTTTCAGGTCTTCCATTTAAGTCTTTAATCCATTTCAAGTTAATTTTTGTGAGTGGTGTAAGGTAGAGATCTAGGTTTGTTCTTTTACATGTGAATATCTGGTATTCTCAGCACCATTTATTGAAGAGACTATCTTTTCCCCATTGAGTTTTCTTGGCTCCCTTGTCAAATATTAGTTGACCTTACATGCATGGGTTTATTTCTAGGTTCTGGATTCTGTTCTTTTGGCCTATTTGTCTGTTTTTCTGCCAGTACCATTCTGTTTTGATTACTATAGTTTTGTAATACAGTTTGAAATCAAGAAGTATGATGCCTCTAGCTTCGTTCTTTCTCAGAATTACTTTGGCTATTCAGGGTCTTTTGTGGTTCCATACAAATTTTAGGATTGTTTTTTATATTTTTGTAAAAATTGCCCTTGGAATCTTGATAAGGATTGCATTGAACCTATAGATGGTTTTGGGTAGTATGGACATTTTAACAATACTAATTCTTCCAGTCATTGAACGCGGAATATCTTTTCATTTATTTGTGTCGTCTTTGATTTGTTTCATCAGTGTCTTACAGTTTTCAGTGTATAGATCATTCACCTCCTTGGTTAAATTTACTTGTAAGTATTTTATTCTTTTTGACGCTATTATAAATGGGATTGTTTATTTCTTTTTCAGATAGTTCATTGTTAGTATATAGAAACACAACTGATTTTTGTATGCTGATTTTGTATCCTGCAACTTTACTGAATTATTTTTTTCTAATAGTTTTTTGGTGGAGTCTTTAGGATTTTCTATATAGAAGATCATGTCATCTGCAAATAGAATTTTGCTTCTTCCTTTCTGAGTTAGATGCTTTTTAATTTTTTTTTTCTTGCCTGATTACTCTGGCTAAGACTTCTAGTACTATGTTGAATAGAAGTGGTGAGTGTGGGCACCCTTGTCTTGTTCCTGATCTTAGAGGAAAAGCATTCAACCTTTCATTGTTGAGTATGATGTTAGCTGGGGGCTTCTCTTTTATGGCCTTTATTATGTTGAGGTACGTTTCTTCTATACCCAGTTTGTTGAAAGTTTTTTTTTTTTTTTTATCATGAATGGATGTTGAATTTTGTCAAATGTTTTTTCTACATCTATTGAGATGATCATATTATTTTTATTTTTTATTCTAGTAATATGATGTATCACATTCATTGATTTGCATATGTTCAACCATCCTTGCATCCCAGAGATGAATCCCACTTGATCATGGTGTATGATCCTTTTAATGTGTTGTTGAATTTTGTTTGCTAGTATTTTGTTGTGAGTTTTTGCATCTATATTCATCATGGGTATTGCCTGTAGTTTTCTTTTCTTGTAGTGTCCTTATCTGTCTTTGGTGTCAGGGTAATGTTGGCCTCATAAAATGAGTTTGAAAGTATTTTCTCCTCTTTGATTTTTTGGAAGAGTTTGAGAAGGACTGGAGTTAATTATTCTTTAAATGTTTGGTAGAATTCACCAGGGAAACCATCTGACCCTTGGCTTTTCTTTGTTGGGAGGTTTTTGATTACTGATTCAATCTTCTTACTCATTATTGACCTGTTCAGATTTTCTATTTCTTCGTGATTTGGTCTTGGTGCATTGTAATGTTTCTAGGAATTTATCCATTTCTTCCAGATTGTCCAATTTGTGGCATATAATTGTTCATGGTATTCTCATGATCCTTTGTATTTGTGGTATTAGTTGTGATGTCTCCTCTTTCATTTCTGATTTTATTTGTTTGGGTCCTCTCTTTTATTTTCTTGGTCTGGCTAAAGGTTTGTCAATTTTGTTCATCTTTTCAATGAACCAACTCCTAGCTTTGTTAATCTTTTCTATTGTTTTCCTATTCTATATTTCATTGGTTTCTGCTCTAATATTTAGTATTTCATTCTTCTACTGAGTTTGGGCTTAGTTTGTTCTTCTTTTACTAGTTCCTTGACGTGTAAAGTTAGGTTGTTTGTTTGAGATCTCTCTAATTTCTTAATATATGTGTTTATTGCTATAAACTTTCCTCACAGAAATACTTTTGCTTCATCCCACAAGATTTGATATGTTGTATTTCCATTTTCATTTGTTTCAAGATAATTTTTTTTATTTCCCCTTTCTTGTTTCTTAATAGTGTTGTTTATTGCTATAAAGTTTTCTCTTAAAATTGCTTTTGCTGCATCCCACTGGTTTGCTTATGTTGTGTTTCCATTTTTGTATGTCTCAAGATATTTTTTATTTCCCTTTTAATTTCTTCTTTAGTCCATTGGTTGGTCAAGAAGGCGTTGTTTAATTTCCATGTATTTGTGAATTTTCAAGATTTCCTCTTGTTATTTCTAGTTTCATACCCTTGTAGTTGTAAAAGATACTTGATATAATTTCTGTCTTGAATTTATTGAGACTGGTTTTGTGGCCTATCATATGATCTATTTTAGAAAAGTTTCCATGTGCGCTTGAGAAGAAAGTGTATTCTGCTGCTGTTGGATGGAATGTTCTATGTATGTCTGTTTTGTCCATTTGATCTATAGTGTTGTTTAAATCTGGTGTTTCCTGATTGACTCTCTGTGTGGATGATCTATCCGTTGTTGAGAGTTGGGTAGTAAAGTCCCCAACTATTATTGTATTGCTGTTTATTTCTTCTTTTAGTTCTATTAGTATTTGCTTTATATATTTTGGTGTTCCAATGTTGGGTGCATAAATATTTATAATTGTTATATCTTCTTGATGAATTGACCCCTTTTTCATTATATAATGACCTTCTTTGTCTCTTGTAGCCATTTTTAGCTTAAAGTCTATCTTGGCTGATATAAGTGTAGCTATCTCTGCTTTCTTTAGGTTACCATTTGCTTGAAATATCTGTTTCCATCCCTTCACTTCATTCTGTGTGTGTCCTTAAAGCTAAAGTGAGTCTCTTATAGGCAGCATATTATCAGGATCTTGTTTTTTATCCATTCAGCCATTTTATGTCTTTTGATTGGAGAATTTAATCCATTTACATTTAAAGTAATTACTGATAGGTAAGCGATCCATGACCATAGTAATTGCTTAACAATGGGAATACGTTCTGAGAAATGCATCATTAGGCGATTTCATCGCTGTGCAGATACCATAGAATGTACTTACACAAACATAGATGGTATAGCCTACTACACACCTAGGCCATGTATGGAACTAATCTTATGGGACCATTGTTGTATACGCAGTCCTTTGTTGAGCAAATGTTGGTATGTGGCACCACCATTGTTATGTGGCACATGACGGTATTGCTGTTTTGTTCTGTTGAATTCTTCAGTCCTTATGTTCTTCAGCTCTAAGATTTCTGTTTGTTTTTTGGTGGTTTCTATTTCTTTGTTGAACTTCTCATTTTGTTCATGCACTGTTTTCCTAATTTCATTTAGTTGTCTGTGTGTTCTTGTAGTTCACTGAAGTTCTTTAAGAGAATTATTCTGAATTCTTTTTCAGACAGTTCATAGATCTCCATTTCATTAGGGTCAGTTATTGGAGCTTTATTAGTTTCTTTTGGTGGTGTCATTTTAACCTGTTTTTTCGTGATCCTTGATTACTTGCATTGGTATCTGTGCATTTGTTTAAGCACTCTCTTCTTCTAGACTTTACAGGTTCACTTTGGCAGGGAAAGACCTTCACCAGCCACTACAGCTTGAGGGTACTGGATAGGTTAGCTGGTAGCCTCCATGGGCAGGCAGGGCTTGCTACTGGGTATCTAGTTGGGTGAGGCTACTGCCTATGCTCTGAGGTTGGAGGATACTGCTGGCTGGGCTCCACAGTTGGGTAGGTCTGTTGGCTGGGTTCCATGTTCAAGCAGGGCCACTGGGCAACCATCCCTCTGTTTGGGTTGGGGCTACTGATTATGTTTTACAGTCAGGTGGAGCCAGTAGCCGGGCTCTGCAATCACCTCTGGTTGGGTGAAGTCCCAGCCTGTGTTCCCTGGCAGGGTGGTGCCACTGGTTGAACTCCATGATTGGGCAGGGCTGTGGGCTAGGCTCTTCAATTGCCCCTGATTGTGTGGGGTCTCAGACTGTGCTCCACAACCAGATGGTGCCAGTGGCTGGACTCTTGTTTAGGCAGGGCTTCAGGCAGGGCTTAGTGGTCTGACGTTGCCTCAGGCTATGCTCTGGGATCAGGCAGGGCTGAAGACTTTGCCCTGAAGTTGAGCAGGGCTGCATGCTGGTCTTTGTGATCACCTTAAGTCATTGGCTGTGCTCAGCTGGTAGGCGAGGTCACTGGCTGGGCTTCCTTGTTGGGTGGGGCCACAGGCTGTGCCGCTTGATTGGGTGGGGTAACTGGCTGGGCTTGTGCCTGAGCAAGACCGCAGGCTGTGTTCAGCAGCTAGGCAGGGCCTTAGGCTGGGCTCTCTGTCTCGCTGGTACCATAGGCTGGGGTCCCATGTTGTCCAAGGTCACTCACTGTTCAGGCTCCCTGCTTATGTAAGGCCAGAAGCTGTGCTCAACAGTTGGGTAGGGCTGCTGGCTTGGATCCCTGACCAAGTGGGGCTGTAAGATGGGCTCCTCAGCTGATCTAGTTCTTTGGCCAGGCCTCCTGGAAGGGCAGGACTGGAGGCTCTGCTCAGCACCTGGGCAGGGCTGGGAATTTGCTTCCCTTCCTGGGCAGGGTGGTAGAACAGGCTCGACTGCCAGTATGGCCCATTGACTGGGGATCCAAATCAGGCAGAACTGCCAACTGAGCTCCCTAGCCAGAGGGGGCCACTGGGTCAACTCTGCAGATGGCCAGAGCTGCTGGCTGGGATCTTTGCTCAGGTACTGCTGCAAATAGGAACACCGTCTGCCAAGACCTGAGCACTGTTTGCTATAAGTCCCACTCCTCTTCTCCAGCTCTATCTGATCCCCAGTGGTCAAGCCCTGCAGATTCCGCCAGTGATCCCTGTGAGGCAAGACCTGAGTGAGCCTCCTGGGCAGCCTCCCACATGCTGGGGGAGCTGGATGTCCACCTTGGGTTCTCTTTTCCCATTGTAGAAACCATCGGCCCTCGGGGTGGGGGGGAGCCCTCTTTGTGTGGCACTGTGTCACGGTGGGGGAGGGGCAATGCGGTCAGAGTGTACCCAGTCCTCTTACCCTTCTTTTTTTTTTTTTTTTGTGAGGAGGACTAGCCCTGAGCTAACATCCGATGCTAATCCTCCCCTCCCTTTTTTTTTTCTTGAGGAAGAGTGGCCCTGAGCTAACATCCATGCCCATCTTCCTCTAGTTTATATGGGATGCCGCCAGAGCATGGCTTACCAAGTGGTGCGTCAGTGCGTGCCCGGGATCCGAACCTGTGAACCCCAGGCCACCGAAGTGGAGTGCGCACACTTAACCGCTTACGCCACCGGGTCGGCCCCTCCTCTTACCCTTCTAATGTGGATTTTTCACAATGATGTCTTTTCTATGGATAGTTGCTAGTTGGTCTTCTTGTGAGGGGGACTGAAGTCGGGAATGACCTCTGTGGCCATCTTGATGTCACTGTCCCCTGTATGCTTAACTTCAAGTAGATTATACATTCCTTAACGGACGATAGATTATGTCTTATAATTTTGCTTCTCTGGTGCTTAGCTCCATATTGGGAATGTGGCAGGTGAATAATAAATGTGTAATTCTATGGTTGAACCCTGTGAGAAAGTGATGCCTCATGGTGTGAATTAGCTTCTGTGTATTTATTTTCATCTTTTAAAAACAGAATTGCTGTTCCTCTATGCATACCTGCATTTGCAGTATGTGGTTTTTTTCCTCCAAAGTTTCCGTTGTCAGTAGTTCATAGTTATTGATTTGCACTGTTTATTGGTAATAACTCTGTGGGCTGCTTTGCCTCAGGGATAATTTGATTAGGGGTACTGCTGTTTGACACCCTTCAGGAAAATGTTACAGTATAAAGGGTATTGGATTTGTCACAGAATGACACTGAAGAGAAGCTAGGGATAGGAAAACTAATAACATGCTAGCTTGGTTATTAAAATTGGGTCTTGTGGCAATTTTGTCCACCATTTTTTGTTGATATCACTGCCTTCCTAAGTGATAAGCATGTGACCAATTTGGTGACTTCTGTTTGGCAAGGGCAGAAATTAATGCCAGGTGAACAAGTTGTTGATTTATAGCAAGTTGATTTAGAGCCCATGCTTCCAGAATATTATTTTTCTATCCTCTGAGGTTAGATATGTGTTTGTGATGGAGAAAACATTTATGTAAGGAGACAAGATTGGAATGCACTGAAATGAAATGCTCATATTGACCACATCAACTTTAGTGGAACTTATTTGATGTAGTGACTCAGCCTCTGTGAATCTGACTGTGTGTATGTGCTGTGTTTTGTACAGGAAATCATCATCCAGGGACCTGCCGGAGACCACAAGAAAACATGGGGAGGAGTAAGTTTCTCTTCGCTTTTAAATAATTTAGACTCTCTCCATATTAATCCACTGTATCCAGGAAACTAGATTTGTATCTCAAAGTTTTTTTGTGGACACCTAAATTGTATTTCTGGTTAGTGTTAGTAATTTTGTCTGAAGCAGGGCTGTGCAGAGAAAGACCAACAGACCACATGTTACACACTGGCAAGGGTCTTTTTTTTTTTCTTCTGCTCTTTTCTGGACATCTCCCAGTACAGAGAGAGAAGGCTCACACTTGATACTGTATAGACCTGCCCTAATCTCAGCTTCTTTACATCTCTTAGCAAAGTTACCCATATGCTTCCAATGGCTTCTAAGCCTTGTTGATAATAACATAAACAAAAAAATGATTCTACTATGCAATCAATAACAGTATTAAAAAGTTCATCTGTGAGGTTGATTTATAAATGGTTTTTATTTCCCCTAAAATGTTAAAGCCTGGCATTAAGATCCATTAGATTAATTCCTTTTGTTTATTTTTCCTGTCTCATAAGGCTACTTATGGGCAGAGGACAATAGACAAATTTAAGGTCATTTCGTTGTTAATATTAACCAGCCACTAGTGACATCATAAATAATCCTAATCAATATAGACCATAAAATCAGATGCTATAAAGAACCTCAGAGGGAAACCTGGTGTTGTGTAGCATAGTGAGAAGACTACTAAACATAGAGAGTCAGTGGCCTGAATTCAAGTTCTGCCTCTATTACCTTGATCAAATCCTAGAGCTCCCCTAAAGTTGTTTGTTGAACTCTGAGGTGGGATTAATACATTCTGCACTTCTAGCTTCAGCCAGTTGTGATTGGCATAATGTGATAATATGTATGAAAGTGTGTTAAGAACTCTAAAGTATAATGGAAGAGAGCAGCGGTATCTGTTCATTGCTGTCCTTATTGAATATGTGTATTTTCATTGGTTCTGTCTTTTAACAGTTAAAATGAAGTTACTTGATCAGATGCTTCTGTAGGCAGCAGAGCTGGGACTGGGGTTGTGCAAGTGACAGACAGTGCTTCCTTATGTTTTGTGCTCTGGGTACTTTGCTTGCCCCCCCTTAGTATGGACCCTGGTAGGCAGCCCCAAGGATCATGGATCAATCATGGAAAATACTTTCCTGAATCTTGCTGAGTCAGATTTTGCCTCTTTTCTTCAGAGCTTCCCTTGGAGATTGATTAGCCTAGGGATTCTGCTTCTTTCCCAACCTTCACAAAAAGATACCAATCTCTGATAGTTGAGAAGTTTTAAAAAATGAATAAATTAAAAAACTAGTAAAAGTTCTGAAACTAATTCATGCCATTTCCTAACCCCAAGTCAGCTATCAATAGAAGCTTCCAGAGTAACTCATTGTGGCTTGAGCCTTAGCTCAAGCTTCAGGTGGATTTGGAGAATGTTCTGATTGTTGGATTTCATCATGGCCACATGGAAAAGAGAGCTGCACTGACACAAGGCAACACATTTCTTCTTGTTTCCTCTCTTCCTTTTCAGAATTATCATCAGGTCATTAGCAAGGAGGTAATTAGGTGCTTACTTTAAAAGGTGCCTCAGCAAGTATTTGTTTAAATGGTCAGGCAATTAATAGAGTTCTTGCTAAAGGACAGGGCATGGTAATGTAATCTGCAAAGATGGGCATGTTTCCAACCTGGAGATGAGATAAGGAAAGTGCTTCAAAAAATGCTGCTTTTACAAACACACAGGAGCTTGTATAGCAGCATTTTGGGTGTTTGTGTTGACCACTTGAAAAGCATCCTTAACATCCTGAATCTCAAAGGCTCTACCCTTTACTCTCCAAGCTTTACTTAGTTTGCCTGATTACACTTGTTAATTGCTGACACTGTTAGTGGGGGAAAAAAAGATGCTACTGTGTGCTTATTTTTTTCTTTTCTGGCAATGTACAATGAAGTTTTTACTGGATTTGGCAGAGATTCTCGCAAACATAGCTCAATGTGTCATACAAAGGGACAGCAGAGGAAAACATCACAAAGACATGGCAGTAGCCTCATTAATTAAGGAGCCATGAAAACAACACAGCTGGAAAACCATACATTGTAGGTGAAAAACTAAAACTGAGGTGAATTTCTTTTAGTAGTCTTTGATATTGGATGAAGAAATTATTTATAAATATGTGTTAGACAAATCATTCTTTTATTTATGGGACATGAAAAAATTTATAAACAAAGTCTTAAAAACGGTGGGGAAGATGAGAACAGACTTGTGTATTTAATTTCTTGTCAGGCCACCATCAGTATCCATTGAATGCAGCATTGAAATGCCATTTGCTATATATGAGTTCTGAGCTAGGGCTTAGTATTTAGGACTCTTAAGAATTATTATTTTGATATTAACAAGTATCTGCAGAGCACTTCATAACTCGCAGATATTTCTCCCATGTTATTTAAGTTGTAAGAGAACCCTATGATGTAAATAGGGATTATTATATTTATATATTATAAAACTGAGGGTCATGAGAGAAAGTCTTATCTAAAGTCCACAGCCTATAAATGGAGAGCTAAAATGCAAACCTAGGTCTCCATATGTCATATCCAGTTTTTATTTTCTTCCAATAAACCATGTTCTGAATACACTAGTCATCAGTAGTGTATAAAGTCGATTAAAAACTTAGGAGCTATCTGTTGCTGTGAAAAGTATGGAAAAAAATATTTTCTAAGATCTACGATGATGTTCATGTATTTCTCACAACATGGGGAACGGACAGATAGGCAAAGAGAAATGGCTCAGTGTTCATCACCATTTATGGTGACAGCTAAAACATATGTGTATCAGACGGTGGAGTGCCTCAAATATCAAAATCCTCTGAGCAGCAATGGTCCATGGCTGCAGTAATTCAAAGGCAGCAGCACTGATTGGCAGGCACCAAGTTAGGTAACAAGGTAATTCAACTCTGAACCTTGCTGTACACAGCCCACGCTGGGAGGTGCCTAAAGTAAGGGGCCTAAGACACCACTTACCTGGGAAAAGTCACCCTTCTTGATCGATAGGTTTTTATTTTTGTGGTTTTTCTTAACACAAAGAATATAGCACATCATAAAACACCAAAACAATATGAGACAAGAGGAGATGCTGTTACAAAAAAGAATAGTATGTATAAATAAAATTATGTATAAGATTTTAGCAGAGAATTAACATTTTCACGAGAAGAGAATGTAAGGATTTTACAAATGTGTATATACAGACTCACAAAATATTATGTATATAATACTAGAGTTTTATACTTTAATATAATATAAAGAGTACTTTAATCATCTTCAGATGGAAATGAAAACTTTATTCTACCTTTTCATGTCTCCCCTGAGCAGCTGGTATATTCATGACAAAACGACAAAAGTTTCAGTACTCTACAAAGCAATTTCTTGGTAAAAAATTTTGTGGTTATTGTTTTTGTTAACAATGGTTGAGTAGAATTTGATTTTAAGTCATACCTGTTTTCCATCTGAAATTTTTCTGTGAGAGAACACGATTCTCTTACTGCATGTTCTAGGTGCTGTAACAGCAATTTATGGCCTTTCTTAGCGTAATATGCAGTTATTGATGGCTAATTTCACTGTCGTTAAGAACAGAGCTTCTGGAAGAAATTCATCATGCTGTCTTAATAGCAAACCACAAGCTGCTCCTACTCCTCTTTTATAAAATGAGAATAATATTTAGCCATGAAACTTCAAAAGGATTAATTTTGCTTTGTTGTGTAGAAAACAGTACCTGTAATAGCTGAATGACAGTAAGCACATAGGTCTTATTTGTGGAGAATAATTAAAATAAAAATATAAAGATACTTGAGCATTTTTTTTTCTGTTTCTTCCCTTCTAGTAGTCTTTGGAAATAGCTTTTACCTAGCCTAGAAGAAAACCCTAGGTCTATAAAATCTTAATCTGAAAAGTCAGTTTCTATCTTTATTTTCCATACTTAATGGTATTGGAAACCAATGGTTTCCAATACCATTAAGTATGATATTTGGGCCATTAAAACATGCCCTTGATGTTCTAGTATACGTGAACATATTGTTGTGCTATAAAGAAACAGTGGCAGTGCTGCCACTTAGTCTTTGTTGTGTATTTATTTATTTATTTATTTATTGTTTATTGCAGTAACATTGGTTTATAACATTGTATAAATTTCAGGTGTACATCATTATACTTCTATTTCTGCATAGATTACATCATGTTCACCACTCAAATACTAACTACAACCCATCACCACCCACATGTGCCGAATTACCCCTTTCGCCCTCCTCCCTCCCCCACTCCTCTCTGGTAACCACCAATCCAATCTCTGTCTCTATGTGTTTGTTTATTGTTGTTATTATCTACTACTTAATTAAGGAAATCATACGGTATTTGACCTTCTCCCTCTGACTCATTTCGCTTTGCATAATACCCTCAATGGCCATCCATGTTGTCACAAATGGCTGGATTTCATCGTTTCTTATGGCTGAGTAGTGTTCCATTGTGTATATGTACCACATCTTCTTTATCCATTCGTCCCTTGATGGGCACTTAGGTTGCTGCCAAGTCTTGGCTATTGTGAAGAGTGCTACAGTGAACACAGGGGTGCATGTATCTTTATGCATTGGTGTTTTCAAGTTCTTTGGATAAATACCCAGCAGTGGAATAGCTGGATCATATGGTAGTTCTATGCTTGATTTTTTGAGGAATCTCCATACTGTTTTCCATAGTGGCTGCACCAGTTTGCACTCCCACCAGCAGTGAATGAGAGTTCCCTTCTCTCCACATCCTCTCCAACACATGTTGTTTCCTGTCTTGTTAATTATAGCCATTCTGACGGGCGTGAGGTGATATCTCATAGTAGTTTTGATTTGCATTTCCCTGATAGTTAGTGATTTTGAACATCTTTTCATTTGTCTGTTGGCCAACTGTATACCTTCTTTGGAGAAATGTCTGTTCAGGTCTTTTGCCCATTTTTTAATTGGGTTGTTAGTTTTTTTGTTGTTGAGATGCATGAGTTCTTTATATATTTTGGAGATTAACCCCTTATCAGGAGTATGGTTTGCAAATATCTTCTCCCAGTTGTTAGGTTGTCTTCTCATTTTGTTGATGGTTTCCTTTGCTGTGCAGAAGCTTTTTAGTTTGATGTAGTCCCATTTGTTTATTTTTTCTATCGTTTCTCTTGCCCAGTCAGACATGGTGCTTGAAAGTATGTTGCTAAGACCGATGTCAAAGAGCGTACTCCCTATGTTTTCTTCTAGAAGTTTCACAGTTTCAGGTCTTACATTCAAGTCTTTAATCCATTTGGAGTTAATTTTTGTGTATGGTGTAAGGTAAGGGTCTACTTTCATTTTTTTTCATGTGGCTGTCCAGTTTTCCCAACACCATTTGTTGAAGAGACTTTCTTTTCTCCATTGTATGTTCTTGGCTGCTGTGTCAAAGAGTAGCTGTCCATATATGTGTGGGTTTATTTCTGAGTTTTCGATTCTATTCCATTGATCTGTGTGTCTGTTTTTGTGCCAGTACCATGCTGTTTTGGTTACTATAGCTTTGTAGTATATTTTGAAATCAGGGAGTGTGATACCTCCAGCTTTGTTCTTTTTTCTCAGTATTCCTTTAGCTATTCAGGGTCTTTTGTTGTTCCGTATAAATTTTAGGATTCTTTTAGTCTTTGTTTTTTATTAAAAACATACCAGCATAATTCCTTTGGGTTCTTGGATGTGCTTGGTTCCTTTAGCCCAAGGAACCCAAACATGTCCCCCACTTATCAAGACTCAGTGGAAGGAAAGATGGGTTATAGCTACCACAGTAAATCTCTAAGCTCTTTGATTCACTGCTGCTCAGTTGAGGCCAATCCTAAACTTTAACTCTGAGCATAGAGCTCCATATTTTCAAACAGGGAATGAATGTTCCAACTGACAAGCCTTGTAAAGTGACTGTTTCATAATGTAGTACCTAATTTTATTTGACAGCCCCCTGGATTATAGTTCAAGTGAAGGCACATATTTAAAGACAATTGATTATTTCATTTTCTGGCCTATATTAAATGTGAGAGTCTCTTTATTACGGTAGCATATTCATGCCTCTGCAGTTTAGATGATGTCACCAATTTATCGCAAACCCTTATCTTCATAATTTTATAACAGTAATACAAATCTGCTTGAGGCTGACAACAGCCATTATTTTTTCCTGGCAAGTCTTTCCCACCAGAAAAAAATGAGCTGACTATTTAAGGGTCAGGCTACTTTTATTTTTTTTAACTCTTTATAGTGCTTGATGCTTTTTGTCTTTGATGCAGTCCTCTCTGCCTTTTACCAAATTAAGAAGAAAATAACTTTTCGTGTATAAATTTAAAAGAGTTTCTCAACCTCCGCACTATTGACTTTTTTTAAAAAAAGTTGAGGCAAAATTCACATAACATGGAATTGACCATTTTAAAGGTACATATCAGTGGCATTTAGTACATTCACAATATTGTTCAGCTATCCAGTTCTAAAACATTTCCATCACCTCCAAAGGAGACCCCGTACCCACTAAGCAGTCAGTCTCTATTCCTCCCTCTCCCCGGGCCCTGGAAACCTGTAACCTACTTTCTGTCTCTATCGATTTATGTATTCTGGATATTTCATGTAAATGGAATAATACAATATGTGACCTTTGTGTCTGGCTTTTTTCACTTAGCATAATGTTTTTTAGATTTATCCATGTTGTATTAGTACCTATTCCTTTTTATGGCTAATATCCCATTGTATGAATATACCACATTTTGATTATCCATTCATGAGTTGATGTACATTTGGGTTGTTTCCACCTTTTGGCTAATGTAAATAATGCTACTATGAACATTGATGTACAAGTTTTTGTTTGAATATCTGTTTTCAATTCTTTGGAGTATATACCTAGGGGTGACTATTGACATTTTGGGCTAGATAATTCTTTGTTGTGTGTGAGAGGGCTGTCCTGTGCATTGTAAGATGTTTAGCAGCATCCTTGGCCTTTCCCCACTAGGTGCCAATGGCACCTATTCCGAGTTGCGATGACCAGAAATGTATCCGTATGCTGCCAAATGTTCCCTGGAGTGTAAAATCGCCCAAGGTTCAGAACCATTGATTTAGAATAAAAGAAAGGAAATCTTTAGAGATAAGCCATAATTTACATATAATGTTTTTCATAGAAGTAATTTGAGTCTAAAGGAGAGTATTATATGGTTCCTGAAACCAAGATGTAGTCCTGGCCCTGTGATCAAGCAGCTGTGTCCTTGCATTAGTTACTTAACCTCTGGATTTCAGTTTTTGTCAGTAAAATGAAGAGATTGAGATGCATCAGTGGTTTCCAGTGTGCTCGATGAAGCCCCAGGTTTTCTAAAGGTGTTCCTGGAGGAGCCACCATGAGGGAAGGGAGGAAGATGAAGTGCTACTGCTATGTAGCACCTCCTTTTCAGATAGAGCAAGCAAACGTTTGAATTCTGCTCTCATTTCTAGAGCAAATTTACATATAAACAATATTGATTTCACCAGTGAAAAGTCATTTCTGAAATCCATGTGCTAATTAATAAAAGCACTAATTTGTCAGTAAGACTCCATTTGTTAAAGCCATTGTGCTCTGCTGTTGTGGGCAAGAGAGAAAGATAGCTGAATGTTCTCTCTGAATACTATTTGACTAGCCACTTCTGGAATGTGGCTTTTTGATAAAATGTAGTATGTATTCTATTAGGGCAATTATCCACTCCTAGAGTCTAGATTACAGTAACTATCACATAGCTAATATCATATTGTCTATGTTGACAAGTTGTAAAGCATTCATTATAACATAGAGTTATGTATTTAAAACTGTATTTTATATTTGGTGAATTCTATCTGCTTACCATTTTTCCCATTAAATGGTGATTATTACTTATAGTTATTTCCATATTCTTCCATATGGAACAGAACTGTAATCAGTGTAGATAGGATCCATAAACTAAAAAGAAAATTTTATGGTTGTAACAACTGTAAACACTAAGACTAATGATAGTCTTGCTGATATAATTGAAATACTACTGACAGGAGAAATACCCATCTTTGGAATTCTCCTGTTTTGATGATTACACCTGATTGTGTGCTTAATTTTGTGCAAATTAGAGCATCTGCTAATTCTATATTTGTTTCCTGTGGGTAAGGCACATCTCCTAATCCATCAATATCATGTATTAGACTACCATACATTTAAATCAATTGTTATAATTGCTAGTAACTTGATTGCTGTCATCTACCATTTCATGAAGAATTCTTTTTGATAAGGAGGAGTTATAAATTGTAAAATTCCTTCAAAGAAAATTTGGCCTTTTACCTTCCTTTGTGGGAGAATCTATTAGACCATTTCTCTGAATCTCATTATTCCTTACAAAGCATAAAATCATTAGGCAAGAGATATCTGAATATATGATCTACAATTTGGCTTTAAAGAAAACTATATTGAATTAGTAAGACTCACTCTGGGGGGAACCATGTTTATTTTGTTTTTAAAGACTATTGACTTTATAGATATACATTAGCTCTTTTGTCTTCTCTCTTATAGAAATCCATTTCTGGCGTTTTCTCCACACTTATTCCTAGAAACCTGCCTGTTATCATCTGGCATTTCATTGTATACCTCCGGTAGCACAAAGATATATTTTTTAAAAGTCTTAGGTGGTGATCATAACCACCACATTATCCTTAAGAAGCAGGTTCAGGATATTAAAGATATTAATAACAATTATTTCTTCTCTCAAACCCTGTGACTTCGCAGTATGACTGGCTCAGTCCTGTAGCCTTCAAATTATTTTTTAAATATCTAAGTTCTTGAATGGGTTTCAGCTCCCTAGTTCATGTGAAAACATATACTACATGCCATTCTTTTTTTTTTTTTTTTTTGGCGAGGAAGATCAGCCCTGAGCTAACATCCATGCCAATCTTCCTCTTTTTGCTGAGGAAGACTGGCTCTGAGCTAATATCTATTGCTAATCCTCCTCCTTTTTTTTTCCCCCCAAAGCCCCAGTAGATAGTTGTATGTCATAGTTGTACATCCTTCTAGTTGCTCTAGGTGGGACACGGCCTCAGCATGGCCGGAGAAGCAGTGCGTCGGTGCGCGCCCGGGATCCAAACCCGGGCCGCCAGTAGTGGAGTGCGCGCACTTAACCACTAAGCCACGGGGCCGGCCCACTACATGCCATTCTAACTAAGCTATAAGTTTGTGACAACCTGGTTGGGTACATGAACAGCACCATACAACAAATTCTGAATTATAAACCTACCTGCTATGGAAAAATTAACCTTTAATTTCCACAAATAGGTTATAGTGGTGAAATACAATTGGGAAATATTCTGTTTTTTTCCACCTTCCTAAATAATAGGAGGATGATCCAAATAGCATCTTTTTAGTTTGCATAATTTTGTTTTTTAGTAAGTGAAATGTCACTTTAGAATGTGAGACGTTGTTTTTCTAGGGAAAGTTATTTCCATCAGTCTGTGATAAGAAATACCTATTTAATACCTATTTCAGCAGGAAAAACCTTGAAGGCATTGTATACATGTACAACTGAGTAAATAATAGTATCAAAATGCTTAGAAGCAAGAAAACAAGGAATTATGAGTATTAACACTTCATAAGATTTTTTTAATATAAATCTGAGAACAGAGTTGGGTGGGGAGGGTGCCTTGTTGATTTTCTCTTCTTGTTTGTTTTTTTGTTGTTGGTTTGGGAGATGGTGGTTGCTTGGCAGAAAATAATATATTCATATCCCGAAAGGATTTGAATATGATACATTAACTCCCACTTAGCAAAACTCTTTTAAATTATAAAACTCTTCACAGTTAACAACTGAAAGGACCTAAGAAATCATGTATGACGCTTAGCTTCACAAATTCAGAGACAGGCCCAGATAAATTAAGCAACAAATGCAGAATCATGCAGCCAGTTTAGTGCTGGAGCTGGAATAGAAACCTACATATCCTAACTACAAATTCAGGACTTTTTCACTGTACTACACTTTTCTCTTTTCCTGCAGTTTCATTCGTCTCAATACAGAGTTGGTGAAAGTGGTGAACAGATATTGGCTTTTTTAGACTTGAACAAAATAGTCTCAAAAGGCAGTTTTCACGTGACAAACAGAAGGCTCAAATAATTGGATAGGTTAGTATGTTCTGCAGTCTTTTATGAGAAATTCACAACTAAATAAGATATTAGAGATTTACTCAGAAAAAAACAGCTTCGTGGTTGGCATGTGGATTCATTATAGATTCAGCAAGTGGTACACCAGTCTTTACACAACATTGTCTAGGAACAAACTTTCCATTTGAATACATACATTTTGCGGATTGTTGATGCTCACCTTTTTAATAAGTGTTAAACTTTTTGAAAACTATTTTTATGGAAATAGTTCTAAAATAGATACTATAATTTACTGCCTTCCCAAACAATATCCTAAATATCATATGGTCCTTTCTTGGTGACTCAGATTTACCATTATAAACATAATCATTGATGCCTACAGCCTTGGAAGCTGTTAGTGTGAGGGGGATTAGGGCCTACTCTAAAATAACCCTCAAAGGGCCTTCTGTCTTTGTTTTCCCTTGTCTTCAGATTAATCAGCTTTCACTTCTTGTTGCTGTCAGTGTGTTGATCTAGTTCAGCTCACCCCTGCCCCTTCTACTTTTCAACTTTAATGTGTAGTGAGGCTTTCAATTCTCATAAGCCAGGCTTATGGATAAGAGGTGAATACATTGATTGATTAATCTAAGGGAGCTGGGGCTCCCTGTAGGTAAAGCATAAGATAAGTTATAATGCACGACCTTAGTCATCTCGTGTTTCTAAGTTCAGGAGACTGGGTTTATTTGAGTGACTACTGCATAAATGATGTATTACTATCATTAATACCCACAATGATTATGTAAAATATTGAATAGGTATCTGAACTATCAAATAACCTAAAAATCAATAAAACATAATTTATTTATTGTATTTTGTTGTAGCTACTCATGATTCTCTAAACATATATATGTGTCCTGTGTGTAATTTTCGTTTGTTAATCTGTCCTTAAGAGCTTCTTTGTGTTCTGTTGTTAAAATTCTAATGATGATAGGCTATCAACATACCAAAATTTAAGTTAATAAAAGTAAGCATATAAGTTATGGTAAAGGATGGTTACCATGAGCTTGTTACAAATATCAGATCCTTGTAAATAAGGACCAGAAATAGACCTTAATTTACATTCTGATGAATTTCTGAAATTTTAAAATCTCGTAATATCCCCAAAATACTTATGAATCATCAAAGTATATTGTAGCCACTACATGACATTAGATAATTAAAAGGACCTATGAGACTCTGATAAGGCTTTAATAATGGCTAAAGGTACAGTGCAGCAGGAGAAAGATGGCTCCTAAGGCCATTTTTAGTCACACAGGACATGCTTTGTCTTCTAATTGTGAACCACCAAGATATGTGCAAGATAGCCTTGGTCTCAGGAGAGCCAAGGCACAAGTTTACTGAGAATCTTTGATACCCCACTGGTCATATAGCTGAAAGTAGGCTGCATAATCAATTACATCAGATTCAAACCATAACTCTATACATTTTCAGTGAACAGTGTAGACAAGCTAGTACAGAGTGCCTCCAAGGGAGTTTCAGACTTTAAACAGCACTTAATAAAGCTAGTACATTTCATCCCAAACTTGACCAAGGGGACCAAACTCCCAGGCATCCCTGGAGTTAAGCATGTAGACCCACTGCAAGTTAACCCTGTCCTTACTCATTTATTCTGTGTTTTCTAAGTGTATTTTTATTATCAGCTTAGTAAATCTATTGTTTTTCCTTTCATGGAATAACTGCCACCATGACAGTGACAAGTCATACTGCTGTTTATTGAGCATCCATTCTTTGCCAAGTTCTGAGCAAAGCACTTCATGTACATTACCTCATTTATAACTATGAGATTGGTGCTGTTATTCCAATTTTACAAATGAAGAAGGGAAGCTTAGTGTTTTTGCTTTCCTCACATAGCTGTTTGCTCTAACAACTTTTGTTCCTACTTTCTAAATGTATAACTGATGTTCATCACTTAACAAGCTTGGGATACCAATGAGATCACATTTGTTACTCAAATTAAACAACCACAGCCCCTGGTAATACAAGAATGTCTTCCTTCCCTGACCAACCCTGTTCCTATGAGAAATTCAAGAACTCAAGGGTTGAATATTAGGTCTAGACGAGTAGGCCCTGACCCTTGCAAGAAAATAGAATGCTAGGTTCATGTATAGAAAGTCCTCATTCTCTTTTGCTCTGGATGTTCTTGCTGCTATTGCTGGTATATAGTCTTACATCAAAACCAGGGCACCCAAAACCAGGCTTTCTGGTACCTAGAACAGTTCCAAGGGCACTAAAGGAATCACTACAGTAACTGAGGTATAGGTTGCCTCCGCTGGGCTGGTAGTAATTTCCACCAATGCTGGGAAAAGAAGAGGGCTCCTTTCTACCTAGCGTTTCACTCACCCGTGCTCACCCCATAATGCAGTAGGCCTGATTTTCCAATGTTTCAGCTATTTAGTGACCTTGTTGTTTCAGTTTTCATATCCCTGGCCTCTTCCCCAGGCAAGCTCATAGAACCAGAGTGGCTAATTGAGGAAAGGCTAGCTTAGGAAAACCTACAAATGAGGGATGTGACTGGATAGTGTAGGGGGCTACACCATATTCTTTTTTTGCTAGCTGTAACTTTTATCAGAGCCACAATAACCCATCTGACAGGTGACAGATTTCAGTAACTGAACTTTCAAAAGGGATCTTGGTCTTCTTCCTCAGAGAAGGAACTTCCCAGCCCATTCAAGCTTGGTGTGCCAAATTTGAGAGAGCAGTTGCAAGACTGCATCTGTCTCTCAAACCCCTAGGTCAGAGGTTCCCAAGCTTTCTGAATTTATGGTGCTCTTAGTTATCACAGTGATTTTTTCATAGTAGCCACAGGCTAAAAGAAATACCTAATAGTTCCATATAAGTAATTAGGTCCAAACAACTTATTAAGTATTTATATCCTCATAGCTTAGTAATCATTTGAAAAAATAATATACATAAATTGAAAGAAAGTAATATTTTTATTTCAATCTTAGATAGCCATGCAATTACTTACTAATGGGATGTGTGTTCCTATTGGGCACACATTTCTCAAACCTTGGAATCAGATTGGATACTGTCACCTCCATTTCCTGTTCCTCATTGATTTTTCACAGAGCACTTATTTTTTTAATCATAGTCAAAAATCCAGATTTACAAAGGAAATGAATGTAGAACTATCTAATGATGAAACGATGTCCAACAGATATTGAGTATCAATGCATTTCCTTCAAAAATCTAAAATATCCTGCACATTCTCCATGAATTTGCTGCAGCACCCTGGGAGGCCTCCGTGCACTCTTTGGGAATCATGGTGCCAGTTTCTTGCTAAGCCAAAAAGCATCTGGCTACGTCTTCTTCCCAAAACAGTAGGTGTCCAGCTACTCTACCTCTACATAACTATTAGGGGAAATCATATAGTTCTTACAGAACAAAAAATGTCTGCTCCAAGAGGAGCACAAATAGAAATATTCTACAGATTTCAAAAGGTAGGTTCTCTTGCTTAAAAAAAGGATAACTCAAGTGCCGTCTCCGTAGAATCTTTGTTGTCAATGTATTCAGTATTTCACAATCATATATTGTTTGCAGTGCTGTTTCATAATTAGAGGTATGATGCATGGCTTCCCAGCTTCTAGTCTTCCCAGTCATCAAATTTCTCTCATTCTGCCTTTTCATTTATTCCACACTTATTGAATACTGTTTTGTACCAAGTTCTTTACTAGGTGTTGTGAAAGACAGAGGTTGGATCAAAATACTAATAATACATGGGCCCCGCCCTCAATAAGCTTATAGTCTTGAGGAGGGGGAACCAGATAGGCATACCAAAAAATTATAAGACAGTTTAATTGCTAAAATTGAAGTATACGTAAATATTGAGAGTCTATAGCAGCTCTGTCTAATGAAGTGGGGAGTAGAATCTGGGAAAGGTTTTAGAGGATGTTACATCTGAATGGAGTAGGAATTCACTAGTCAGAGGAAATATTAGGTATTTTTTCATAGTAGCCACAGGCTAAAAGAAATACCTAATAGTTAGGTATTTCTATTAGGGCATAAAATTATGGAGGCAGTAAAGAGCCTATTTGGAGAATGGTAAGATTTGGTTTGACTGAGGAATAAGGCGCATGGTGGGTGTAGTGGCCAAAGAAATCACCCAATATCCATATCTTTGATGTCTGTTCCTTTCTTTCCACTCCTATTGCCACCATTGTAATGCATGATCTCATTATTTCTAAACCTGGTCTATTGTAAGCAGCCTTTTACCTGACCTTTTCCCCTCCATATTCTCCTTATCCTTCCCCCAAATCTGTTTTATATATGCAGTTTTCTACGTTATTCTCTCTGAAGTACTGGTTTGAAATCTTAAAATGCTATCAAATAGTTTAAATATCTTAGCCTAACATTAAGTTCTTCCATGGCTGGCTATTGACCCCTGTTTCCAGTTTCATTTCCCACTTTTCCTATTTTGAATCTTGTACTCTGGCCCTACTGACCTGCTCACTGTTCCTCATTTATATCCCTTGCTTTATTCAATTCCAAGCCCTCACTGACTGTTTTGTTTTCATAGGATGTCTTTCCTCACCATTTTTCCATGTCCCAGTCCTGCCAATCCTTAAAAGGCTAGCTCAAATACACTTTTCAGGGGTTCTTCTACAGGTCCCTTCCTCACCCCCAAACACACCTACACAGTAGAAATATGCCTGCCTTTTGACCTCGAAAAGCGTCCATCATGTTGTCTTGCCTTAGAGCTCTTTGTGTATCTCTTTTATCTTTATTATGTCTTGTACTGAAGAACCTTGAGGGCACAAGCCATCTGCTACTCATCTTTGACTTGTCATGATCTCATTGTACTAGTTTGTGTTCAGTAAATATTTCCTAAGAAAAAGAATTTTATTTACTTAAAAATGTAAACATTTGCAACTTTAAATAGTGGCTCCTTCAATGAAATCAGACCCAAGGTGAGAGAACTGATTAGATAATTGGAGTAGAGATTTTTCCAAGTGGGCTGTTAATTTTCAGGCCTTACCATCTGCTGTTTTTCACCAAATGTATGGACATGATTTTCCTTGGCTAAAAATTTTTGGCATTAAAATATCAGTTTTAATATCCTGCAATGCATTAAAAAATATGTTACACAACTACATATTTTGGTTTAAGGCCATAATTTAGGGAGTTACTTGAGAAGCCATCTTATTTATTTTTATTCTTTTCTTTTGAAGAGCATGGGTGAGAGCTATTTATTTTGAAATTATGAAAAAGGAGTTACACCCATAAGATAAGTATATTTATTCAAAAAGTGTATGTGTGTGTATCAGTCTTAGATTTTAAATATTTTCTTTAGTAAGGGCTTTTCCTAACTGAATCTAAAGAAAACAGTTTAGGGTTTTTTTTTTTTATTTCCTTTAATGAGAAAAGCACACGTTTTGACTAACATCTCAGTGTTGTGTTCTCAAAGTAAATTTACATTTTGTGTACTTGTCACGTCACGTAATCTCTTATGAGGGCATACACATGAGTCTGGACAGCTGTGGTCTGACTCACACAATTTGATAAGGAGGCAGTGGGAAGTGATCAACTTGAGTTGCAAACATCACTCCTTTAGTTTTAGAAGTCCAAACTCGGGCCCTTGCATCATGGAAACTGCCCAGTGTTTTAGGAAGAGATAGTCTGACCTTATGAATAGCAGTGGAGTATTGTCTGATACACCACTGGAAGATAAGAGGATGACGCAAAAATGGGCAACATTCTGCTCTGCTGTACATAGGGTCACTA
The DNA here is from genome assembly GCF_057802395.1 of Ceratotherium simum simum. Taxonomy (NCBI): domain Eukaryota; kingdom Metazoa; phylum Chordata; class Mammalia; order Perissodactyla; family Rhinocerotidae; genus Ceratotherium; species Ceratotherium simum. The sequence continues at coordinate 99,330,069 of NC_141940.1, read as the reverse complement.
GGAGTCGGAATCGACTTGGCACTGACAACAAAGTCAAATCTTATCCTATAGGTCCAAGCTGCCACCTTCCCCTTTGTTTTGTTTCCACATTGAAAAAAATCCTAATTCTGGTATCACCCATTAGGTTTCCAAATGACTTTCATGAGGACTGGGAAATACTCTGCCACAACTTCCTGTTTCCTATTATATGGCAAACATAACTAATCTGTAACAATGTCTTTCCTACTGGTCAGATTGTTAGTCTAGGTGGTATCTTCTAATTGACCAGATTTGGCGAGTGAGATAAAATCTACTTGGCCAGCTTATTCCCTTTAGAGGTTTCAGTATTATATTACCTTGCCTCCCAGTACAAGAAATACTTGTATTTCTTTGGGAGGTACAAATACCTCCCAAATACAAGAAGGTGTTTGTGGCATGTACTTGGTAATTTAATTGGGCTGGGATTAGAAGAACTGTGTCCTGCTACATTACTTTATAGTTGCTTAACCTTCTGAATTAGCCTGCTTTCTTTTTTTTTTTTTTTTGGCATTTTTATTTTTTTTATTTATTTATTTTTTTTTTTTAATTTTTTGTTTATTGCAGTAACATTGGTTTATAACATTGTAAAAATTTCAGGTGTACATCATTGATGTAATCTATGCAGAAATAGAAGTACAATGAATTAGCCTGCTTTCTGATTACAACAGTTAGCTGCTTTCCTTGACTCCCCTTTTCCATGTAGATAGCATATAACAAAATTACTTTCTCTTAGGAGAATTTCAATTTTTTTCTCTTAAAGGCTCAAAATACATTATTGTTGATTGGTTTATCTTCAAGAAAACTGTCCCAAAAGCCAGGGATATCTTACACTGTATCAGCATATCTATTACGTTTAAAAACAAAGAAGCAGATAGTCCTGATCAGTTTTGCGCTTGTCAGACCATACATAGAGTATTGCACTCAGTGTAGGACACTGTATTTTATGAGAAAAAGATGGTGCAGAGACTCCTATTTATTTTATATGACCAACAAATGAAGGAACTAGACATGTTTATCCTGGAAAAGAGAAGCCTCAAGGGAAATCAGTTACTATGTTCACATATTAGTTGGCCTGTTATATGGAGGAGACTTGTATGTCATTTCAGAGGGCATAAATAAGACCAATGGCTAGGAAGTTAATTCAATGAAATGTCCCTTGAAAAAGGGCTCCATAGTGAAATAAATATGATGAATACGTGTCATGTTCCTTTTCCGGAGATTTATAAATATATATTAAACATATATTAAGGGCCCTAAAAAGTCATGCATTGAAAGATCTTTTTAAATTTGTTAATCCCAGCATTCCATAAACACCTTCCTCAGAACTAGTTTTCTAAGAAACTCACATTTGAGTAGTGGTTCTCAAACTGGTAGTAGGACTAGCAGCACAAGCATTACCTGGGAACTTACTAGAAATGCAACTTCTTGGCCCCATCCCAGACCTATGGAATCAGAAACTCTGGGAGCTGGGCTCTACAATCTGTGTGATAAGAAGTGCTCTAGGGGATTCTGATGCTCCTGGACTGTGAGAAGCAATGCTAAAAAATTCCACTGTTATTCTACAATTCAACAGCACCCTTTTAGTTTCCTTCATAGCACTTACCACAATTTTTATTTTTTAAGATTTCTTCTAAAGATATTCTATGACTCTATGATTCATTTTATAGATGGGTACCCTTATAAGATACAGAAGGAAGGAAACACTTATGGAAAGCCTGCCATAATTTTCAACCTAGTGTAGATGCCATCTAGCTGGTATCAATTTGGATACTTTAAAGAATCCTAAGTAATAAATCGATATCTTCTATAAAGTGAAATACACATTTCTATAATTAGGCAAACCTTAAATTCATTGCTATTGTTGCCATTTTTAAAAGAGCACCTACTGTTTTTCATTTACTTCAAAATGTTCTTTGCAAAATGAATACTTTTTTTTTTTTTTTTTTTAACATTTGAAGGATCTGTTGCCTTCTCCCATGTCAGAAGTCTATAAGATTAAGGAGTTTTCTAATTTCTTTTGCAGAGATTAAATTCTGGTAGCATTGTATTTATCTCTCCAAACAAGCATGACACTTTTTGGAAAAATGTAATTGAAGTAAAGTTTAAAATTAATCTGTATGTAAAGATAAAAATAATTCCCCATAAGTGTGCATATAACTATTGCCTTATTTATTTTACTGGGTATCATAAATATACATTTTGAATGTTTATATGAAATGCCTCTATAAGCCACACAGAAGAATTTTCTTTTTCTGAAGGACAGTGAAATGGGGTTGAATATATTAAATTGTCACAATACATTTAATTTAAGTGCATTTAGAAAAAATTATTATTAGTGTTCCCTGGACTGAATTATGGTGAAATTTATCTTAATTTCCGGATATTGCTTTGTCATCGCTTCTTTTTCATACAACTAAGGGCTCTCTGGGTTTACATTATTAGGTTAATTTGAGTTTTATTTATTTTTAGGGGAATAAAGACTGATAGTCTAGAGACTGGATTTTGATTTCCCTGCTGCTGTCCAACAGCAGAATGCCTTGGGGTATCCACTTATAGTAATGAGTATAAGTAGTGGTATCATTAGTACTGTATTTACACACCCATGGTTGGCAGGAAGGTGCTAAAGTCTGAATATAACACAGTTAATTATGTCACTGTCCCTGCCCAGGGCAACTGCTCCTGAAGGGACATACTCACATGATGAGGAAGATGGCAGATGTGGTGGTTGGAGCTAAGTGTTACTTCATTGCTGACTCATGGAAAGAGGTTTAGGATGTTGGCTATGTTTTCTAAAGAGCATCTAGCAGGGGCCGGGCCGGTGGCATAGCAGTTAAGTTTGCACATTCTGTTTTGACGGCCCGGGGTTTGCCGGTTCGGATCCTGGGTGTGGACCTACTCACCACTCATCAAGCCATGCTGTGGTGGCATCCCACGTAGAAGCACTAGAAGGACCTACAACAATGTACTGGGGTTTTGGGGAGAAAAAAGAAAAAGAGGAAGATTGGCAACAGATGTTAGCTCAGGGCCAATCTTCCTCAAAAAAAAAAAAAGCATCTAGCAGTTTTCATATTGTATATTAACTTTGCAAATGTTTTTTAATTACACTTTTATGCTTATTATTATGTCTCTTTTTAGTTTTCCTCACAGAAGAAAAAGCCAATTCAGTATTAAAACGCTACCCAAGAGCTAATGGACTTTTTGAAGAAATAAGACAGGGCAACATTGAGCGTGAATGCAAAGAAGAAGTCTGCACATTTGAAGAAGCAAGAGAAGCTTTTGAGAATAATGAAAAAACTGTAAGTATGTTGGCAGTTTTTTTTTAAATTTACACAGATTTGCCTACCTTTTTGATGTATATTTAAAATCTGCATTCCCAAATTGTATGCACTGCTTTTGATTAAAAATCACCCTTGTGAAGAACTCTGAAAGTGGCATCTAACTACGAATACTCTGTGGGTAGGAGAGCTAGGTTCACTTCCCTGTATGTTGGTGTGTTTTTTTTTTTCTTATTGAGGTCATAATAGTTTATAACATTGTGAAATTGCAGTTTTACCTTATTATTTGTCAGTCACCGTGTAAATGTGCCCCTTCACCCCTTGTGCCCACTCCCCAACCCCCTTCCCCTCTGGTAACCACTAAACTGTTCTCTTTGTGTGTTAGTTTATCTTCCACATATGAGTGAAATCCTACGATGCTTGTCTTTCTCTGTCTGGCTTATTTGCTTAACATAACATCCTCAAGGTCCATCCATGTTGTTACGAATGAGACAATTTTGTCTTTTTTTATGGCTGAGTACTATTCCATTGTATATGGAATACCACATTGAATACCACATCTTCTTTATCCAGTCATCAGTCAGTGGGCACTTGGGTTGCTTCCACATCTTGGCTATAGTGAATAATGCTGCAGTGAACATCAGGGTGCATAAGTCTCTTTGAATTGTTAATTTCAAGCTCTTTGGATAAATACCCAGTAGTGGGATTGCTATATCTATTTTTAATTTTTTGAAGAATCTCCCTACTGTTTTCCATAGTGGCTGCACCAGTTTGCATTCCCAACAGCAGTGTATGAGGGTTCCCTTTTCTCCACATCCTCTCCAACATTTGTTATTTTTTATCTTGGTGATTATAGCCATTCTAACGGGTATAAGGTGATATCTTAGTATAGTTTTGATTTGCATTTCCCTGATGATTAGTGATGTTGAACATCTTTTCATGTACCTACTGGCCATCCGTATATCTTCTTTTGAAAAATGTCTGTTTATATCCTCTGCCCATTTTTTGATCAGGTTGTTTGTTTTTCTGTTGTTGTGTTGTGTGAGTTCTTGATATATTTTGGAGATTAACCCCTTGTCAGATATATGATCTACAAATATTTTCTCCCAGTTGGTGGGTTGTTTTTTCATTTTGTTCCTGGTTTCCTTTGCCTTGCAGAAGCTCTTTAGTCTGATGAAGTCCCACTTGTTTACTTTTTCTTTTGCTTCCCTTGCCTGAGTAGACATGGTAATTGAAAAGATCCTTCTAAGACTGATGTCAAAGAGTGTACTGCCTATATTTTCTTCTAGAAGTTTTATGGTTTCAGGTCTTACCTTCAAGTCTTTCATTCATTTTCAGTTAATTTTTGTGTGTGGCGAAAAATAATGGTCTCCTTTCCTTCTTTTGCATGTGGCTGTCCAGTTTTCCCAACATCATTTATTGAAGTAACTTTCCTTTCTCCATTGTATGTTCTTAGCTCCATTGTCGAAGATTAGCTGTCCACAGATGTGTGGTTTTATTTCTGGGCTTTCAATTCTGTTCCATTGATCTGTGTGTCTGTTTTTGTACCACTACCATGCTGTTTTGATTACTATAGCTTTGTAGTATATTTTGAAGTCAGGGATTGTGATGCCTTGAGCTTTGTTCTTTTTTCTCAGGATTGGTTTAGCTGTTTGGGGTCTTTTGTTGCCCCATATGAATTTTAGGATTCTTTGTTCTGTTTCCATGAAGAATGTCATTGGGATTCTGATGAGGATTGCATTGACTCTGTAGATTCCTTTAGGTAGTATGGACATTTTAACTATATTTATTCTTCCAATCCATGTGCATGAAATATCTTTCCATTTCTTTATGTCATCATGGATTTCTTTCAATAATGTCTTATAGTTTTCATGGTATGGGTCTTTCACCTCCTTGGTTAAATTTACTCCTAGATATTTTATTCTTTTTGTTGGAATTGTAAATGGGATCATATTCTTGAGTTCTCTTTCTGTTAGTTCATTATTAGAGTATAGAAATGCAACTGATTTTTGTAAGTTGATTTTGTACCCTGCAACTTTGCTGTAATTGTTGATTATTTCTAATAGTTTTCCAATGGATTATTTAAGGTTTTCTGTATATAAAGTCAGATCATCTGCAAACAGCGAGAGTTTTACTTCTTCATTGCCCATTTGGACTCTTTTTGTTTCTTTTTCTTGCCTAATTTCTCTGGCCAAAACCTGCAGTACTATGTTGAATACGAGTGGCGAGAGTGGACACCCTTGTCTGGTTCGTCTTCTCAGTGGAATGGCTTTCAGTTTTTCCCCATTGAGTATGATTTGGGCTGTGGGTTTGTCATATAGAGCCCTTATTATGTTGAGGTACTTTCCTTCTGTACCCATTTTATTGAGAATTTTTATCATAAATGGATGTTGGATCTTGTCAAAGTCTTTCTCTGCATCTATTGAGATGATCATGTGGTTTTTATTCCTCATTTTGTTAATGTGGTGTATCACATTGATTGATTTGCGGATGTTGAACCATCCCTGGAATAAATCCCACCTGATCATGGTATGTAATCTTTTTAATATATTGTTGTATACGATTTGCTAGTATTTTGTTGAGGATTTTTGCATCAATGTTCATCAGTGATATTGGCCTGTAATTTTCTTTTTGTGTGTTGTCCTTGTCTGGTTTTGGTATCAGGCTAATGTCAGCTTTGTAGAGTGAGTTAAGGAGCCCCCCGCCCCCCCAGCCCCGGTTGTTTGGAAGACTTTGAGAAGGATAGGTATTAAGTCTTCTTTGAATGTTTGGTAGAATTCACCAGGGAAGCTGTCTGGTCCTGGACTTTTATTTTTGGGGAGGTTTTTGATTAGAGTTTCGATTTCCTTACTGGTGATTGGTCTATTCAAATTCTCTATTTCTTCTTGATCCAGTTTTCGAAGGTTGCATGATTCTAAGAATTTATCATTTCTTCCAGATTGTCAGATTGGTTGGCATATAGCTTTCCATAGTATTCTCTTTTAATCTTTTGTATTTCTGAGGTGTCTGTTGTAATTTCTCCTCTTTCATTTCTGATTTTACTTATTTGAGCCTTCTCTCTTTCTTTCTTGGTGAGTCTAGCTAAAGGTTTGTGAATTTTGTTTATCTTTTCAAAGAACTAGCCCTTGGTTTTATTAATTTTTTCTATTGTCTTTTTAGTCCCTATTTCATTTATTTCTGCTCTGATTTTTATTATTTCTCCTCTTCGTATTTGGGCTTAGTTCTTCTTTTTCCAGTTCCTTTAGGTGTGCCGTTAGATTGTTTATTTGAGGTTTTTCTTGTTTGTTGAGATAGGCCTGTATTGGTATAAACTTCCCTCTTAGAACTGCTTTTGCTGTATCCCATAAATTCTGGCGTGTGGTATTTTCATTTGCATTTGTCTCCAGGTATTTTTTTGATTTCTCCTTTGATTTCTTAGTAGACCCAATCATTGTTCGGTAGCATTTTGTTTAATCGCCACATATTTGTGGCTTTTCTGATTTTCTTCCTATAGTTGATTTCTAGTTTGATATCGTTGTGGTCAGAAAAGATGCTTGGTGTTATTTCAGTCTTCTTAAATTTATGGAGACTTGTTTTGTGGCCTAATATGTGATCAATCCTGGAGAATGTTCCATGTGCATTTGAGAAGAATGTGTATTCTTTGGTTTTTGGATGTAATGTTCTGTATATATCTACTAGGTCCATCTGTTCTAGTGTGTCATTCAAGGCCAGTGTTTCCTTATTGATCTTCTGTTTGGATGATCTATCCGTTGGTGTAAGTGGAGTATTCAAGTCCCCTACTATTATTATATTTCTCTTTTTATGTCTATTTCTCTTTTTATGTCTGTTAATAATTGCTATATATATTTAGGTGCTCCTGCGTTGGGTGCATAGATATTTACAAGTGTTATGTCCTCTTGTTTGCTTGTTCCCTTGATTATTATGTAGTGCCCTTCTTTGTCTCTTTTTACAGTTTTTGTTTTAAAGTCTGTTTTGTCTGATATGAGTATTGCTACCTCAGCTTTCTTTTCATTGCCATTAGCATGCAGTATCTTTTTCCATCCCTTTACTTTCAGTTTATGAGTGTCTTTAGGTCTGAAATGGTCTCTTGTATGCAGCATATATATGGGTCTTGTTTTTTTATCCAGTCAGCCACCCTATGCCTTTTAATTGGAGCATTTAGTCTATTAACGTTTAAAGTAGCTATTGATAAGTATGTACTTACTGCCATTTTTTTAACTTTTGTTTCTTGTGTTTTAGTAGTTCTTCTCTGTTCTTTTCTTTCTTTTTTTTCCTCATTTTTTTAAAAAGTTTTATTTATTTACTTATTTATTTTTTATTGTCAGAAACATCAGCCCTGAGCTAACATCCATGCCAATCCTCCTCTTTTTGCTGAGGAAGACCGGCTCTGAGCTAACATCTATTGGCAATCCTCCTCCTTTTTTTTTTTTTTTTAATCCCCAAAGCCCCAGTAGATAGTTGTATGTCACAGTTGCACATCCTGCTAGTTGCTGTATGTGGGACGTGACCTCAGTATGGCTGGAGAAGCGGTGTGTTGGTGCGCGCCTGGGATCCGGACCCGGGCCTCCAGTAGCGCAGCGCGTGCACTTAACTGCTAAGCCACCGGGCCAGCCCACTCTGTTCCTTTCTTCTTCTCTTGCTCTCTTCCCTTGTGGTTTGATGGCTTTCTTTAGTATTATGTTTGGGTTCCTTTCTCTTAGATTTTGTGTATTTATTATAGGTTTCTGGTTTGTGATTACCATGGAGTTCATATATAGTAACTTACGTATATAGCAGTCTGTATTAAGTTGATAGTCTTTTTAAATTTACCTCTGTACGAAAGCTCTACTCTTTAACTCCCCTCCTCCCACTATTTATGTTTTTTTTTTCTTTTTCTCGGTTGAATTTTGGGGTTTTACTTTTTTTTTCCCCCTTTTTTTATTGATGTTTTAATGGTTTTTAACATTGTGAAATTTTGGGTTGTATATTTTTGTTTGTCCATCACCATATATATGACTCCCTTCACCCCTTGTGCCCACCCCCCACCGCCCCTGTTAACCACAGTACAGTTTTCTCTGTCCATGTGTTGGTTTATATTCCACATATGAGTGAGATCATACAGTGTTTGTCTTTCTCTTTCTGGCTTATTTCACTTAACATAATATGCTCCAGGCCCATCCATGTTGTTGCAAATGTGACGATTTTGTCTTTTTTTTATGGCTGAGTAATATTCCATTGTATATCTATACCACATTTTCTTAATCCAGTCGTCAGTTGAGGGACACGTAGGTTGCTTCCACTTCTTGGCTATGGTGAATAATGCTGCAATGAATATAGGGGTGCATAAAAGCCTCTTTGGATTGTTGATTTCAGGTGCGTTGGATAGATTCCCAGTAGTGGGATGGCTGGATCATAGGGCATCTCTATTTTTAATTCTTTGAGGAATCTCCATACCGTTTTCCATAGAGGCTGCACCAGTTTGCATTCCCACCAGCTGTGTATGAGGGTTCCTGTTTCTCCACATCCTCTCTAACACTTGTTGTTTTTTGTCTTGGTGATTATAGCCATTCTAATGGGCGTGAGGTGATATCTTAGTGTTGTTTTGATTTGCATTTCCCTGATGATTAGTGATGTTGAACATCTTTTCACGTGCCTATTGGCGATCTGTATATCTTCTTTGGAGAAGTGTCTGTTCATTTCCTCTGCCCATTTTTTGATCGGGTTGTTTGTTTTTTTGTTGTTCAGTTGTGTGAGTTCTTGATATATTATGGAGATCAACCCCTTGTCAGATATATGTTTTGCAAATATTCTCTCCCAGCTGGTGGGTTGTCTGTTCATCTTGATTCTGGTGTCATTTGTCTTATAGAAGCTCTTTAATCTGATAAAGTCCCACTTGTTTATTTTTTCTTTAGTTTCCCTAGTCTGGGTAGGCATGTCATCCGAAAAGATTCCTTTATGACCAGTGTCAAATAGTGTGTTGCCTATATTTTCTTCTATGAGTTTTATAGTTTCAGGTCTCACCTTCAGGGTCATTGATCCATTTTGAGTTAATTTTTGTGAATGGCGATAGCAGAGGGTACACTTTCATTCTTTTGCATGTGGCTGTCCAGTTTTCCCAACACCATTTATTGAACAGACTTTCCTTTCTCCATTGTATGTTCTTAGCACCTTTGTCGAAAATTAGCTGTCCGTATATGTGTGGTTTTATTTCTGGGCTTTCAGTTCTGTTCCATTGATCTGTGTGTCTGTTTTTGTACCAGTACCATGCTGTTTTGATTACTATTGCTTTGTAGTATGTTTTGAAGTCAGGGATTGTGATGCCTCCTGCTTTGTTCTTTTTTCTTAGGATTTCTTGAGCTATTCGGGGTCTTTTGTTGCCCCGTATAAATTTCAGTATTCTTTTTTCTATTTCTGTGAAGAATGTCTTTGGGATTCTGATTGGTATTGCATTGAATCTGTAGATTACTTTAGGTAATATAGACATTTTAACTATGTTTCTTCTTCCACTCCACATGCATGGGATATCTTTCCATTTCTTTATGTCATCATGGATTTCTTTCAATAATGTCTTATAGTTCTCATTGTATAGGTCCTTCACCTCCTTGGTAAGATTTATTCCTAGGTATTTTATGCTTTTTGATGCAATTGTAAATGGTATTGTCTTTTTGAGCTCTCTTTCTGTTAGTTCATTATTAGCATACAGACATCCAACTGATTTTTGTAGATTGATTTTGTACCCTGCAACTTTGCTGTAGTTGTTGATTATTTCTAATAGTTTTCCAACAGATTCTTCAGGGTTTTCTATATATAAAATCGTGTCGTCTGCAAATAGTGAGAGTTTCACTTCTTCCTTACCTATTTGGATTCGTTTTATTCCTTTTTCTTGCCTAATTGCTCTGGCCAAAACCTCCAGTACTATGTTGAACAGGAGTGGTGAGAGTGGGCAGCCCTGCCTCTTTCCTCTTCTCAGAGGAATGGCTTTCAGTCTTTCCCTGTTGAGTATGATGTTGGCTGTGGGTTTGTCATAAATAGCCTTTATTATGTTGGGGTAATTTCCTTCTATTCCCATTTTGTTGAGAGTTTTTACCATAAATGGATGTTGTATCTTGTCAAATGCCTTCTCTGCGTCTATTGAGATGACCATGTGGTTTTTATTGTTTGTTTTGTTGATGTGATGTATCACGTTGATTGATTCGCGGATGTTGAACCATCCCTGCATCCCTGGTATAAATCCCACTTGATCATGGTGCATGATCTTTTTAATGTATGTCTGTATTCGGTTTGCCAATATTTTGTTGAGGAGTTTTGCATCTATGTTCATCAGCAATATTGGCCTGTAATTTTCTTTCTTTGTATTGTCTTTGTCTGGCTTTGGTATCAGGGTGGTGTCAGCCTTGTAGAATGATTTAGGAAGTGTTCCATCTTCCTCTATTTTTTGGAATAGTTTGAGAAGGATGGGTATTAAATCTTCTTTGAATGTTTGGTAAAATTCACCAGAGAAGCCATCTGGTCCTGGACTTTTATTTTTTGGGAGGTTTTTGATTACTATTTCAATCTCTTGTGATTGGTCTATTCAGATTCTCCATTTCTTCTTGGTTCAGTTTTGGGAGATTGTATGAGTCTAAGAATTTATCCATTTCTTCGAGATTGTCCAATTTGTTGGCATATAATTTCTCATAGTATTCTCTTATAATTCTCTGTATTTCTGTGGTATCTGTTGTAATTTTTCCTCTTTCATTTCTAATTTTATTTACTTGAGGCTTTTCTCTTTTTTTCTTAGTAAGCCTGGCTAAGGGTTTGTTGATTTTGTTTATCTTCTCAAAGAACCAACTCTTTGTTTCATTAATCCTTTCTACTGTTTTTTTGGTCTCAGTTTCATTTATTTCTGCTCTGATTTTTATTATTTCTCTCCTTCTGCTGACTTTGGGCTTTGTTTGTTCTTCTTTTTCTAGTTCTGTTAGGTGTAATTTAAAGTTGCCTATTTGGGCTTTTTCTTGTTTGTTAAGGTGGGCTTGTATCACTGTGAGTTTCCCTCCCAGGACCGCTTTTGCTGCATCCCATATGGTTTTGTATGGCATATTTTCATTTTCGTTTGTTTCCAGATAGTTTTTGATTTTTCCTTTAATTTCATCAATGATCCATTCGTTGTTCAGTAGCATGTTGTTTAATCTCCACATTTTCGTCACTTTCCCAGCTTTTTTTTCATGGTTCATTTCCAGTTTCATAGCATTATGGTCTGAAAAGATGCTTGTTATGATTTCAATCTTCTTAAATTTATTGAGGCTTGCTTTGTTTCCCAGCATATGTCTATCCTTGAGAATGTTCCATGCTCGCTTGAGAAGAATGTATAGTCAGCTGTTTTTGGATGGAGTGCTCTGTGTATATCTACTAGGTCCATATCATGCAGTTTTTCATTTAAGTCTACTATTTCTTTATTGACTTTTTGTTTGGATGATCTATCCATTGATGTAAGTGGGGTATTAAGATGCCCTACTATTATTATTTTGTTGTTGTTAATGTCTCCTTTTAGGTTTGTTAATAGTTGCTTTATGTACATTGGTGCTTCTATGTTGAGTGCGTATATATTTATAAGTGATATGTCTTCTTGGTGGAGTGTCCCTTTTATCATTATATATTTCCCTTCTTTGTCTTTCTTAACCTGTTTTATCTTGAAGTCTACTTTGTCTGATATGAGTATGGCAACACCTGCTTTCTTTTGTTTGACATTAGCTTGGAGTATTGTCTTCCATCCTTTCAATCTGAGCCTGTGCTTGTCTTTAGTGCTGAGATGTGTTTCCTGGAGGCAGCATATTGTTGGGTCTTGCTTTTTAATCCATCCTGCCACTCTGTATCTTTTGATTGGAGAGTTCAATCCATTTACATTTAGGGTAATTATTGATATATGAGGGCTTAATGTTGCTGTTTTGTCACTTATTTTCTGGTTCTTTTGCATTTCCTTTGTTTCTTTTTTTTTTTTTGTTAAAATTTCAGGTGTACATCATTGTACTTCTATTTCTGCATAGACTACATCATGTTCACCACCAAAATACTAATTACAACCCATCACCACACACATGTACCGAATTATCCCTTTCACCTTCCTCCCTCCCCCCTTCCCCTCTGGTAACCACCAATCCAATCTCTATCCCTATGTGTTTGTTTATTTTTGTTATTACCTACTGCTTAATGAAGGAAATCATACGGTATTTGACCTTCTCCCTCTGACTTATTTCACTTTGCATAATACCCTCAATGTCCATCCACGTTGTCACAAATGGCTGGATTTCATCGTTTCTTATGGCTGAGTAGTATTCCATGGTGTATATATACCACATCTTCTTTATCCATTCGTCCCCTGATGGGAACTTAGGCTGCTTCCAAGTCTTGGCTATTGTGGATAACGCTGCAATGAACACAGGGGTGCATGTACCTTTACAAATTGGTGTTTTCAAGTTCTTTGGATTAATACCCAACAGTGGAATAGCTGGATCATATGGTAGTTCTATCCTTGATTTTTTGAGGAATCTCCATACTGTTTTCCATAGTGGCTGTACCAGTTTGCACTCCCACCAGCAGTGTATGAGAGTTGCCTTCTCTCCACATCCTCTCCAACACATGTTGTTTCCTGTCTTGTTAATTATAGCCATTCTGACGGGCGTGAGGTGATATCTCATTGTAGATATGATTTGCATTTCCCTGATAGTGATTTTGAACATCTTTTCATGTGTGTGTTGGCCATCTGTATATCTTCTTTGGAGAAATGTCTGTTCAGGTCTTTTGCCCATTTTTTAATTGGGTTGTTAGTTTTTTTGTTGTTGAGATGCATGAGTTCTTTATATATTTTGGAGATTAAGCCCTTATCAGAAGTATGGTTTGCAAATATCTTCTCCCAATTGTTAGGTTGTCTTTTCGTTTTGTTGATGGTTTCCTTTGCTGTGCAGAAGCTTTTTAGTTTGATGTAGTCCCATTTGTTTATTTTTTCTATTGTTTCTCTTGCCTGGTCAGACGTGGTGTTTGAAAAGATGTTGCTAAGGCTTATGTCGAAGAGCGTACTGCCTATGTTTTCTTCTAGAAGTTTCACAGTTTCAGGTCTTACATTCAAGTCTTTAATCCATTTGGAGTTAATTTTTGTGTATGGTGTAAGGTAAGGGTCTACTTTCATTTTTTTTGCATATGGCTATCCAGTTTTCCCAACACCATTTGTTGAAGAGACTTTCTTTTCCCCATTGTATGTTCTTGGCTCCTTTGTCAAAGATTAGCTGTCCATAGATGTGTGGGTTTATTTCTGGGCTTTCGATTCTATTCCGTTGATCTGTGTGTCTGTTTTTGTGCCAGTACCATGCTGTTTTGGTTACTATAGCTTTGTAGTATATTTTGAAATCAGGGAGTGTGATACCTCCAGCTTTGTTCTTTTTTCTCAGGATTCCTTTAGCTATTCGGGGTCTTTTGTTGTTCCATATAAATTTTAGGATTCTTTGTTCTATTTCTGTGAAAAATGTTGTTGAAACTTTGATAGGGATTGCATTGAATCTGTAGATGGCTTTAGGAAGTATGGATATCTTAACTATGTTAATTCTTCCAATCCAAGAGCACGGAATATCTTTCCATTTCTTTGTGTCGTCTTCAATTTCTTTCAGAAATGTTTTATAGTTTTCGGTGTACAGATCTTTCACCTCTTTGGTTAAGTTTATTCCTAGGTATTTTATTCTCTTTGTTGCAATTGTAAAGGGGATGGTATTCTTAATGTCTCTTTCTGCTACTTCGTTGTTAGTGTACAGAAATGCAACTGATTTTTGTATGTTGATTTTGTATCCTGCAACTTTACCGTATTCGTTTATTACTTCTAAAAGTTTTCTGGTGGATTCTTTAGGGTTTTCTATATATAAAATCATGTCATCTGCAAATAGTGACAGTTTCACTTCTTCCTTTCCAATTTGGATCCCTTTTCTTTCTTTCTCTTGCCTGATTGCTCTGGCTAGGACTTCCAGTACTATGTTAAATAGGAGTGGTGACAGTGGGCATCCTTGTCTGGTTCCTGTTCTTAGAGGGATGGCTTTCAGTTTTTCACCATTGAGGATGATATTAGCTGTGGGTTTCTCATATATGGTCTTTATTATGTTGAGGTACTTTCCTTCTATACCCATTTTATTCAGAGTTTTTATTATAAATGGAGGCTGTATCTTGTCAAATGCTTTCTCTGCATCTATTGAGATGATCATGTGATTTTTATTCTTCATTTTATTAATGTGTATTACGTTGATTGATTTGCGAATGTTAAACCATCCCTGCATCCCTGGAATAAATCCCACTTGATCATGGTGTATAATCTTTTTAACATATTGTTGTATGCGATTTGCTAGGATTTTGTTGAGGATTTTTGCATCGATGTTCATCAGTGATATTGGCCTGTAATTTTCTTTTTTTGTGTTGTCCTTGTCTGGTTTTGGTATCAGGGTAATGTCAGCTTTGTAGAATGAGTTAGGGAGCTTCCCCACCCCCCTCAATTTTTTGGAAGAGTTTGAGAAGGATAGGTATTAAGTCTTCTTTGAATGTTTGGTAGAATTCCCCAGGGTAGCCGTCTGGTCCTGGACTTTTATTTTTGGGGAGGTTTTTGATTACTGTTTCGATCTCCTTACTGGCGATTGGTCTATTCAAATTCTCTGCTTCTTCTTGATCCAGTTTTGGAAGGTTGTATGATTCTAAGAATTTATCCATTTCTTCCAGATTGTCGAATTGGTTGGCATATAGCTTTTCATAGTGTTCTCTTATAATCTTTTGTATTTCCGAGGTGTCTGTTGTAACCTCTCCTCTTTCATTTCTGATTTTACTTATTTGTGCCTTCTCTCTTTTTTTCTTGGTGAGTCTAGCTAAAGATTTGTCAATTTTGTTGATCTTTTCAAAGAACCAGCTCTTGGTTTTATTAATTTTTTCTATTGTTTTTTTGGTCTCTATTTCATTTATTTCTGCTCTGATTTTTATTATTTCCCTTCTTCTACTGATTTTGGGCTTTGTTTGTTCTTCTTTTTCCAGTTCCTTTAGGTGCATTGTTAGATTGTTTATTTGAGATTTTTCTTGTTTCTTGAGATAGGCCTGTATCGCTATAAACTTCCCTCTTAGAACCGCTTTTGCTATATCCCATACATTCTGGCATGTCATATTTTCATTTTCATTTGTCTCCAGGTATTTTTTGATTTCTTCTTTGATGTCTTCGTTAACCCAGTCGTTGTTCAGTAGCATTTTGTTTAATCTCCAAGTATTTGTGGCTTTTCTGATTTTCTTCCTATAGTTGATCTCTAGTTTCATACCGTTGTGGTCAGAAAAGATGCTTGGTATTATTTCAATCTTCTTAAATTTATGGAAACTTGTTTTGTGGCCTAATATGTGATCAATCCTGGAGAATGTTCCATGTGCATTTGAAAAGAACGTGTATTCTTCGGTTTTTGGATGGAATGCTCTGTATATATCTACTAGGTCCATCTATTCTAGTGTGTCGTTTAAGGCCAGTGTTTCCTTATTGATCTTCTGTTTGGATGATCTATCCGTTGGTGTAAGTGGAGTGTTCAAGTCCCCTACTATTATTGTGTTACTGTCTATTTCTGTTTTTATGTCTGTTAATAATTGCTTTATATATTTAGTGCACCTACATTGGGTGCGTAGATATTTACAAGTATTATATTCTCTTGTTGAATTGTTCCCTTGATCATTATGTAATGCCCTTCTTTGTCTCTTTTTACAGTTTTTGTTTTAAAGTCTATTTTGTCTGATATGAGTAGTGCTACCCCAGCTTTCTTTTCATTGCCATTTGCGTGGAGTATCTTTTTCCATCCCTTCACTTTCAGTTTGTGAGTGTCTTTAGGTCTGAAGTGTGTCTCTTGTATGCAGCATATATATGGGTCTTGTTTTTTTATCCAGTCAGCCACCCTATGCCTTTTAATTGGAGCATTTAGTCCATTGACGTTTAAAGTAGCTATTGATAAGTATGTACTTACTGCCATTTTTTAACTTTTTTTTTTTCTCAGTGTTTTAGTAGTCCTTCTCTCTTCCTTTCTTCTTCTATACAGGATTGATGGTCACTTTAGTTTGACCTCTGTCTGAAAGCTGTAGTCTTAACTCCCCTCCTCCCTCCTTTTATGTTTTTTTTTTTTTTTAAAGATTTTATTTATTTATTTTTTCCCCCCAAAGCCCCAGTAGATAGTTGTATGTCATAGCTGCACATCCTTCCAGTTGCTGTATGTG
This sequence comes from Ceratotherium simum simum, assembly GCF_057802395.1. Lineage (NCBI taxonomy): Eukaryota > Metazoa > Chordata > Mammalia > Perissodactyla > Rhinocerotidae > Ceratotherium > Ceratotherium simum. The sequence goes on along the minus strand of NC_141940.1, from coordinate 99,313,561 downwards.
GGACGCGGCCCCAGCATAGCCGGAGAATTGGTGCACGCCCGGGATCCGAACCCGGGGCGCCAGCAGCGGAGTGCATACACTTAACCGCTAAGCCACAGGGCCGGCCCTACTTTTATGTTTTTGATATCATATCGCACCTCTTTTTTGTGTATTTGTATCCATTACATTCTAATCATGGAAAGAGATAATTTTTCCTATTTGTGGTCTTCTCTTTTCCCCTTAAATCAGTCCCTTTAACATTTCTTGTAGCACTGGTTTCTTGGTGACAAACTCCTTTAATTTTTGCTTATCTGGGAAAATTTTGATCTCTCCTTCCATTTTGAATGATAACCTTGCTTGGTAGAGTATTCTTGGCTGTAAGTTTTTTCCTTTTAGCACTTTAAATATATCATGCCATTCTCTTCTAGCCTGTAAGGTTTCTGCTGAGAAGTCAGCTGATAGCCTTATGGGGTTTCCTTTGTATGTAACTTGACATTCTCTTGTGGCTTTTAGGATTCTCTCTTTATCTTTAATTCTGGACATTTTGATTATGATGTGTCTTGGTGTGGGCCTCTTTGGGTTTATCTTGTTTGGGGCTCTCTGTGCTTCCTGTACCGGGATGTCTGTTTCCTTCCTTAGGTTAGGGAAGTTTTCATCTATTATTTCTTGAAATAGATTCTCTGCCCCCTTGTCTCGCTCTTCTCCTTCCGGGACACCTATAACACGGATGTTAGTGGGCTTGATGTTGTCCCAGAGGTCCCTTAGACTGTCCTCACTCTTTTTAATTCTTTTCTCTTTTACCTGTTCACCTTGGGTAATTTCTTCTAGTCTTTCGTCCAGCTCACAGATCCGTTCTTCTGTATCCTCTACTCTGCTTTTGAGTCCCTCTAATGAATTTTTCATTTCCAGTATTGTATTCTTTATTTCTGATTGGTTCTTTTTTATATCTTCCATTTCTTTGTTGACATTCTCACTGAGTTCATCTATTCTTTTCCCCAGATCAGTGAGCATCCTTAACACTCTTAGTTTGAACTCTCTGTCAGGTAGGTTGCTCATTTCTGTTTCACTTAATTCCTTTTCTGGGGTTTTGTCCTGTTCCCTTACTTGGAATGTATTCTTTTGCCTCCTCATTTTGCCTCTTTCCCTGTGCTTGTGTCTATGTATTAGGTAGGTCAGCTACGTCTCCTGCTCTTGGATAGGTGACCTTATGTAAGTGATGGCTTAGGAGGCCAGCAGTTTGCTTCCCTCAGTTCTTAATGTTCCAGGGGTGACCCCTGTGTGGGCTTTGTGTGTCCTTCTTTTGTGGCCTGTTTGCTCTCCCTGTGGGTGCCCAGGGAGGCCGAGTTATGCTCCTGGCCAGCTGTTGTAATGCTCAGCTGTTTGTAGTTGTTGTGGGCCCTTCAGTCTCTTTATCAGGTGTGGGGAGCCCCAGCACAGTTGGCTGCAAGTTCTAATACCACATTTGTGTTGCAGTATTTCTTTTAAGTGAGTAGGCCCCCAGCGTGGCAGGTTGTTAGGCTCAGGGCCTTACAATTGCTATGAGCCTCCAGCCTTTAGGTCTCTTGTCAGCTCTCTGAGGATTGCAGCTCGGTGGGGCTGGCCTCAGGCACAGGAGCACCCAATCGTTTCAGGCTTTGGAAGGTGGGGCAAACCTCCTGTGTGGGTCTTTGAGAAGCACAAGTCTTCTGCAGCTGACAAACCCTGCCGCCCACAGGTCCACACACACAGTCAACACAGTCCTGCCCCATGTCAGTGCCCCTACCTCCCCAAGCGGATCCAGTCTCTCCACGGCGGGAGCCCCACACACTCCGCCACCACCCCACACTCTCCACCCGCTCCTTGTGCACACCCTGTCCGGCTCAAGTCGGCTCAGTTGCCAGGCTGCAGAGAATCCAGTCACCAATCTATGCAGGCCCACAAGTTGCCTGAGGGCTTGTTGTTGGGTGGGGCCAGTCTCTAGGGTGGGCTGCCTGCCCTGGCTGAGCTGGATTAAATCAGTGCTCTAGTGGGTGTGGCAGACCCTGGGCTAGCAGGCCCCAGGGAGAACTCCAATTGCGTCTGTGTCAGCACGCCCACACCGGGCCACAATAATGGCCGCCGCCAATGTCCCAGTCCCTGGAGAGGTCTCACCCCTCACCGAGATGCACTCAGGGCCTATTAAGTGAGTCTCTTTTCACCACAGCACTGTGCACCTTTCTTTCTGGTGATTTTAGGATGCTTTCTGAAACGGGTGAGTTTGTGCGCGGGCCCATAAGAGCCAGTTTTAGTTTCTTTGTGAACCGGGTTTTCTGGGGGTACTCCCCAGTGTTTTAGTAGCAGGCAAAGTCAGATATTATGCCGCTGGTCTTGATTGTGCTGGGTCCACAGAAAGCCCACAGTGGGGGCGCTCCCCGTCTCAGGGCCCCACGCCTCCAGGGAGGGCTGCGTACCTGTGAGCTGCTCCCGGCAGCCGTGAAGCTGGCGGCTTGTGAAGGGGGCGTTTTTCCTCTCCAGAAGGGAGCCTCTGCCTCTTCTACCTAAGTTAGGATTGTCCGTTGTTGCAGGAGTTCCTCTTATGCAGTTTTCAGTTCTGTCTCAGGGGTAATTTTTCCACGAGTAGTTGTAAATTGGCTGTGTCCATGGGAGGAGGTGAGTTCCGAGTCTGCTTAAGCCGCCATCTTGACTCCACCTCCTGGCTTCCTTTGTTTCTTGTCCCATTTGTTTTGGACTGCCAATTCAGTTTGGTTGTTCTGTCTTATGACTCTTCTAGTTTTCTCTTTGTTTATCATATGTGGTTTTGTTTTGATTATTTGTTTAGTGGTTACCTTGAGGTTTGTGTAAAAGATCTTGTGTATGAGATATTCCATTATCTGATGGCCTCCTGTTTCCTTTAACTAAGTCAATTCAATCACTTTACTCTTCTCCTTCTAAGTCGTTCTTGTTATACCTTATACTATCTTGTATTGTGGCTGTGTGTTTACAGTGATGAGGTTAAATTTATTTTTGGTGAATTCCTTCCTTTGATCTTTGATTTTAGTATTTAAGTGGTTGCTAACCTATTCCAGTAAAGATCTACTATTTTTCTGAGTTTATCTATCTATTTTTCTCCTTGCTCCAAGTTTGTATTCCTTTTCTCTTCTTTTTTTCAGGCCTGAGGGCCTTCTTGAGTATTTCTTGTGGTGGGGGTCTCGTGGGCATGAACTCCCTTAGCTTTTGTTTATCTGGGAGAGTTACTATTTCTCCATCATATTTGAAGGATGTTTTTTCTGGATAGAGTATTCTTGGCTGAAAGTTTTTGTCTTTCAGTATTTTGAATATATCATTCCTGTCTCTCCTAGCCTGTCAAGTTTCTGTTGAGAAATCCGCTGAGAGCCTGATGGGAGTTCCTTTGTACGTTATTTTTTGTTTTTGTCTAGCTGCCCTTAATATTGTCATTGACTCTGGCTAGCCTTACCACTAGATGTCGTGGAGATGGCCTTTGTCTGTTAATATATTTAGGTGACCTGTTGGCTTCGCTTAGTGGTATTTCCTGCTCCTTCCCCAGATTTGGGAAATTCTTAGCTATTATTTCCTTGAATAGGCTCTCTGTTCCTCTTTCCCTCCCTTCTCCCTCAGGAATACCTATAATTCTTATGTTACATTTCCTAATAGAGTCTGATATTTCTCGGAGACTGTCTTCATTTCTTTTTAGTCTTAGTTCTCTCTCCTCTTCCATCTGGAGCATATCTGTATTCCTATCCTCTAAAATGCTAATTCTTTCCCCCATATTGTCAGCTCTGTTCTTTAAAGATTCCAGATTCTCCTTTATCTCCTCCATTGGGTTCTTCATCTCCATCAGCACTGATTGGTTTTTCTTTATGATTTCAATCTCTTTTGTGAAGGAACTCCTAATCTCATTGAATTGTTGTCTGTGTTGTCTCGTATTTCATTGAGTGTTTTTATGATAGCTATTTTGAAATCTCTGTTGTTTAGATTATGGATTTCTGTGTCTTCAGGGTTGGTTTCTGGGTGCTTGTCATTTTCCTTCTGGTCTGGTGATTTCATATATCTTTGCATTGTGGTTCCTGTGTTGGCTTTGTTTTTCCTCATCCTGGAAATCTCTCGTTGCAATTTCCACCCACCGCAACTGTGTGGTGGTAAAGGGCTGTGTAATCTAAGCCCCCTGCACTCTGCTGCGGTTTTTCAGCTGCGATCCACGGTTTTTCCACTGCGATCCGTGGGTCGGATCACTTGGTCTGGTCTGCCATGGATCGCTTGTTCTGGTCTGGTTGGCTGAGCTGCAGGGTCTGGTTTGTGGGGAGGGGGGCTCTCTCTTTTGCCCTCTGGGTCCCTGGCATGGGGGGCTTCTCATTCGCCCCTTGTTATCCGCTCTCTGGGGTGCTCAGATGTTGATGGTAGCCCTGTGGCTCTTCTGAGTCCTCTGTGCGGGAGTTTCCCACTGGCTGAGAGAGCCCGAAGAGCTACAGTTTCCCTGCTGAGGGCCGCCCCTCCCCCCTCTCTGGGTGCCATGCAGACTAGGATCGCTGATCTGATGGGGAGGGAGAGGAGTTCTCCTTACCTCTCCCCACTTCCTCCAGGGACCCAGCACGTTCCACTCTCAGATGTGCGGCAATGTGGATCTTTCCGATCTAGCTTTTCACTGTCTGGGATTCCGTTGTTGGTCTGTGACTGTTCCTTTTGTTGTATCTTATTGGGGGAAGAGTTCACGGGAAAGCTCACTCCGCCATGACGCTGACGTCACTCTTCCACTATTTATGTTTTTGATATCATATCTAATCTCTTTTTTGTGCATTTGTATCCATTGCCCTCTTATCATGGAAATAGATAATTTTTCCTATTTGTGGTCTTCTCTTTTCCCCTTATATAAGTCCCCTTAGCATTTCTTGTAGTACTGATTTCTTGGTGACAAACTCTAATTTTTGCTCATCTGGGAAACTTTTCATCTCTCCTTCCAGTTTGAATGATAACCTTGCTGGGTAGAGTATTCTTGGCTGTACGTTTTTTCCTTTTAGCACTTTAAATATATCGTGCCACTCTCTTTCAGCCTGTAAGGTTTCTGCTCAGAAGTCAGCTGATAGCCTTATTGGGGTTTCCTTTGTATGTAACTTGTCTTTCTCTTGCGGCTTTTAGGATTCTCTGTTTATCTTTAATTCTGGACATTTTAATTATGATGTGTCTTGGTGTGGGCCTCTTCGGTTTATTTTGTTTGGTGCTCTCTGTGCTTCCTATACCTGGATGTCTGTTTCCTTCCTTAGGTTATGGCAGTTTTTAACTATTATTTCTTGAAATAGATTCTCTGCCCCTTTGTCTCGCTCTTCTCCTTCTGGAACACCTATATCACGGGTGTTAGTGTGCTTGATGTTGTCCTAGAGGTCCCTTAGACTGTCTTCACTCTTTTTAATTCTTTTTTCTTTTATCTGTTCAGCTTGGGTGATTTCTTCTAGTCTTTCATCCAGCTCGCAGTTGTAAATGTTCCAGGAGTAACCCCTGTGTGGGCTACGTGTGTCCTTCTGTTGTGGCAGGGTTGTTCTTCCCGTAGGTGACCAGGGAGGCTAAGCTAGGCCCTGGCCAGCTGTTGTAATGCTCAGCTGCGTGTAGTTGTTTTGGGCCCTTCAGTCTCTTTATTGGGTGTGGGGCACCCCAGCACAGTTGGCTGCAAGGTCTAATAGCACACTCCTGTTGCTGTATTCCTATTAAGTGAGTTGACCCCAGTGTATCAGGCTGTTAGGTTCAGGGCTTACAATTGCTATAAGCCTCTAGCCTTTAGGTCCCTTGCCAACTCTCTGTGGATTGCAGCCTGCTAGGGCTGACCTCAGGCACAGGAGAACCCAATTGTTTCAGGCTTTGGAAGGTGGGGCCAACCCCCTGTGTCACCCTTTGAGAAGCACAAGTCTTCTGCAGCTGGCAAGCCCCAGCACCTACTGGTCCACACACACAGTCAACACAGTCCTGCCCCGTGCGTGTGCCCCAGCCTCCTGAAGTTGACCCAGTCTCTTCAAGGTAGGAGCCCCATGCTCTCCACCACCGCCCCATACTCTCCACCCACTCCTTGCACACACCCTGCCCTACAGAGTCAGACCCAGTCACTAGGTTGTGGAGAATCCAGGCAGCTCCCTTAGCAGGCCCACAAGTTGCCCAAGGGCTTGTTGTTGGGTGGGGCCAGTCTCTAGGGTGGGCTGCTTGCCCTGGCTGAGCTGGATTAAATCAGTGCTCTAGTGGGTGGGGCAGACCCTAGGCTAGCAGGCCCCAGGGAGAACTCCAATGGCATCTGCCAGCGTCTGTGCTAGCACGCCGACACGAGGCCACTACAATGGCTGCTGCCAATGTCCCAGACCCAGGAGAGGTCTCACCTCTCACTGAGATGCACTCAGAGCCTATCAGGTGAGTCTCTTTTCCAGAAAGGGCTGTGAACCTTTCTTTTTGCTGATTTTAGAAATGGGTGAGTTTGTGTGTGGGCCCTTTAAGAGCTGGTTTAAATTTCTTTGTGAACCAGCTTTTCTAGGGGTACTCCCCAATGTTCTAGTAGCAGGCAAAGTCAGATATTATGCCACTTGTCTCGATTGTGCTGGGTCCAAAAAATGCCTGTAGTGGGGGCGCTCGCCAGCTCAGGGCCCTGCTATTCCAGGGAGGGCTGCGTACCTTTAGGCTGCTCCTGCGCAGACGTGAAGTGCTGGGGCTGGTGAAGGTGGTGTTTTTCCCTCCAGAAGGGAATTTCTGCCTCTTCCACCTCAATTACGATTGTCGTTTGTTGCAGGAGGTCCTCATATCCAGTTTTTAGTTTTCTCTCAGGGGTAATTTTTCCAAAAGTAGTTGTAAATTGACTGTGTCCGTGGGAGGAGGTGAGTTCAGGATCTGCCTACACTGCCACCTTGACTTCTCCGTGGTATGTTTTTCCCCCGGCTTTTTTCTCGTAGTTGATTTCTAGTTTCATAGCATTATGGTTCAGAAAAGGTGCTTTATATGATTTCAATCTTCTTAAATTGATTGAGGCTTGCCTTGTTTCCCATAAGTTGGTCTGTTTTTAAGGGCCCCATTTCCGTAGGACTCTGCTGAACTGAGATTTGTCATCGTAGCAAAGGGGGAAGCATTTGTTTCACATGAGTCTTTGTTCGGGAAAGTTATAGATAACATCCACACTTTACTCTGCCTTATCAGAGAGAAGGTGTAGAGGAAGCATTTAGATGCTGACACTGTTTTAAAACGTTTTACTTCTCGTACAAAAGAAAAGACATATTGGAACTCCCTTCCCCACTCTGAGAATAATCCTCCTCACCTCTCTTTACTGTAGACCGCATGCTATTCAAGGAGAGCAGGGATGGGAAAGCACAAGGCAGTGGTGTAAATTTTACAGAACTGCTCCACAGTTGGAAATTATATTACCAGAGGTGGCCATTATATAAAGATCCATTCCTGTGAAGATAACACTAGATACTAAACAAGTGATGTTAGATAAGCTAGAAGACAATCAAATATGTCTCAGAAGTAGCAGATGCAGAAGTTTTAAAAAAAGATTTGATCTCTTGTTAGGTAGAGAAGGACCCAGGGATAAGAGGAAGGAGCTTGGGGCCGGCCCCGTGGCTTAGTGGTTATGTGTGCGCACTCCGCTACTGGCGACCTGGGTTCAGGTCCCAGGCACGCACCTACGCACTGCTTATCTGGCCATGGTGAGGTGGCGTCCCACATACAGCAACTAGAAGGATGTGCAGCTATGACATACAACCATCTACTGGGGCTTTGGGGAGAAAAATGGAAAAAAAAGAGGAGGATTGGCAATAGATGTTAGCTCAGGGCGGTCTTCCTCAGCAAAAGGAGGAGGATTGGCAGGGATGTTAGCTCAGGGCTGATCTTCCTCACAAAAAAAAAAAAAAAAGAGGAAGGAGCTCAAGGAGAGATGACCAGAGAGACATCATTGCTGGATTCCAGTGTGCACAGCAAAAGCAAAGAATCAGTTTATAAATTGTTAAGCTGTGAGCATCATTGTTTTTATTTATTTATTTTTTTGTGAGGGAGATCAGCCCTGAGGTAACATCCATGCTAATCCTCCTCTTTTTGCTGAGGAAGACTGGCCCTGGGCTAACATCTGTGCCCATCTTCCTCTACTTTATATGGGGCGCCACCACAGCATGGCCTGACAAGCGGTGCATCGGTGCAAGCCGGGATCTGAACCTGGGCCGCCAGCATCGGAGCATGCGCACTTAACCGCTACACCTTGGGGCCAGTTCCAGAGCATCGTTGTTTTTAAATCTTAAATCACATAGTTAAAAACAGAAAAATATACATCATCCATAATCCCATCATGCAGTCACACAGCACTGTTGGCTTTTTAATTTCTTTCCAGCTTTTTTTCTTCTGCATCTGCTTAGCCCTTGTTGGTTTTATTTGACACATTTATTTTTTTTCTTCTTATAAAATTAATTAATGTTCATTCTAGAGAAATTAGTAGTAGCATAATTATGTTCATGTAGTAAAACATGAAATGAATAAAATATTTGAATTTTTAGCACCACCAGCTTTATAATTTTGGTATATATCATTCTGGCCTGTTTTTAATAATAGATAATTTTTTAAATAAGAACCATAGGATTATAGTATAAATAGTGTTTTGTAGCATGCAATTTTTAATAAAAACTGGCTCATGTACTTAAAACATAAAACTTAGTTTTTGATATAGTCACGTGCCGCATGTGGACATTTCAGTCAATGACAGACCGCGTATATGACGCTGGTCCCATAATATTAGTACGATATAGCCAAGGTGTGTAGTAGGCTATACCATCTAGGTTTGTGTAAGTACACTCTATGATGTTCACACAATGACAAAATCACGTAATGACCCATTTCTCAGAATGTATCCCCGTTGTTAAGTGATGCATGACTGTATTGTGTTTTTTTCAATAAATACACGTTTTAGGTACTCTCTAGTTTTCATAAACCTAATGACTTTTCATCCTGCTTTATCATTCTCTTTTAAAGGAAAGCTAAGAACTTTAGTGGGAAGATAGTTTGAAACTATGTAAATATTCTATTCTTCACCAAACTTCCACCCACTAGTTTTAACATCTGCTGTTGATGATTCTTGACTAAATCGATTAAATTATAGTTGTGAAATGGTCAATTTCTAACTCCATCATTCTATGTACATTTGTTAGTTGGCATTCCACTATGGGTAGAAGCTTTCCCTTTATCTATCTGTCTGTCTATCTATTTTTCAGTATGGACTCATAGATTATTTTGTTCAATGAGTTATAATCTAGTACCATCAATATTTTGATCAAATTGTCCCAAATTTGGCTAATGGAAGTTTCTTCAAGCTGGCTTCTCTGTCTTTTTGACATGACTTTATCATTTTTTGAGCACTTTTTTACTTTTTGGCCCAGCAAGATGTTCCAGGATAATCTTTTACTTTCCCTGCCCCAGCCTTGGAATTGGCTATTTCTCTGAGGAGCCCTGGTTACTTTTAGTGAGGAATAATATTTAGAAACCGAGATCTGGGAGCCAGAGTGTTCTTACTGCTATCAGAGTATCACTGGTTCTGGGCCTTCCAGCAACAGAGCTAGGGAAAAGAATCACACACACATGTGTGTGCATATAAATGTATAACACATGCACGAACTTACAAAGTTATCCTGCTGATCTCCAATTCCAATACCCCTCAGGGTTCTTCCTTGTTTTCCCCATTCTATATTTGTAGATGAGATGTAGATATTCTTTTTTGTGTGTGTGTGAGGAGATCAGCCCCATGCTAACATCTGCCAATCCCCCCCCCTTTTTTTTTTGCTGAGGAAAATGGCCCTGGGCTAACATCCGTGCCCATCTTCCTCCATTTTATATGGGACACCGCCACAGCATGGCTTGCCAAGCAGTGCGTTGGTGCGCGCCTGGGATCCGAAGCAGTGAACCCTGGGTTGCCGCAGTGGAGCGTGCGCACTTAACCGCTCCCGCCACCGGGCTGGCCCCAGAGATGTAGATATTCTTTTTTTTTTTTTTTTTTATAATTTTATTTATTTATTTTTCCCCCCAAAGCCCCAGTAGATAGTTGTATGTCATAGCTGCACATCCTTCTAGTTGCTGTATGTGGGACGCGGCCTCAGCATGGCCGGAGAAGCAGTGTGTCGGTGCGCGCCCGGGATCTGAACCCGGGCCGCCAGCAGCGGAGCGCATGCACTTAACCGCTAAGCCATGGGGCCGGCCCGAGATGTAGATATTCTTGATATGTATTCTTCCAAAATGAGAACTCTGGCTCCCAACAATATCAATATATTAACTCATTTGCTCAGTCCTACAACATGCATACAATGGTTTCAGAATTGTAATACCCATACCACCCCCCCACAATGGGGAGGGGGACAAGTTTTATATTCATTCATTTATCCGTCCATCCATTCATCCTGGAAATCACTCCATATGTATTCAGAGATTAGATTATCCTATTTTTTAAAAAATGGTATAGTATTTTTTGTAAGGATATGCCACAGTTCATTCAACTGATCTACTCTGAGTATTAAGTAATTTTGAGTATTTTTGCAATTACAAATAATGCTGCAGTAAATAATTTCATGCATATGTATTTCTGCATTATTGGAAGTGTATCCTCAGGGTAAATTCTTAGAATAGATTGCTGGTCAAAGGGTTAATGGATATGTAGATTTGTTAGATATTGCCAGAGTACCCTCCATAAGAGTTGTACTGTTTTGCATTTCCATTAGGCATATGAGAGTGCATATTTCCTCACAGACCCACCAGCAGAATGTATTTTTTGTGTGTGTGAGGAAGATCAGCCTTGAGCTAACATCCATGCTAATCTTCCTCTTTTTGCTAAGGAAGACCGGCTCTGAGCTAACATCTATTGCCAATCTTCCCCCCCCCCCCCCGCAAAGCCTCAGTAGATAGTTGTGTGTCATAATTGCACATCCTTCTAGTTGCTGTCAGCAGAATGTATTTTGAAAGTTTTGACATTTTTGTCAATCTATTGGGTGAGATGCGGTATCTTGGTGGTGTTTCAATTTGCATTTCTCTTATGAGTGAAGTTGTATATTTTGCCCTGTGTTTACGGGCCATTTTTATATCTATCTATGAATTGTCTTTGTCTTTTGCCTATTTTTATATCTATCAGATTTATGGTCTTTTTCTTTTTAAATATATATTAGAGATACTAGTTTTTACTGGTGATAAATATATTTCAAATATTTGCTTGCAGTTGTCATTTGTTTTGACTTTGCCTGTGGGTTTTTTTTCTATGCAAAATTTTTTTCATTTTCCCTGTGGCCATAAATTAAACAAATACTTTATTGAATCCAGATTTTTAATCACAGTTGAAAACCTCCCTCTACACCCTGGTTATAGAGGAATTCACACGGTTTCTTCTAATATATTTGAGTTTTTACATTTAGATTTCTGACTCACTTAGCTTATTCTTTAAAGTATGGTGTGAGCTGTCGATCTGATTTTTTTCATATGGCTATCCAGTTGTCCAAACATCATTTATTATAAACCCCCTCTTTCCCCAGTGACCCTTATCGATATACCTAATTTCAATATATACTTAGTTGATTTCAGGATTTTATATTTTAGTCCATTGGTCCATCATTTCTGCTCAAATGCTAGTACCACACTGTTTTACTTATAGAGGATTTCTGGTATATTTTAGTATAAATTAGAGCTAGTTCCCCTTATAAGCTCTTCTTTTTCAGTGTTTTGTGAGCTATTCTTGCATGCCTATATCTCCATATAAATTTAGTATTAATTTGTATAGCTCCGGAAAAAACATTTTGTCAGTATTTTTATTGGGATTTCTTTCAATTTGTAAATTAACTTAGGGAGAACTAATGTCTTTAAGACATTAAATCACCCTCTCCAAGAAAAGATTTCTATTTGTTGAAGTCAACATTTCTGTCTTTCAGGAATGTTTTATAATTTTCATCATGTAGGTTTTGTGTATTTCTTAGGTTGATTCCTAAGTATTGCTTTGTTGCTATTGTAAATGGGGTGTTCTTTTCCATGATACATTCTAACCAGTTATTATTTGTGTATGTGTAGGCTATTGATTGTTTTTAAACCTTATTGAGTCATAATTGATATATGATTAACCGTACACATTTAAAGTATATAATTTAGTAAGTTTTGACATATGTATACACCCATGAAACCATCACTACAATGAAGATAGTAAACAAATTCATCATCCCCAAAAGTTCCTTCTTGCCCCATGTAATTCATCCTTCCTGCCTTTTCCCACAAACGCTACCATCCCCAGGCGATGATTGATCTGATTTCCATCAGTACAGATTAGTTTACATTTTCTATAAATGAAATCATACATTATGCACTCTCTTGTCTGACTTCTTTCACTCAGCATAATTATGTTCAGATGCATCCATATTGCACGTGTCAATAGTTCATTCATTTTTATTGCTGACTAGTGTATCATTGTATATATATATGGACATTTGGGTTGTTTCCAGTTTGGGGCTATTACAGATAAAGCTGCTATGAACACTCATGTACTAGGCTATTGATTTTCTTTTTAAATTAAAGAACTATATATTTATTTTGATTTGAGTTCTAAGAAATCCTATTGTCAAAGTTATACTTTCAAGAATGTATTCGGTTTTTAAAAACTTTTTATTTTGAGATAATTACAGCTTCACAGGAAATTGCAAAGAAAATAGAGAGAGGTCCCATGTAGCCTTTACCCAGTTTCCCCCAATGGTTACATGTTCATAATTGTAGTACAATGTCAAAACCAGGAAGCTAACATTGGTCCAATCTGTGTGTATAGTTCTGTGCCATTTTATCACTTGTGTAGATTCCTGTAACTGCCACTACAATTATGATGCAGAATTCTTGCATTACCACAAAATTTTCCCTTAATAGTCACCCTCCTCTCCCCTACCACCATCCCTAACCTCTGGTAATCAATAATCTGTTCCCTACCTCTATAATTCTGTCATTGCAAGAATGTTATATAAATGGAATCATAATATGGAACCTTTTGATATTGGTTTTTTTACACTCAGCATAATGCTCTTGAGATCAATCCAGGATGCTGTGTATATCAGTAGTTCATTCTTTTTTATTACTGAGTTAGTATTCCATGGTATAGACATACCACAGTTTGTTGAACCATTCACTCATTGAAGGGCATCTGGGTTGTTTCCAGTTTTGGGCTATTACAAATAAAGCTGCTATGAATATTTATGTACAGATTTTTGTGCAGACATAAGTTTTTATTTCTCTAGGGTAAGTCCCCAGGAGTACAATTATTGGGTTGAATGGTAAGTATATATGTAGTTCTTTAGGACACTGACAAACTAATTTGTCATTGTACAAATTACCATTTTACATTCCCACCAGTAGTGTTTGAGAAATCCAGTTTCTCTGCATACTTGTCAGCACTTGGTGGTGTTACTGTGTTTTATTTTAGTCATTCTGATAGGTGCGTAGTGATATCACATTGTGGTTTTAATTTCCATTAATTTCCATTTCCTTAATGGCTAATGATGCTTATTTTCCATTTATAAAGTCTGTTCTGTGAAATCTCCCTTCATGTCTTTTGCTTATTTTCTAATTGGATTGTTTTCTTTTATTATTGAGTTTTGAGAGTTCTTTATATGTTCTAGATACAAATTAATTGTCAGATACGTGTTTTGTAGGCTATTGATTTTTATGTGTTAATTGTATATATTACTACCTTACTGACCTCTTGTATTGCTTTCAAGGTGAACGGTGTTTTTAATGCTTACCTCTCTGGCCTTTATATATCTCAGTGCTTCTATGAATCCTTTCCTGCCTGCAGAGACAGGAGCTGCATTTCAGCAATCTTTGAAGCAAATAGAAGAAGAAACTCCTTTGGCAATTGCTCAAGCAATTCTGTGCACTCTCCAGCATCACTTTTCCTCTCTATAGAATCATTCTCATTAGCCTACACACCGTTTAGAAAAAGAATAACTCTCTTCTCCCCACATCCTTCTCCAGCAACCACATCATTTTTTGAAGCTCTGCTCTGCTCTGCTCTGTCTATACTTACTCCCCTGGTGAGCTTTCCTAGTCTCATGGCTTGAAATGCTAATGACTCCCAAATGTATATCCTAGAGGACTACCCTGAACTGCAGACCTATATGACTGTCTACTCAACACCTCCACTTGGAATTGAATACAGTTCTCAAACTAAACATGGACAAATTTGTGTCCCTTCCCAAAACATCTGCTCCTGCCACAGCCTTTCTGACCTCAATAGGTAGTAACTCAGTCCATCTATCGCTTTGCTAAGCCTCAAACCTTGTTCTCATCCCTGACTCTTCTCTCTTTTTCATATCCACACCCCATCTGCCAATAGTGTTGGTTCTAACATGAAAACATATTTGGAATCTAGCCACCTCTCAGCCTCGCTACTTGTTAGCACTTTACATCCAAGCCACCATCACTCTCTCATCTGTATGATTTCTTTTTTTTTTTTAATTTTTTGTTTATTGCAGTAACATTGGTTTATAACATTGTAAAAATTTCAGGTGTACATCATTGTACTTCTATTTCTGCATAGATTACATCATGTTCACCACCAAAATACTAATTACAACCCATCACCACACACATGTACCGAATTATCCCTTTCACCCTCCTCCCTCCCCCCTTCCCCTCTGGTAACCACCAGTCCAATCTCTGTCCCTATGTGTTTGTTTATTGTTGTTCTCATCTGTATGATTTCTTGACCCCCTACTCATAGTGGATTCTCAAAACAGCTGGCTAGAGTGATCCTTTAAAGTGTATTCTCTGTAATGGCTTCCCATCTCCCTCAGTAAATATCAGAGTGCTCAGAATCACCCACAAGGCACTACACTATCAGTCCCCATCCCTCTCCACTCCACACCTCCGCTATGGCTGCAGTTACTACTTTACCACATGTCCTGTGACACTCCACCCCTTATTCACTTTACTGTGGCTTTCTTGTGGCTCCTTATGCACACACACGGCACATGTCCTGCATCGTGGCTTTAGCACTTGCTCTTTCCTCTTCCAGATCGATATGTGTGAGCTCCCTCACTCACAAAGTCAAGTTCACTTTCTCAGTGCGGAAGTATCCTACCTTAAATTGCAACCTCTTGCCCCTTCTGTGAATTATTTTTCTTCCCAGTGCTTATCACCGTCTGACTGACCTCTGTTTGTTGTGTTTGTTTATTGTTGCTCTCCCCCTAGAACTATTAGCTCTATGACAGTAGCATTTCTCGTCTGTTTTGCTGGTAGCTATGGTTCTTAGCATATAAGACAGTGCTGGCACATAATAGGAATTAAATAAATATTTGATGAATGAATGAAGGAATGAATGAAATGGATTGGCATATAACGAAGTACATTTAATTGATGGGAAGAAGTGATTTAAAACTTATTCACAAGTAGCTGATAGGCGTAGACTTAATTTAAAATGTTTTTTTATTATGTTGGTGTTAGGTTCCTTTCCTTCTTATGGTTTAAAGCCTGACATCTGAGTTTGCTTATGCCATTAAAACCATACTGTTTACATAAAACCATGCCATTTACCAAGGGCTTTTGGTCTAATAAGTTTAAGAGAAATGGCATTCTGATCCTTGATCTATTTCAGAATAGTGTTTGTTATATGTTAAGAAGGATCTGCTCTGTGTTAACAGGCATTGACCAGCAAAGTTTCATCTTTGAAGTTCATGATTGATTAATCCTGGCAGTGAAGAAAATAATTGGCTTTTGGGATTTGCCTTCTAGTCTTAGACTACTTATTAACTATATTTTTGTTTACTCAAATTTATCACTCAGAACAGGTTTACTCATACGTATTTTCATCATCCCCAAATCTGAACTGTGTGAATTTAGAAGTATGATTTCAGTAGAATGGTTTTTTGTAATTTTTTACCTAATTTGGGACACAAGTCTAATAACATACAATGGAAGAAAATGTATTGTACTTCGTGGTCCTCATTTTCACCATGTAGAAATTTGATCAGATTTATTCAGATGTTGTCTGCTGAGTGCCTACTATATAACAGACACAGGACATACAACAATGAGTAAGCTGACTCTCCCTTGTGGCATTTGAGATCTAGTGGAGACAGCAGATATACACACAAAAGCTCACATAAGCAGTAGTTACCAGAATGCCATGCCCAAATCCTCTGCTTTGAGAATCACATGGACCTGATTTGATGTCTCAGCTCTGCCACCTACTGACTGTATTGCTTTGTGCAAACATTTCACCTTTCTAGGCCTCAATTTCATTATCTTTTAAAAAGGAGAAATTATACCTACAGCATTAGGTTTGGGGCTGTGCATTTAGCTTATTTAGTGCCTCACACAGAGAAAGCCTTCAATAAATATATTTTATTCTAGATTTTGGGTGCTGAATTATAGTCACTTTATTTAGGAATCATTATTTGATCTCTACCATTGTTTCTCTCACTTTCTCTCTATGGGCCCATCAGGGTACTTTGCATTTTGGAACTTTTAATCTTGAACTAATATGAAGAAAATAGTAGTAATTCTTGAAAACAACTATTTCAGAACTTTTCTTCACAAATTATTTCTAGTTTATTTGTGTTTGACTTTCCAAACTGGTTGTCTTCCAACTTTAGAGTGCATAAGAATCAGCTTGGCTGCTTATCAAAACTGCATAGTCCCACTCAGCACTCAGATCTGGGTTTCTAATACTATTCCATAGTAAAGGAAATCAGGACTCTTTGGGGAAATGGCTGATTCTAGGCCTGGGACAGGGAGAATACAAGGTGAGGTGGAGCATATTGTAGTACCAGAAAGTAAAGAAGTGCTCAAAAAAACAAAGAATGGGAGCATGTTAAAAGGACACAGGAGCCAACCTGAATGAGCTCTCAATGGCCAAACCTGCAACAATTTGAGTAACAAAATAAAGAATGTAGTATTGGATTATAACCCAAAGCATACAATAAATACACGAGCCCATAATGATAGAAAAAATAAATGAATGAATAAATAGGTGAGAAGAGACAAATCTACAGTACACAAGAATTCCAAATTATGTATGTAAATACTCCCTTCTCCAGGAGGCAGAGCTTAATTCTCTGCCTCTCTTCAGTGTGGCTTGGACTTAATGATCTGCTTCCAAAGAACAGAGTATGGAAAGTCAGGGGAAATAGCTTCACAGTGGAGAAATCTGGCAAACACTACCTTGACTGGGTGATCAAGGTTAGCATCATCAGTGATAGCTTGTGTATATCATGTGATAGGAAGGGACTTCACTTCTGTGGTATTTTCCCCAAAAACCCATAACCCCGGTTTTCATAAGAAAATTACCAAAGATATCCAAATTGAGAGACATTCTACAAAGTACCTGACTCCTCAAAACTGTCAAGGTCATGAAAAAGAGGAAAAGACTGAGACACTGTCACAGACCAGAGGAGACTAAAGAGACATGATGATTAAATGCAATGTGGATTGGATTCTGGAACAAAAGGTCATTAGTGGGAAAACTAGCGAATCCAAATCTGTTGTTAATAGTAATGGGCCAATATTGGTTTATTAATTATAACAAATGAGCCATCCTAATGTAAGTTGCTAACATTAGGGGATACTGGGTGAGGGGTACAGGGGAATACTCTGTACTATCTTTGCAAATTTGCTATAAATCTAAAATTATTCCAAAATAAAAAAAAAATTTTAAATGCACACTTTGCTAAGCATTATGCTAAATGAAATAAGTCAGACAGAGAAAGCCAAATACCATATGATTTTACTCATATGTGGAAGATAAAAACAAATAAGCAAACACATAGACAGAGAATAGATTGGTGGTTACCAGAGGGGAAGATTGGAGGGGAGAGGGCGAAAGGGGTAAAAGGGCACATGTAAAAAAAAAAAAAAAAAAAAAAGACACTGGAGGTATATTATTGAACAGAAAAGATATGGTCCTTGTCCTCATGGAATTTATAATCAGATAAAGGAGACAAACCAAAAAGCAACCAGTAAGTGAAATACTTAAAACTTGTAATAGATTCTGTGAAACAGCATACTGAGAGAATATCAAGGGAGAAGCTACTTCATTATATTGAGTAATCGGGAAAGGCCTCTTTGAGGAGGTGACATTCAAACTAACCTTGAATTTTAAGAAAGAACCAGAGAGTGGCTGGCAGAGCATTCTAGACATGTGAAAGATTGTTAAGGCATGAAAGGCCTTGGCTTGTTAAAAGAGCTAAAGAAGATATTGTAGTGGGGAAAACACTTTTTGGTGGGGGGTGGGGGGAATCAGAAGTTAAAAAAAAATGCACAGTTCAGGGTCCACAGGTCTCCATGGGGCCAGGTAACCTGCTGTAATGAGCAGTCTTAGAGATTCTGATATAGGTGATCAGCAGATAACATTTTGTTAGCTTGTAAAGCAAATGGTTTCACTAAAATCACTTAGTTGGAATATTCAAAAAGCTTTGCAGTGAATGGTATTTCTGGGGGTGTGGATGGATGACTGTCCTGTCTGGGTACATCATCCAAAGTCTTTATGCCATTCCCTGTGTACTTCATGTTCCACTCCACCCCCAAGTCATGGCTGCATTTTAGAAACTGAGTTAGTAATATCTACGGATTTTAGATCTTAGTCCAGTGATTCCTTTTTACATAATACCTCTCATTCCAAAGTGTTGCCATTTAAATTTGTCTTATGTGGAAACTGTTAAAAGAGAAATTGAAGAAAGAGATAGGCAGTTCCCCTTCATACTAGGATATGTTACAAAAGCTACATTGGAAATCTCTGAATTCAGAGCCCATGGCAGGAGGTAGCATGTAGACGCTTACGGGTGGAGATAGCGATTACAAGAAGTGCTCCGTGTTTGAGCTATTTAAGAGTTGGTCACTAGTTCCCTGGAGATTACTCATCGCACTTGCAGGCAGAAACTCGGATTCTTTGACATTGTTAGGGAAACTCCTATTTCACCTAGCCTCTCATTGATCCACTGATGGAACTCAAGCCACTGATTCGGAACTTTGCCCTTTGAGGGATGAGGGAATTCAGGAAGGAAGGGAGGTGGGAGTCAAGTCTAGACCTAGACATATAGGGGCAAATGTGGGGCATCACTGTGGCCTGCTCCCAGCCACACTCTATGCATTTCTATCCAGATCTTCCTACGCCTTCCCTAGACCATTCCAGACCCTCCTGGGGGAGCCAAATATGAAGCTTCCCTTCAGCCACGTGGGAGTTGGTTTCCTGGGGCTTCCACAGGCTTCCTCACTACTACTTTTGGGATCTCTTGCAAATAAGTTAAACAGGGCCAAAGTCTGTTATTTTATGCAACTGGTATTCTGAGCTACTGGAAAGATGAGGAAGGTCTAACTTCTGCAGGCAGACATTACTTTGTCCATTATATGATCATTTAAAGTAAGTTTTTATTGATTACATTGTTGGTGGTGTTTTTAAATTAACAGTGAACTTTATTCTCTGGCAGTTGGGCCCTTTTGTAAATTATAAATCCTATGTAGTCTCAGGTATTCTTTTCAGGTTATGATAGTAACTTAATTTGGAGGGTTTCAGCCTGTATATTACCAAAGCAGTGGACTTGCTAAAGTGTGAGTCTCTGCTGCCCATGCCAGCAGTCTGTTAACCTTGACCTGAAGTTACCTCAGCAGGTTTCCTCTCCCAGTGCCAGTTAATCTTTTTCAGACTTGCCCTCAGAGAATGGGTAGTGGTAGTACTGACAGGTCCATTTTTTGTCACTTGTAGAATCATCTGCTCCATAGATTCAAATATAACTCTGCATATTGTGGGCAGCAGTGTCGAGTTAGTGATGCCCTGTTTAACCTCCAAAAAGGCTGCTGTTTACCTATGATTACACTGAAGGCACGTATAGAATTTCAGAACTCATCACTGCTCCTCGTTAGAATTAATTTGCCAGAAGGAGTACTTCTAATGGATCTGGTAGAAACCCAAGGTTTCCATGGCAATATTGCATCAGAGTTTAAGGTCACATAAATAATGAGTCAAGTGTCTGAAAAGACCCTGCCTTGTGTAGACACTCTGGTTTGACAGTCTAACCTCCTTTAGAGACAGGTAGATCTCATACCTTTTGGGCACTTTTGGGCATAAAAACTCCTATTCACTATCTTCCATTTAAAACTTCAGTGTTGGATTCGCTTTATGCTCACCTTTTCTTCCTCCAGCTCCTGCCAGACCTTGACCTTAAGATTGTGGAGTGAGGAGAGGGTCACAATCTGCTCTTTAACCCTTACCCTTTCCCATTTCTCTCTCCTCTGGCATTTTGAGGATGGGAGGTGGGAAAGAGGATGGATATCTCTAACTCAACTGGTATTTCTGTAGCTCCTTCTTGGCTGTCACTAATTCCTTGGTGGCCCTAATTATAAGTTGGGTGGGAGGTACACAGTGTTCTTCAAGGAGTCCTAGAAGAAGCCTCCCCACAACACAGTTCTAGGAACAGGAATTATGAATCTGTGTTGGCCTCTTTTGCCCCCTTCTCCAGCTGGCTCCTATCCTGGTATGTATACCTCACTTCCTTGTTGTTGGGGCCCTTTGCCTGGCAAAACAGCCTTCTGGGGAGAGGAGCAGCAACATATCTCATATCTTTCCACAGTATCCACCTACCCTATAGGAAATTCTATACCCTCGTTTTAATCCTTGGAAAGGGTCTGTTCCATTTATGACCCTGTTCTCTACCTTGCTTTTCTTCAGATCCACTCTGCCCTTCCTATGGGCACAGGGGGCAGGAGTGGAGCACACGAGCCAGTCCACTTCTTAAGTGGATGTCCACCTGGGGAATGAAATGTAAGTGTTCTCTGCTTGTAGGCACCTAC
Organism: Ceratotherium simum simum; assembly: GCF_057802395.1. Taxonomy (NCBI): domain Eukaryota; kingdom Metazoa; phylum Chordata; class Mammalia; order Perissodactyla; family Rhinocerotidae; genus Ceratotherium; species Ceratotherium simum. The sequence continues at coordinate 99,292,819 of NC_141940.1, read as the reverse complement.
AACTGGCTTTCTTGGAGCTCTCTTCAATAGTTCAAAGTCTTGGGCCAGCCCCGTGGCTTAGCGGTTAAGTGCGCGTGCTCTGCTGCTGGCGGCCCGGGTTCGGATCCCGGGTGCGCACGGACGCACTGCTTCTCCAGCCATGCTGAGGCCGCGTCCCACATACAGCAACTAGAAGGATGTGCAACTATGACATACAACTATCTACTGGGGCTTTGGGGGAAAAATAAATAAATAAAATTATAAAAAAAAAATAGTTCAAAGTCTTGGGATCTAAACAGTAACTTTGAATCTATGAAAGTGTGACATGCCAACCTAGCATGTGCACTAGTGATCCTAGTGGCCCTGTCAACCACCATGCTGCTGCTTTGGGATGCTTGACTGCTTGATGGGCAGTACTGTCATTGTTAGAAATGGCTCATATTATTCAACAGTGAGCTGCAATTAGTCAGTGGAACTGATGAGAATAAAACCTTCACATTCAAATTGGGATTTGAGTAGAACCCTAGATCAGCAACTTTGCTTGGTAAATGTTTAATCCATCTATTATTTCATCTGAAAGATGATGTCACATGTCTCCCATAGCATGCTAGGAAGAGGTTAGCTATGAATTCAGAACAGGGGTTTACCTGTTACCCAAGGAATTACATTCATCAGCCTAATACACTAAACCTCTCCCTCTAGAAAAGGAAAAGAAAGAAGAAAAAAATCAGAAACCACCCATTCTAGGATGAAGCTGAAGTGTTGTAAAATGACACAATATCTAATAGAAAATGCCAATTTTTTAAATTAATGTTTTCTATCTTTGTACATGATGCTGTAGACTATTAGTTAGGGCCACAATAAACTACCAAAAAGTACAAATAATTATGAATAGTAAAAAAGAAAAAAGTAGCTACTTTGATAAATGTATTTGGGCAAGTGGATGACAAAACCCAATAAATATTACCATATTTCATCAGTTCTCCAATAATTTATTCACATTTTAACTTTTCTGAAATTGAGGTGCAGCTTACAATCAATGATATGTCATGGATTAGTTGAAAGCATGTTTTTTCCTTTTTTAATACATAAAAAAATAGTGTGCTTTTCAATTCATAGTATATTTGATAAAATAGAGCAACCAATCACCACCCTGCCCACTCCTCAGAGATGCCCATCTTGGTGGGGCCACTATTGTAAATCATTTTATGTTACAGTAGGTGGCTGCTGATTCTTTTAATATTGGGGGTTGTCACTAGTTCTCTCCCTCAGTCCCCCCAGGGCAAGGCTTCTGACCATGGCTCTGGTGGTTGGAATGTCAGTAACTAGAAATACGATTCAGTTTAGCCACTTCCAAGGTACGATAAACTCAGTGGCAAAGGAAAGTGGAACTCTGCAATAGCCCTATGTTGTCAGCCCTAGGTCTTGGGTACCATTAAGCTAAAGAGGGGATATATTCTCCCATTGCACATACAGCAACCAGCAGAGTGAAGAGGACTTTGCCTTTTCTTAAATTGAGGGTCATACTAATGCCATAACTTAAAATAGCATTATTATTTGAATGTTAAGATATTATCTCATTCCCAAAGCTAATATTTGATACCAATCACTGCTCATCATGAATAGACTAAAGGCTGGTTTTTCTTTCCATGCCATTGTTGAAGAAAGACTCATGGAATAGGCTCCAGTCATCTTTATAACTGCTAGGGCCCATGAAAATCAAATAGGTCAAGCTCTTCATTTCACAAATAAGGAAATAACGGTTCCAGAGAAGTTGTCAATTTGCTCATTTTCCCATAGCGAAATACTGATCCGTGCAGCCCGAAATAGGACCCAGGTCTCCTAATTCAGTGTTGTCTTTGCCATTCCCTCCCTCCGCATTGAGCATAGTTCCCTCTTAATTTAATTGGTGATGGTTATGCCGGGGGTTTTACAATGAAAAAATTTTCCTCTAGGCTTCTTATGCCGATTCTTATTAGGCCATTAGTAAAGGCACATCACAATATACTTATTCAATCCCAGATATGATTGAAATGGAAAAATTTGTGGCTGGTACCTACTCTCAGTTGCATTTGTATTTTTACTGTTTGAAAATGCTTTGGGACAATACCAGCTGGAGCAGACAGAGCAAGTGATATTCTTTCCATCTTTAGACCAATATTGTGAGTGGCAAAAAGACTAATGATGCACCCAATTTTTGACTGGAATTGGAACTTGTGGCTTTTGATTCCTAATCTTGTACTCATGAGCATCAAACCGTGTAGCTGACACACTTGGAGCATAAGGCAGGATGTCTTGAAGAGAAGAAAACCTAATAGAACTTGCAATATAATTGGGCCAATTAAGAAGGAATATAGGGGTGGGTTGAGATTTCCTGTTATTATCTGAAAAGTGGCAACCTGAACTTTTAGACAACTTTGAACTTGTCTGGTTTGATGGTGAGATCATTTTCAAGGGAGTTGTCTTGAAGTAAATAAACTGATGAAATTTCATTATAATTCTAGAGTAATGTCTGAAGAGGTAGAGGAGATGATAAAGATTTAGTTCTGTTTAAAGTTAATGAAACTTTTCAATTCTACAGAGATTCATTTTTATTCCTTTGAAAGATTACATTATAAAGATCCAGGTGCATACTAATAACTAAAATATTAGTAAAAATAATATTTCCCCATAAACCTAGAATTTATTTTAGTTTTTCATTAAAACTGTTCTATTCCACTTGGCTGTTTTCTATTTTAAAATATTAAAATTCAGGGCTACACAAAACAGATAAATAATCATCTACAGGGGATTTTAGTATCTTTTCAACTTACCATAACAAGATATTTTGTTCCAGCATACACCATTCTATTTGCCTTCTCCACTCTACCACGTCTTGTATTGCTCACTTCCATTATCCTACAAATCCTGTGCTCATTGCAGTTTGATTATGGATTGCCCTACTGCCAGCGTTCTTGGGGAAAAAAGAAAGTAATTGCCTGAATTAATGTATTCTAAGTTGCTAATGAAGAGAAGTGAGGCAGAAACTTGATTATTGATCTAAAAACTATTTTACCTCCTTCCTTGCTAAGACAACCACAATTTTGGGGAGTAATAATATAGCCACTTGCTAGAGGTGAATCATAATTAGCCTAAGTCAGTCATGGCAATATTGTTCCCTTTTCATGATCTGTAGTAGCTTCTCTCTCATTCTTGATATTGGTAATTTATGTCTTCTCTCTTTTTTTCCTGATAAGTCTGTCTAGAGATTGATTGATTGATTTGTGAGGAAGATTAGCCCTGAGCTAACATCCGATGCCAATCCTCCTCTTTTTTGCAGAGGAAGATTGGCCCTGGGCTAACATCCGTGCCCATCTTCCTCTATTTTATATGGGATGCCACCACAGCATGGCTTGACAAGCAGTGCGTGGGTGCGCGCCTGGGATTGGAACCTGCGAACCCCAGGCTGTGGAAGCGGAGCACGCACACCTAACTGCTACACCACTGGGCCGGCCCTGAGATTTATTTATTTTTAATCTCCAAGAACCTGTGTTTGATTTTATTTATTTTCTCTATTTTTTGTTTTCTATTTCACTGAATTCTCCTTTCTTTATCATTTCCTGCCTTCTGCTTGATTTGGGTATATATCGCTCTCCCTTTTCTAGTTTCTTAAGGTAGAAAGTTAGATTTTTTTATTTGAGATCTTTTTTTCTTTTCTAATCTTTGTGATTTGAATCCTTTGAAATTTATTCAGACTTGGTTATGGCCCAGAATATGATTTGTCTTGGTAAATATTCCACGTGCACTTGAGAAGAATGTGCTTCTAAAGAATGTATTTTTAAGTTTCTTCTCTCCTGTCTCGAGTATTATTTCTTCCTTTTCTTCCTCTTGATTATAACAAGTAATACCACACTGGTTGCCTGCAGGGAGGAGAGCTGTGTGGCTTTGAACTATGTGAATATATTACCTATTCAGAAATTTATTTACATTTTTAAAAATTATAATTGAATCATGGTAGTGGCTAAACCCAAAAAATCTACACACACACACACACACACACACACACACACACGTGCGCGCGTGCTTGAAAGAGTATCATTAGCAGAACAGAAATTATGAGGAATTCTTGTAAGATAGGAAAAGTAGATGCTATCAGATTGGTTACTTCTTGAAACACCTTCATAGAAAACCGAGCACATTCAGAGAAACTTCAAGAATAGTCAGGAAAATAGTAGCACTGCAGAGGGTTCTAGGTCAACTGTGAGATTAAAGAGCTAGTCTGTGAACAGCAGATCTGTTTTACCCTGCCCTTCCCCTCCCCCACTCCTACTTACATTGGGAAGTAAGCACTTGTAGTAGTAGTTGACCCCCGTTTAAGCTCCCAAAGCTTTACTCCAAAGACAGTAAATGAGCTTGAGACAAATGCAGATCTGCACAGCAGAAAGGAAACAACAGAAGTACACATCTACCTAGAAGGGAAAAACATTAGTCTTCCATCATCAGAAATGCCATGTTTATTTTAGCAACAGTGAGGATCCCTATGCTATCTGCGAGCACCATGCCACGTACCCCCAAAGGAGAAGGACCACTGAATAACTGACACACTCTGCCTTCTCATTCTGAGGAAAAGCTTATTAGTGAATAGATCAAATCCATGCTAATTACCCAGGCTAATCACATATGCTCTTTATTCCTAAATATGAATGAATAATGGTTTGCAAAATATTTGAGGAAAGTGAAAGAGAAAATCATGATGAACAGACAGAACTACTCCTTTTTTTTTTTTTTAATGAGGAAGATTAGCCCTGAGCTAACATCTGCCAATCCTCCTCTTTTTGCTGAGGAAGACTGGCCCTGGGCTAACATCTGTGCCCATCTTCCTCTACTTTATATGTGACGCTGCCACAGCCTGGGACTTGAACCTGCGAACCCCGGGCTGTGGAAGCGGGGTGCACGGACTTAACCACTATGCCACCAGCCGCCCCAAACAGAACTACTTCTGGTGGGAAAAAAACCCATATAGTACAAGGAAAGAGAAAAGAACTTTAACAAAAAATTCAAATTTATAATCTCAGAAATTTAAGGGAAAAGGATGGGTTTATAAAATAAGAACAGGCTGCAATAGAAGTGATCAATTGGAGAACAAGAGAAATATTTGGAAAATAGAAATATTGCAAAATTAAAAACCTAATAGATGCCATATGCTCAGCGCAGATTCGCCCTGCCCCCTCAGCCTCAAATGGATCTTGGAACACTGCGCTTGCGCCCCGGCCTTCCGGCAACATTGCTCTTACCGGAACCTCCCTCCTCTCCTTTCCCCATAACGGACTGTATTTCCGGTCCCATCCCGAAGCTGCTGCTTGGCCCCAGAGCTCAGCCGACCACTCCCTCTTGCTGTATCCTGAGAGTGCCCTAAGGTCGCCGCTGCTGCCGCTGACTCCTCTGCCAGGAGACCTCATCGCCCACTTTGGGAACACTCCGAGGCTGCCGCCATCTTTTCCTTCGGCTCCACTGCTGCCTGCTCCGCAGTCCTGCTTCTGCACGACCGGCCATGACGACCGCGCAGCTCTCCCAGGTACTTCAGACCTACCACCCCGACTGCGAGGCCGCTGTCAACATCCAGATCAACTTGGAGCTCTACGCCTCCTACGTGTACCTGTCGATGGCCTATTACTTCGATCGGGAGGACGTGGCCCTGAAGCAGTTCTCCCAGTTTTTCTTGCAGCTGTCGTGCGAGGAGAGAGAGCATGCCGAGGGGCTGATAGAGCTGCAGAACGTGCGCGGAGGCCACTTCTGCCTCCGTCTCCGCAATATCAGGAAGCCAGACTGCGAGGACTGGGAGAGTGGCCTGAAGGCCATGGAGTGCGCCCTGCACCTGGAGAAGTGCATCAACCAGAGCTTGTTTGATCTGCACCAGCTGGCCACCGACAAGAACGACGCCCACCTGTGCGACTTCCTGGAGAGTCACCACCTGAAGGAGCAGGTCAAGTTCATCAAAGAGTTGAGTGGCCATATCACCAACCTGCGCAAGATGGGGGCCCCAGAAAACGGCATGGCAGAGTACCTCTTCGACAAGCTCACCCTGGGTGACGGCAATAAGAACTGAGTTTGGACTGCCTACCCCATAGCCACAGGGTGACTTCCACTGATCACCTTGCTGTGCATGCATATTGCAGTATTGCCCTTTGCAAAACGTTCACTTAAGTTTTTTTCTTCCGGTTTTGCTGTTTCTTCCAATAAAGTTATGTGGTTCCTAAATAAAGCTTTCTTCTTGATTCATGTGTGTGAATTACTCACTTTTTTAAGTTTTAAGACAGGTATCCAGGAGTCTCGCCACTCACCCATGTCCCCATCTACATGCAGCTCAAGATCTCTATGGATGGAGAGAGAAAGTATTCCGTGGGACTCTGGAAAACAAAAATTAATCTTCCCCTTTTAAACAGTCTAGGGGTGGATGGTCTGGGGCCCTGGTGAATGTGAGTGCCTGTGAATAGTAAAAGTGTAAAAACATGGCCTGAAAATCATGATTGAAATTGATCTAGGGAAAGAATGAAAGGAATGGGATTGGGCAGGGATTAAAATAAACGGGGTCTTCAACTTTATCTGAAAACTTTTAGTTTATTAAAACATGCAGACATTAATGTTTGTTGATTCTAGATAGCCAGAAGGGAACCCCAGAAGCCACCATGGCAGAGTATCTCTGACAAACTCACCATGGGCAACAGCAGTAAGACAAATTGAGCCTTAGGCTGGCTTCCCCATAGACATAAGGGTGACTTCTTGTGGTCCCTGTGCAGGACGGTCATGCTATCATTAGAAAACCTCCTCTTCCCTTTATAAACAAGGTGGTTATGTGGGGTGGAGTGAGATGAGTGAGATGGTTTTGGGGCCCTGGTGTCTGTGGGTGCCTGTATCTGGTAAAAGTATAGAAAATACATGGTCTAGAATTTGTCATAGTGGTTACCTCTGGGGGAAGAAGTAAAAAATGGGATTGAGCAGGGATTAAAATAAATGAAATCTTCAACTTTATATTTTTAGCTCATTAAATTATGTGAATGTCAATGTTTATTGTTTCTCAGTAACAACCTAGGGGCCCTGGAAACTGGCACATTGGAGTACCTGTTTGGCAGGCTCACCCTTGTGATTATGGGAACTGTGCATTAGGCTGGCTTCTCCATAGACAGAGGTGTGACTTCACATGGTCACCCGTGCCAGGTATGCATGCTGCCGTTACAAAACTTATGTTTTCTTTCTTGTACAATTTCTACTAATAATTTGCTGAGAAAAGAAAACCATACACAATATAAGGGTTAAAAATTTGGGGCTGGCCCAGTGGCATAGTGGGTAAGTTCGTGCGCTCGCTTCAGCAGCCTGGGGTTTGCAGGTTTGGATCCCAGGTGCAGACCGATGCGTCTCTTGTCAAGCCATGCTGCGGTGGCATCCCATATAAAGTAGAGGAAGATGGGCACGGATGTTAGCCCAGGGCCAATCTTCCTCAGCAAAAAGAGGAGGATTGGCATCGGATGTTAGCTCAAGGCTGATCTTCCTCACCAAAATAAATAAATTAAATAAATAAATAAATAAATGTATGTATGTATGTATGTTCGTTCTGAACATGAAATTTTTTTTTTTGAGGAAGATTGGCCCTGTGCTAACATCTGTTGCCAATCTTCCTCTTTTTCTTTTTTCTCCCCAAAGTCCCAGTACATAGCTGTGTATCATAGTTGTCGAGTTGTAGCTCTTCTGTATGGGACGCCACCTCAGCATGGCTTGATGAGCAGTGAATAGGTCCCACACCCAGGATCCAAAGCGGAATGCACAAACTTAACTGCTACACCACAAGGCCGGCCCTGAACATCAAATTTTTGATAGTGAATATAAAGTAGATTGAATCACCCTGAAAAAAATAATAAGAGTCATAGAAGGACCTTGTACAATAAATAACCAGTAACTACTCAATAGAAATTCTAGGAGAAAAAAAGGGGTTGTGTAAGGGGGGAGACAGTAATAAATAATTTTTAAGAACACTAACTACAATGCACATACTCTTATCATATATTTTTCTCCTTTAATCTACTAAAGTTCTGAATTACATTTAGATTTACATAGTAGATTTCCCTATGTAGAATTATTTTTTTATTCCTGGAATGAAACTTATTTGGTCACTGTTGATTTGTTTTACTATAATTTTTTTTGAAATATGACATTGTGTAATCTTAAGGTGTACAGTGTGTTGATTTGATACACTTATATATTGTGAAATGATTACCAAAGCCTTAGCTAAAACCTCCATCACCTCACATAATTACCTTTTCTTTTTGGTGGTGAGAACATTTAAGATCTACTCTCTTAGCAGCATTCAACATTAGCTATAATGGCCATGCCGTACATTAGATCACCAATGTTTGTACCCTTTGATCAACATCTCCCCATTTTGCCCGCCCCTCAGCCTTTGGTAACCACCATTCTACTCTATGTTTCTATGAGTTTGGCTTTTTTAGATTCCAACGTAAGTGAGATCATGTAGTTATTTGTCTTTCTCTGTCTGACTTATTTCACTTAGCATAATGTCCTCAAGGTTCATCCAAATTGTTACAAATGGCAGCGTTTCCTTCTTTCTCATGGCTGAATAATATTCCATTATATATATGTATGTATATACATACACATGCGTGCACACACACACACACCTATATATACACCACATCTTCTTTATCCATTAATCTGTTGATGGACACTTAGGTTGTTTCTGTATGTGGACTATTGTCAATAATGTTGCAATGAACATGGGGATGCAGATATCTGTTTGAGATCCTGTTTTCATATCTTTTGGATAAATACCCAGAAGATGGATTGCTGGATCATATGGTAGATCTATTTTTAATTTTTTGAGGAAACTCCATACTGTTTTCCATAGTGGCTGTACAAATTTACATTCGCACCAGCAGTGTACAAGAATCCCCTTTTCTCCACATCCTTGCCAACACTTGTTATCTCTTGTCTTTTTGATGATAGCCATTCTAATAGGTGTGAGGTGACATCTTATTGTAGCTTTGATTTGCATTTTTTGGATAGTTAGTGATGTCAAGCATCTTTTTATGTATTTGTTGGCCATTTGTATGTCTTCTTTGGAGAAATGTCTATTCTGGTTCTCTGCCCATTTTTTAATTGGGTTGTTTGGTTTTTTGCTGTTGAGTTGTATGAGTTCTTGATATATTTTGGATATTAACCCCTTATCAGATATATGATTTTCAAGTATTTCTCCTATTCTGTAGGTTGCCTATTTGTTTTACTGATTATTTCTTTTGCTATGCAGAAGTTCTTGAGTTTGATGTAGCCCTGGTTATTTATTATTGCTTTTGTTGCTTGTACTTTTGGTGTCACATCCAGAAAATCATTGCTAGGACCCATGTCAAAGAGCTTTTTCCCTGTGTTATCTTCGAGGAGTTTTATGGCTTCAAGTCTTATGTTGAAGTGTTTAATCCTTTTCAGGTTAATTTTTGTGCGTGGTATAAGATAGGGGTTCAGGGGCCGGCCTGGTGGTGTAGTGGTTAAGTTCACGATTTCCGCTTTGGCTGCCCGGGGTTCGCGGGATTGTATCCTAGGTGCAGACCTACACACTGCTCATCAAGCCATGCTGTGGTGGCGTCCTGCATACAAGATAGAGGAAGATTGGCACAGATGTTAGCTCAGGGCCACTCTTCCTCACCAAAAAAAAAAAAAAAATCCTGATAGGGATTCAGTTTCATTCTTCTATAGGTGGTTATCCAGCTTTCCCAACACCATTTATTGAAGAGACGAGATTGTCCTTTCCACATTAAGCATTCTTGGCTCCCTTTTCAAGTAGTAGTTGACCATATATGCATGGGTTTATTTCTGAGTTCTTGATTATGTTCCATTGGACTATGTGTCTGTTTTTTATGCCAGTACCATATTGTTTTGATTACTATAGCTTTGTATTATAGTTTGAAATCAGGAAGTACAATGCCTGCAGCTTTGTTCTTCTTTCTCAAGATTGCTTTGGCTATATGGGATCTTTTGTGGCTCCATAGGAATTTTAGGATTGTTCTTCTATTTCTGTAAAAAGTGTCATTGGAATTTTGATAGGGATTGTACTGAATCTATAGATAGCTTTGGGTAGTATGGACATTTTAACCCTATCAATTCTTCTGATCAATGAGCACAGGATATCTTTCTATTTATTTATGTCTTCTTCAGTTTCTTTCATCAAAGTCTTGTAGTTTTCAGTGTACAGATCTTTTACCTCCTTGATTAAATTTATTCCTGAATGTTTTATTGTTTTTGATGCTATTGTGAATGGGATTGTTTTCTTTATTTTTCAGATGTCTTGTTGTTAGCGTATAGAAATGCAACTGTTTACTCGATGTTGATTTTGTATCCTGCAACTTTTCTGAATTCATTGATTAGTTCTAATAGTTTTTTGGTGGAGTCTTTAGGACTTTCTAGATATATAAAATCATATCATCTGCAAAGACAATTTGACTTCTTCCTTTCCAATATAGATGCCTTTTATTTCTTTTTTTGCCTAGCTGCTCTGGGTAGGACTTCCAGTATTGTGTTGAATAGGAGTGATAAGAGTGGGCACCTTTGTCTTGTTCCTGATCTTAGAGGAAAAGCTTTCAACCTTTCACTGTTATGGATGATGTTAGCTGTGGGCTTGTCCTATATGGCCTTTATTATGTTGAAGTATCTTCTTTGTATACCCAATTTGTTGAGAATTTTTATCATGAAAGGATGTTTTGTCAAATGCTTTTTCTTCATTTATTGAGATGATCATATGATTTTTATCTTCCATTCTGTTAATGTGGTAGATCACTTTTTTTTTTTTTTTTTGCTGAGGAAGATTTGCCCTGAGCTAACATCTGTTGCCAATCTTCTTCTTTTTTCTTGAGGAAGAGTCACCCTGAGCTAACATCTGTGCCAGTCTTCCTCTATTTTGTATATGGGTCGCTGCCACCGCATGGGCACCAATGAGTGGTGTTGGTCTGTGCTTGGGAACCGACCTGGGCTGCCAAAACGGAGCAGGCCGAACTTAACCACTAGGCTGTGGGGCCGGCCCCTCACATTTTTTGATTTTCATATGTTAAACCATTCTTGCATCCCAGTGATAAGTCCGACTTGATCACAGGGTATGATCTTTTTAATGTGCTGCTGAATTTGGTTTGCTAGTATTTTGTTGAGAATATTTGTATTCATCAGGGATATTGGCCTGTAGTTTTCTTTTAGTATCCATATCTGGCTTTGGTTTCAGAGTAATGCTTGCCTCATCAGATGATTTTGGGAGTGTTCCCTTCTCTTCAGTTTTTTGGAAGTGTTTGAGAAGAATTGATGTTAATTCTTTAAATGTTTGGTAGAATTCACCTGTGAAACCATCTAGTCCTGGACTTTTCTTTTGGGGAACTTTTTGATTACCGTAGTCTCCTTACTCATTGTTGTTCTGTTCATATTTTCTGTTTCTTCATGATTCTCGTCTTGGTAGGTTGTATGTTTCTCAGAATGTATCCATTTCTTCTAGGTTCCAATTTGTTGGCTGTAACTGTACATAGTAGTCTCTTATGAGTCTTTGTATTTCTCTGGTATCAATTATAATGTCTACTCTTTCATTTCTGATTTTATTTGCTTGAGTCTTCTTTTTTTCTTAATTAGTCTGGCCAAAATTTGTCAATTTTGTCCATCTTTTCAAAAAGCCAGTTCTTAGTTTCATTGATCTTTTCTGTTGTTTTCTGGTCTCTATTTATTAATTTCTGCTATGATGATTGTTATTGTCTTCCTTCTGCTAACTTTGGGCTTAGTTTGTTCTTTCTTTTCTAGTTCTTTGAGGTGTAAAGTGAGGTTGTTTATTGGAGATCTTGCTTTTTTCTTGATGTATGTACTTATTACTATATACTTCCTTCTTAGAACTGCTTTTGCAGCATTCCATTCATTTTTGTATGTTGTGTTTTCCATTTTTGTTTGTTTCAAGATATTATTCTATTTCCCTTTTGAATTCTTCTTTGACCCACTGATTGTTCAGGAGTATGTTTTTTAATTTCCACATATTTGTGAATTTTCCAGCTTTCCTTCTGTTACTGATTTCTAGTTTCATACCATTGTGTTCAGAAAAGATACTTGGTATGGTTTCAGTCTTCTTAAATTTGTTAAGACTTGTTCTGTGACCTATCACATGATCTGTCCTGGAGAATGTTTTGTGTGCGTTTAAGAAGAATGTGCATTCTCCGCTGTTGGATGGAATGTTCTGTATATGTCTGTTAAGTCCATTTGGTCTAAAGTATAGTTCAAGTCCAACATTTCCTTGTTGATTTTCAGTCTGGATGATCTATCCTTTGTTGAAAGTGGAGCATTAAAGTCCCCAAGTATTATTTTATTGCTGTTTATTTCTCCTTGTAGTTCTGTTAGTATTTGCTTTGTATACTTAGGTGTTCCATATTGGATGCCTAAATATTTACAGTTGTTATAGCTTCTTGATGGATTGACCCTTTATCATTACATAATGACCTTCTTTGTGTCTTTTGACCATTTTTAGCTTCAAGTCTGTTTTGTATGATAGAAGTATCACTACCCCTGCTTTCTTTTGGTTACCATTTGCTTGAAATATCTTTTTCCATCCCTTCACTGTCTATCTGTGTGTCCTTAAAGCTAAAGTGAGTCTCTTGTAGCATATCATTGGATCTTGTTTTTAATCCATTCAGCCGTTCTATGTCTTTTGATTGGAGAATTTAATCCTTTTACATATAAAGTAATTATTGATAGGTAAGGACTTACTATTACCATTTTGATTATTGTTTTCTGACTGTTTTGTAGATCCTCTGTTCCTTGTTTTCTCTCTTGCTGTCTTCCTTTGTGATTTGATGACTTTTTGTAGCAGTATGCTTTGACTCCTGTATCATATTTTTTTTCTACCTAATACAGGTTTTTCCTTTGTATCTTTGGAGTTGGTTACTGGAAGATTATTGTGATCCTTTGGTTGTATCATGTTTCCTTGATTTTTTTAAATATTCCTTGAAGTTTTGCATTGCTGACTTTTCATTTGAAGTAGCGGTCACCTCCTACAGGCTTTATTAATTGCCTTCAGGAGAGAAATACCTGCCATTGGCTCTGATAGTGATTCTGAGACTTTCAGACCTTCTATGGATACAGCTGCTCCATATTTCTTGCTATCTCTTGTGGCAGAATTCTTAAGCTTTCTCTTGATCCTGCAATGCACCATGCCAAGAGTTTAGAGTCTCACTTTTGTTTTCCAAAAAGTGGCACCAAAGCTCAAGTTTGTGGTCTCTCCCTGGTCTGCAGATTTGGGTGGTTTTCTCTGCATGCTCACTAGCCATTTGCCAAAGCTCACTCTTGCTGCCCCTATTGGGGGTGCACACAGGGAGCTGACCACAGTGTGGAGGAGGTGTGTGGAGGAGGCATGCTGAGTGCTAGGGGTACCTGTGGGCCAGTTAGGGTCATCTATGGGCAAGGTGTGACCAGTGGCTTGTGGGCAGTCTCCTTAATGGAGTCCAAGATGCAGTTAGTAGGATCCATGTCTCTTTAATACTCTCTGAGAGCCCTATCTGCTGCTCTCCCAGCTTCTTCCTGACCCGCAGTCATGCAATTCAGGATGCAGTACTCCTCTCCAGTGTGTCCCAAGTTTGTATTATTTTGTTTCAACGGTGTGCTGGAACTTCTCTGGAAACCTGGACTTCCACAAAGGCGCTCTCTTCTGTGGGTGATTGTCTAAAATGGTGTTTTCCAGGAGTTCCTGTACCATGGCCAAGAGAGGCTGGAACCAGTTCATAGGCCACTGCAGTGTCCATAACCAGGACCAAAGTTTATTTGTGCTTTACCCAATGTACAGGTGGCCAGGACTCCTTCCAAGTCACTTAGCATATGGAGCTGGATCATCCCACAGCTCCCACAAAGGCACTTTTGTTCGTGGATGGATGCCAAATTGTTGTTGAGGGGGGGGACAAAAACAAGGGATATCTTATTCCACCATGATTCTGACATCACTCTCACTAATATTTCTATTTATGATTTTGCATCTCTTTTCGTACTGTAACTCTTTCCGTACAGAAAACTGTAGTTTTCTTTTTACATGTGTACCGTCTTTGTCCTGCTTTGGTATTAGGATTATTCTAGCCTTCTAAAATGGGAAATTTTCTCCATTTTTATATGCTCTGGAATAGTTTTCATATCATAGGGTTTTTTGTTCTTAGAAGATTTAGTAGAATTCACATTAAAATTGGATCTGCTTTCTTATTAAAGATATAGATACTTTTATTTCTGTAAAAATGCCATTGGGATTTTGATAGGGATTACATTGAATCTGTAGATTGCTTTGGGTATTATGGATATTTTAACAATATTAAGTCTTCTAGTCCATGGGCACAGTATGTCTTTTCATTTAGTCGTTTCTTCTTTAATTTCTTTCAGCAATGTTTTGTATTGCATTGATTGATTTTCACATGTTCAACTATCTTTGTATGCCAGGGATAAATCTCACATGGTCATGATGTGTGATGCCTTTAATGTGATATTGAATTCAGTTTGCTAGTATTTTGTTAAGATTTTTTGCATCTGTGTTCATCAGAGATATTGGCCTGTAGTTTTATTTTCTTGTGCCTTTTTTCTGGCTTTGGAATCAGTAATACTGGCCTCCTAAAATGAGTTTGGAAGTGTTCTGTCCTCTTCAGTTTCTTGGAAGAGCTTGAGAAGGATTGATATTAATTCTTCTTAAACTCATATGGAACCACAAAGGACTCCAATAGCCAAAACAATCTTGAGAAAGAACAAAGCTGGAGGCCTCACACTTCATGATTTCAAACTATATTACAAAGCTACAGTAATAAAAACAGTATGGTACTGGCATAAGGACAGACATATGGCCCAACAGAACTGAATATAGAGCCCAGAAATAAACCCACACATATTTATCAAATAATCTCCAACAAGGGTGCCAAAAACACAATGGGGAATAGATAGTTTATTTCAACAAATGGTGTTGGGGAAATTGGATATCCACACGTATAAGAATGAAATTCGAACCCTACGTTACACCAGACACAAAAATCAACTGAAAATGGATTAAAGACTTTAACATAGGACATTAAACTATAAAACTCCTAGAAGAAAACATAGGGGGAAGGCTTCATGACATTGGTCTTGGCAATGATTTCTTGGATATGACATCAAAAGCACAGGCAACAAAAACAAAAATAAATAAGTGGGACTACATCAAACTAAAAAGCTTTTGTACAGCAAATGATCAATGAAATGAAAAGGCAACCTGTGGAAAATATTTGCAAGCCATATATCAGACAAAGGGTTAATATCCAAACTATAGAAGGAACATAACATAACTCAATAGCAGAAAAACAACCCAATTAAAAATGGGTATTTTTTAGACATTTCTCCAAAGAAGACATACAAATGGCCAACAGGTACATGAAAAGATGTTCTACATCACTATTCATAAGGGAAATGCAAATCAAAACCACAATGAGATATCACCTCACACCTGTTAGGATGCCCATTATTTAAAAAACAGAAAATAATAAGTTTTAATGAGGATGTGGAGAAATTGGAATTGTTTTTGGAAATGTAAAATGGTGCAGCCACTATTGAAAACAGTATGGACATTCCTCAAAAAATTAAAAATAGAACTACCATATGATCCAGGAATCCCACTTCTGGGTATTTATCCAAAAGAATTGAAATTAGGATCTCAAAGAGAGATTTGCACTGCCATGTTCATTGCAGAATTATTCACAGTAGCCAAGAGATGGAAGCAACTTAAATGTCCATTGACAGATGAATGGATAAGGAAAAGGTGGTGTAGAAATACAATGAAATATTATCAACCATAGGAAAGAAGGAAATCCTGTCATATGCTCCTACACAGATGAACCTTGAGGACATTATGCTAAGGGAAATAAGCCAGTCACAGAAGGACAAATACTGCATTATGCCACTTAGATATACAAAGTAGTCCAACTCATAGAAACAAAAGTAGGATGGAGGTTGCCAGGGGCTGGGGGGGAAATGGGGAGTTGCTGTTCAATGTGTATAGAGTTTCAGTCAGACAAGATGAAAAATTTCTAGAGATCTGCTATACAACATTGTGCTTATAATTAAACAATATTGTATTGTACACTTAAAAATTGTTACGAACGTAGATCTCATGTTGTGTATTTTACCACAATAAAAAAATCACAATAGATGCTTTATAAATATTTGTTGAATAAGTGAAAAATAAAAATAATCTTATTTCTTCTATGCTTAGCAAACTATCAATATTATTCCTAACTTAGATTTCAAGATATAAATTGCCACTGCATACCATTTTGGCTGTCCTAACATATTTTAATATATAATTCTCTTATTGCTTGTAATTTCTAAATAGCTTAGAATTTCAATTTTTTATTTTCTCTTTAACTCGAGAAATTTAGAAAGATGTTTTTAAAATTTAAATTATGTGTTTTGAGGTACCGTTTTTAAAAATTTCTAATTGTATAGGATACGGAGTGAGAATGTAACTGCCCTATTTTCATTTATTTCTGTGTTTATTCATTTAACAAATATTGCATACCTACTGTGCATCATGCACTGCACTCATCAACGAGGATGTACTGTGGTCAGACAAAGGCCCTTGTCCTCAAGGAATTTAAGACCTAAAAATAAATAAGTAAAAGATTAGTTTTAATTGGGATTAAAGCCGTAGAGAAATGTTCAGGTTACTGTGATAGAGAATAACTTGCTGGAGGATACATTTTTATTATTTTGAATAAGGTGAACAGGGACGTTTCTGTGGGTTGATGTTTGATTGAAGGTGAAAGAATAAGTGAGAGTCAGCATATAATAGCCAAGTGGAAGCATTTTATTTTTTTTATTTTTTTGTGAGGAAGATCCAACCCTGAGATAACATCCATTCCAATCCTCCTCTTTTTGCTGAGGAAGACTGGCCCTGGGCTAACATCCGTGCCCGTCTTCCTCCACTTCATATGGGACGCCGCCACAGCATGGCCTGACAAGCGGTATGTCGGTGCACACCCAGGATCTGAACCGGGATCTGAACCGGCGAACCCTGGGCCGCCGCAGTGGAGCGCATGCACTTAACCGCATGAGCCACTGGGCCGGGCCCTCTTTGTCTTTAACTTTTGACACTTTAATTATAATGTTTCTTCGTGTGAGTCTCTGAGTTCATCTTATTTTTGACTCTCTGGGCTTTCTGCATCTGGATGTCTCTTCATCCCCAAGTTAGGGAAGTTTTCAGCCATTATTTCTTCAAATAAGTTTTCTGGCCCTTTCTGTCTCTCTTCTTCTGGAACCCCCTATAATGCAAATGTTATTCTCCTTGATGTTGTCTCATAAGTTCCTTGAGCTATCTTCACTTTTTTCACTCTTTTTTTCCTGCTGTGGTTGGGTGAGTTCCACTGCCCTATCTTCGAGGTCAGTGATCCTTTTTCTGCTTCATCTCGTCTACTGTTGAGCCCCTCTAGTGTATTTTTCAGTTATGTTATTGTATTCTTCAGCTCTGTGACTTCTGTTTGGTACTTTCTTATACTTTTTATCTCTTTGTTGAAGTTCTCACTTTGTTCATCCCTTCTTCTCCTGAGCTTGGTGAGCATCTTCATGACTATTATTTTGAACTCTTTATGAGGTAAATCACTTCTCTCTGTTTCATTAAGGCTTTTTCTGAGGTTTTATGTTGTTGTTTCGTGTGGAACATATTCCTCTGTTTCTTCATTTTCCTTGACTCTCTGTGTTGGTTTCTATGCATTAGATAAAACATCCACCTCTCTTGTTCTTGAAGGAGTAGCCTCATTTTAGGAGATGAACCTTATCGTTCAACCCTGCCCTAGCTCTTGGTGTGTCTCAACCTTTGTGGTTGTCCAAGCAACCTATTTTATTTTTAGTGCCTTCCAGTAGCAGAGAGTGTGCCAAGACCTGTTACTATCCCAAAAGGGGAGTATGTCAGTCAGCACCTAGATTCACGCTGATCGGAAGCCAGACACTCAGGTAGCAGCTTTCAAAGTATGCAAATATATACAGTCCCGTGGGATCACAAGCATAAGTCCCACTGGCCACCAGAGCCAGGTGATATAGAGGTGTGTCCTGGGTGCAGCCACAAAAGTCAGGGTGCCAAATGAGGGTACAAGCTCCTTGCCAGGAGATGCCAGTAACCTGGAGTAAGGCAGAGGGAGAGCACAAAGATGGTATCCACTGGGCTCCATCCCTGGAGAGCCTTCTGTAGGCCCCTAGATGTGTGCCAAACCAGAAGCCTGCCCCTCAGGCCAAAGCTCCAGGATAAGCAAATAGGCTTTTTTCATAGAAAGCCTGGTGGTGTGTTTCCGTCTGATGTCTGTGCTGCGCCAGGGGGTGGTAGCCTGCCAAGAACTGTCTCTCTATTTGTTACAGTTGCATGGGACCCACAATCACAAGCTCTGCTGGCCACCAGAGACAAGTGATCAGTGGGCATCCCCTGGGTGACAGCTACAAAAACTGGGACACCAGACACATGTACAAGCTCTACTCAGAGATACTGGTGCTCTGGAGCATGGCAGAGGTACAGCGTGAATATAGCACCCACCCTCCAAAGTCTCTGAAGAGGAATACAGTGGGCCCTTAGATGTGTGTTTAATTAGAAGCCTGACCCTCAGGCCACAGCTATGAAGATAAGCTAATAGGCCTTTTTCATTGAAAGACTTGGTGCTTCAGTCTGTTGCCTCTTGCTGGGCCCTGAGGGTGGTAGCCAGTTAAGAACTCTTTCTTCCAGAGGTTACAGTCCTGTTGGACCCTGGAGCATAAGTCCTGCTGGCCACCACAGCCAGGTGACCTAGGGGTGTCCCCTGGGTGGCAGCTGCAAAAATGGGGGTGCCAGATGAGGGTACAGAGTTCTTTCCAGGAGATACTGGTGAGCTGAAGCAAGGCAGAGTGAGAGTGCAAAGATAGCATGTGCTGTCTCCGTCCCCAGAGAGTATTTCAGTAGGCCCCTAGATGTGTGTTAAATTAGATGCCTTCTCCTCCTGCCGGTGCTTTAAGATAAGCAGGTAAGCCTCTTGTACAGAAAGTCTGAGCGCTTTTCAGTTGGCTGCCTCTGTTCTGGGCGAGTCCACTCATGCGAGATCTCTAAGAGCCATTTCTCAGTTCACTATAGCCTTGTGGGTCTTGTGGATGCAAGCCCCATTAGCTTCAAAGCCAGATGTTTTGAGGTTTTATCTCTCAGCTGCAGGTCTTAAAAGTTGGGGTGCCTGATGTGGGGTTTAACCCTTTCCTCCTCAGGGAGAAGCTCCAGGTTTTGAGTTCCTTCCTGATGGTGGGTCACCGTGCTGGGGGTGGGGTTCATGGTAAGATTGTGTCTCGGCCTATCTCCCTTCATTGTGGGTTTTTTCTCATTTGCCTGATGTGTAGGAGTTGCTTAGCTAGTTCTTGGGTTTTTTTCAGAGGAAATTCTTCCATATGTAGCTGTAGATTTGGTGTGTCTGAGGGAGGAAGTGAGTTCAGGATCTTCCTACGTTGCTATCGAATTGGAACCCCGAAAGAATTAATTTTTAACAGTCAATTTTTAATACTGGTCACTAGGAATATTTTGGGACTTGGGATTCCTTCTGTTGCCTCTTACTCTGGGACAGCTATCAGTTCCCCCCCTCAAGTATTCTGAATCTAAACCTTAACAGTTTCCAAATAATTTTATCTAAATTAAAGAGGTTTTACTTTATGTAAGCTGTGTGCCACTGTGCAAAATAATAGTCTCCATAATTAATTTTAAAAAGATACAACAAAACCGTACCCTCTTTCTGCATCCCCCAGCTATATCATTTTCAATTTGTAGTAAAATAAATTGAATTAACACCATACTTAGCATAAATATTGTTTCTTAGCAACATGTCTATACCCTAGTGGCAATTTTCAAGATAATGCTTTCCATTTTGTATAGTACTTTACAATTTACAAATGTTCTTTCTGTTTTCTCAGAAGTTAGATCTACATATTCCTACCCTATTGATGAAGGAATTAACACAAAGATGTTAAGTGACTTTTGTGTAACTCCAGACATTTCCCCTAGATCATCCCTCTTGGTAAAGAATCTTAAAAATTTTAGATAACTTCTTGCTGGAATGTCCCAACTTGTTCTCGTAAGGCAGCTTTTGGAGTTAGTATTGTGATTTTTGTCCCTTGTCTCCTATAGTCTTTCTTTCCCTTTCCTGTCATACTTGTTCAACGAAAGGGAGAAGCCATGTGCGTGCTGGATATAAATGCTGTTGGGCCCTCCTCAGCAATACAAACTCACTGGGAACATCACCCACTTCCAAACTTTACCTAGGTAGTTTCTAAGCTGATTAATCAGATTGTAAAACATGCTCAGCTCTATCTACCCTTTCCCATTTTGAACAGAGTCCTTCAGGTCTTGAGTCACTCAAATTCTGCTCAGAAATGGCAGTGAGAAAATTCAAAACAGAAAAACACACATTTTATAAAAGAGCAACAAATATTGTTTGATAGAATCTTGCACATACCTGAATTTTGTTCTAAAACTCACCTACTGTGATGAAACATCTACCTCTTGGGGCTCTTGCCTCTGAAATGGTTCAAACCTCTCTGGCAGCTTCAGATTACATTCATTATTTATATAATTTTAGCCTGATCTAAAACTACTGAGACCTTTTAATGATTTTTTTCTTCATTAAACAAATTTTCAATACCTCTAAAGCACTACTTTAGCAAGTCTTGAAATCATTTTCTCTATCTGAATATCTTTGGGCTGCTTTCAGTAAGATAAAGAACTATTTAAATAGCTTACAGAGACATAAACTGGGTTTATTTGTTTGAATAACAATTATAATATTAGTCTTGATTGCAAGTGAATTTTCATCTGATTCTGTAGCCTCAAGGACAAAGTCTAGTTCCCGAAGAAATAAATCTGTTAGTACCTTTTTTATTCAGATCAATATTAATTGAAAATATTTAATTTATAAAATGAGCCAACTCACTTTTGACTACACACTTAACATGAAGGGATGACTGAATTTTCCAGGAAAGTGGCCAAACAGGGTCAAAATACCTTATACATCAAGGCAGATTGCTTTTTGATTTGCTCTGATGCCAGGCCTCTTGCATTCAAATCCCAGCTCCAGTATTTACGTGTTAAATGACCTTGGGTTTATTATTAGGTAACCTCTCTGGGCCTCCATTTCCTCATATGCAAGTGGGGATGATAATTAAACCTTCATTATTGGGTGTGGATTAATTGAGTTACTATAGATAAAGTAAAAGTCTGGTTTTGTAATTCCATTTTCATCTAAGCTTTGTTTTTAACTCTTCAAATAAAAGCCTGATTATTTTCTTTTAAAGACTTTTTTCCAAAAATAAAATATATTAGTCTGTAGATTTATCTCCCTGCATGCCAAAGAAACCAGAGAAATTGAATTATACAAGCATGAAAAAAAGAATCATTTTCATGTGCATTATTGATGCTTGATTATCCCGAAGTGATGTGAACAATATTAAAAAAGCCACTTTTTATTGTGTTTCTCTAAGGTTAGCATTACATAATTATTTGGTCATATTTTGTTGTTTTTTATGGATAAGGCTAAATGGGGGAAAAGGAAGTAGTGATCTGAGAGATTAGGAAGAGAGGGGAAATCCTCATCTGCAGATAAAAGAAAATTGACTACAAATCAAATACTTGGTAGGTCTCCATGAGTAGATGATTAAAAATTTTATTCTGATATTCCGAATTTATGAAGAATGTATATTTGTGTAAGGCTTCAACTGTGAGTTGATATAAACATGGAAGGAAGAATAGATGTAAAACATTTTTAAATGATGTTAACCGAAAATGTTAATAGTCATTATATTTTCGTAATATAACTGCAGATGATTTTCTTTTTTAATATGTTGCTGCATTATAAAATTTTATACAATTAATATATATTACTCTATAATCAGAAATCAAGTTGGCAATCCTAAAAGTGGCAGTTATACAAAAAGTTAAAAGTGTACAATTTTAGAAGCACATTTATTGTTTAAAAAAAAAGTTGCATGCATCAGTGTTGCATGAGTTTTCATCTGTGATTAATTTTTTAATATTGAAACAAATGAATCACTTGAAAGTTTCAGGTTTTTGGTCTTGTCCAAAAATAAATGCTGTATACTTTCGGGTATACTTTTTCTACTTTGGGCTTATTTTATTTATTTTTTTGGTGAGGGAGATTGGCCCTGAGCTATCATC
The DNA here is from genome assembly GCF_057802395.1 of Ceratotherium simum simum. Taxonomy (NCBI): domain Eukaryota; kingdom Metazoa; phylum Chordata; class Mammalia; order Perissodactyla; family Rhinocerotidae; genus Ceratotherium; species Ceratotherium simum. The sequence continues at coordinate 99,270,630 of NC_141940.1, read as the reverse complement.
TGTTGCCACTCTTTCTCCTTTTGCTTGAAGAAGGTTGTCCCTGAGCTAACATCTGTGCCAATCTTCCTCTATTTCTTGTATATGGGATTTCTCCACAGCATGGCTTAATGAGCAGTGTGTAGGTCTGTGCCCAGGATCTGAACCCTCAAACCCCAGGCCACCGAAATGGAGCACATGGACTTAATCACTATACCACCAGGCCAGCCCTACTTTTGGCTTATTTTAATGTTGAACCTTGCATATTTTTATTTGTACATAGCCTTTAGTAAATCATACAATATTTCTTATAACATGCCCAAATTTATCTTAGAATCACGGAATGCTGGAGTAATAATGTACTGTGTAGAAGACCTAGTTCAGGGGTGCAACATTGATGACTTTGGTTCATTGTTATGCCCACCGAGTACTTTAAAAGCCTGTATGACTAAGTAAATAAAATGTGTGACCATAAAACAAGCAACATGAGTGTCCAGAGTCTTACTTTCAACGAGATTCATAGATTTATGTTAATGCCATGACCTCGTGGAGCATCTGAGATTGCAATCCCTCACCTAGTCCAGCTCCCTCTACCTGTCCATTTGGATCATAACCTAACTGCCTTCCCTAACGCCACTTTTTCCAATTTGGATTCCAAGGGCTCCCTCCCTTGAAGCCAGATATTTAAATACAATCAGTGACCTGTAGTGCCTGCAAATAAATATGATTGTGAGGGAAAGTACTTACTGGCTAATTTTAAGCATTGAAAATAGAATCAAGAGCATTGGGATTGGGGGTGGTCTGTGCGCCAAGGTATGGGATAGATAATCAGTCAATTTGAAGCAGAGACTTGATTATGATCTACAAAAATTAATAATAATGACTGCTACTTATTGAGTGTTTATATGCCAGGGACTTAATTGAACATGTTACATATGTCATCTCATATGATGCCCAGACAGCCTATTATCCAGTTTTACAGTCGAGGAAACTAAGGCTTAAAAGGGTAATTTAATTTGCCCAGGTCTCAAGCTAGTAATTGGGTCAGGTTTCTTTTTGATCTTTTCAGTATTTCCTGCCACAGACATTAAAAACTTGAACTACTAGACCAAATGTCTTTTGGGATTACAGCCTAGGTTTGGAAAGAACCTAACACAATTTTTTTTTTAACTAGCCTGAGCTTTCTACTAGGGGCAAAAATGTAATGACAACATTCACTCAACATCTGTGTACTAAAATTTGGGGGTGGAGAAGGAGTTGGGGAGGAATGTCTGGTGGAAGGGGACCCCAAACAGAACCATTAGTAAACAAGGTGTTTATCTGTGAAGTGTTTGAGTACTGAGAGCCTACAACAGCCTAAAATAGCACGTACTGTTAATGGGGATCAGTGATGAGAACTTTGTAGTTGGACGTGGAAAATGGTATTCGACTTCTATTTTTAAGGGAAGATTATTTGGTATAATTGGGAAAGGGGACATCCCTCATGCCTTATTTTTCCTTCTAAAATGTCATAGCTGAAAATATAACTAAAGTCTTGAAAAAGAGCTTGGGTTTCTGACTGATTTTGGGGAGACTCCAGAGTGAGCACCATGATTTATTTGTAATTTCTTGTCATGGAAAATATAGGCTGTAGGTCATTTGAACCAACAAATCTGGTTTTGGTTTTCTGTTCACTTGATATTTCCATCTTTTTGATCATACTGATTTTCAATCTATTTTGTCTCTTTCAGAAAGAGTTTTGGAACACCTACACAAAAGCGCAACAAGGAGAGAGTAACAGAGGAAGTGACTGGTTTCAATTTTACCTTACCTTTCCATTAATCTTTGGCCTCTTCATTATTCTCCTTGTCATTTTCCTAATTTGGAGATGCTTCCTAAGAAACAAAACTCGTAGACAGACAGTAACTGAAGGCCACATTCCTTTCCCTCAGCACCTTAATATTATCACTCCGCCTCCCCCACCAGATGAAGTGTTTGATAGCAGTGGATTGTCACCAGGCTTTCTGGAATATGTAGTTGGGCGCTCAGATTCTGTCTCCACTCGCCTGTCCAACTGTGACCCCCCACCAACCTATGAGGAAGCCACTGGCCAGGTGAACCTGCGGAGAAGTGAAACAGAACCTCATTTAGACCCACCCCCGGAGTATGAAGATATCATCAACTCCAACTCAGCCAGTGCCATTGCTATGGTGCCTGTGGTCACCACCATCAAATGAAACTGCAGACTTCTTTTTACTATAATCGTTTTTAAAATACTAATGAAAGAACTTTCTAGCACTTTACCACTACATAAATGTGCATTGACTTATTTTATTGGCCTCTGACAGCATACCACTTTACATTTTCTGATTTGATTTTCATTAATTTTGTTTCCTACTATAAAGTTATTATCCATGCTCATTTTTGCTAATGGAAATATGTTAAGAGGGAAAAACATACTAGTGGAGCTCTTCATGTGATGAGATATATATGTGTGTGTACATATATATGTATTGATGTATATGCATATACACGTGTGTGTGTACATTAGCCCAGTATATGTGCAACTGTCTTAAAAGGCCATTAACTTCTGTCTAAATCACCTGTAAAGAGAACATTACTCACCAAAATTGGGGAAAAAAGGCACCAACAATTTGTGTAATAGTTAGCCAGCAACATGCTGTTGAATTTTGAAAATAAGATGAACTTAGTAGCATGTTTTCTAATTAATTCTTACTGGCTTTTGTTAACCTCCTTTTTCTTTACTGTAAAAGGAAAAAAAAATGCGTGTTGTCCATCTTGATTTTAGGAACATCTCAGAAAGAGGGAAGACATAATAAACAATAACTTGCTTATAGTGTGTAGCAAGAAAATCATTGGTCATTAGTGGCATTTGGCTAGTTTTGTAGGAGGGATTTCTTGTTATTGTTGGCTACCTCCTCCCCCAAATTAAACAGTGTTTGCTTAGTATCTTTGAATGTCTCATGCTGTTTGTGTTGACATCTCGGTGGCTTGGATTTCCCGGCAACAGAATAATTTCTAAAGTAGATATATGCATCAATGACACAGAATAGATACAGATTTCTCCTTTGCTCATCAATTATTGGTGACAGTTATTTTCTTCTCACTGTTTCATTGCCTTTTACTCTACTGTCCACTCCCTCTCACACCACCACAGAATCTTCAAGCACCTAAGGGTTTAGTTAAAAACTCTTGAAATTATTTTCTTAATGTTTTTGTATAGACTGAAGTCTTTGCCTCAAGATGATTAGGAGGCAATTTTCCATTAAATTAAGAACCATGATTTTTATATTGCTCTCCGGTTGGTGGAGGAAGATTGCAAAGTCTGTGTTGTGCCAGGTGCACAATAAATCTAGTTATAGCTTCACATAGATCTCATTATTGTTGCTATTTCATTTTGTCTTTTCATCAAAAATTTTTTTTAACTGAAGGATTTTTACTTTTCCCTTGGAGTAGAGGGAACAGGCTGTGAATGAACTGCCGACATAAAATAAGACAGTTGTTTTTTATGAAGTTCCATTATGTATGCACTGATGGAAAATTCATTATATCGGTCAGGGAAATGTCTGTGTCACTCTCAAGACTCCTTAGTGCTGGATAAAATGGTTGATGAGGCAGAAGGGATGCAGGTTTCAGAAGTGTCATACCCTGTTGCCTCCATCTCCAGCCCCACCAACCCCTCCCCTAATCCTGCCCTGGAACCCAAGGAAGGAGGAATGCTGGGGAGAACCCTGAACTAGGAGTCAGATGACCTGAATTCTAATCCCGTACTGCAACATACTTGCCATGGTACCTTGGAAAGACCTTTATCTGACCCTCAAATTCCTCACCTCTAAAATGGCGATAATATCATTATTCCTGCCTTTCTCCAGGGGCTCTAAAAGGATCTAATGAGATGGTGTGTGTGAAAGTAATTGGTAAGGTGTGAAGAGCTATCTAGTTGTAAGGTCGTAGCATTGTTCTTATTGTTCTTAAGAGAGAATTTTCTCCTTCTATGTCCCTAAAATTTTTCAGCGCTTTCACATAGTAAGAAATAGAGTGGGTTGCTCCATACATGGCTAACATGTTCCTAATCTGAGTGTGTGGGCTGTTCAACTCCTGTCATTCTCTGGGCGATACCAATGCTGTGCCAACTTAAAGACAACTGCCAGCTCAGCATAAACAGGCTTAAGTAAATGTTGGAAAGGGAACCAAGATGTGTGTGTTTAGTTAATAGGTTTTTAGCTTTCATGGATTAAAAATGATAAATCTTGACCCTGGTCTCAGCAAAAATGACAATATTGTTTTGAATTTGGCCATGAGTACATGGTGATCTTTGGCTTCTAGTTAAACCTAAAAGGGTGAGTGTTTGATCCAGTGACTTGTGTGTGTATGTGTGGATATTTTGGGTTATTTTTAAATGAAAAGGCTCCTTTTGTGTGGAATTTTTTTTGTCTCTAATATCAGGCCTTGGATTAGACCAGCAGTTTTCAAAGTGTGGCCCACAGACTCCTGGGAGTCCTTGAGAGCCTTTCAGGGGATCTGTGAGATCAAAACTATTTTCATAATATTTGTCTTTCACTCTCTCTCAAAAAGTAGTTGAAAGTATAAAAAAATGCCATCTTCTCACAAATCTCTTTTCTGTTTTAGAAAATATAGCTATTTTCTTAAAAATATTATTTATGTTAGTACATAATGGACTTTATTTTTAGATGAGTAAATACTTTTAAATTTTTCAGTTTTATTTTCTATGTCAAATACTGATAGATATAAACTCCATAAACAAAAGCTCTTTGGCGTCCAGATCCCCAACAAATTTTAAGAGTAAAGGGGTCTGGAGACCAAAAGTTTGAGAATTATAGAATTAGACAAAGGAGCAGGATGTTCTATTGCTAAGTATATATTCTTACAACTTTATTTTAAACTCCTGATATTGGATTTAATGCTGCCTTTTAGAGATACCTGAATTGTAGTATAAGAATGAATGTTGATCCTTTGAGCAAAATCCAAATGCTTCAACTGATTGATGGCTACAGCTGTTTAGACTGTTTGTCAAAGGAAACACCCTACTCCATAGTGATAACTGGCATCAGCCACAGGTCTCCTAGTGGCATTTGCGTGATAATGACAGGATAAAAAAATACCACTTTCTTCAAGAAACATTCTCTTAGGTTGGTTTGGTTTGTTTGATTTTCGGTTTGGGTTTTTACGTTTTTAAAAACCCTTTTGCTATCCCATCTGGTTTTATAAACTGAGTTTCTTAACATTTGTTATAATTGAAGGGGCTTGTCTGGAAAAATATATATTTTTTTTATGCTTTTGCCTTTCTTACCTGATATTAAATTTACCTTTAATCATTTTTAATAAAGGTTTATTTTTGCAGGATATGTTTAGTACATTTCTTAAGCAGTAACTAAATTGAATCAACCAGTTTGCATTTAAATGAAAGAAGGGCTTAATGGTCATCCAGCAGAATGGTTTCCAAGCCTCCACATGCAGTGGTTGTGTCTGGAATCCTAGAACTGGCACTTTCTGCCTCCCTGCTTTAAATGTCACAATGAATTATATTTGTTTAAATTAAATGATTTTTTTTTCCTGTTGACCAGTAGAAACACAGATGCTGTGTTTTATTCATTGTTAATGATGACTGATATTATTGATGATTGATCTAACTGTGGAGGTAGCTTTAACTTGGTTCTGTGTAAATAGCATGTATTTTATTATAATATTTCACATTTTTAAACACTTGGTTTACATTAAATTATGGTATTTAACTTTTTATGTTTATACTAGGTAAGGTTTTTCTTAGGTTTCTGTGTTTTTGGTATGCTAAATAAAGCTATTTTGAAACCCCAGAGATTTTTTTTTTCTGCCACCTGTTAATTATGTTTTGGTTAGGTGATAAACATACTGCATAAGTTCTTATCAATTATGGCCTTTTTAACAAGGTAAAATTATGTTTTTTTATGAATTTAGGGGGTATTGCTCAATAAAGAAATCAGAAATTATCTGGTGAAGACCTCAGGGTGTTCTCAGCATAAGAAAGAACTTTCTGTACTACTTTTGAATGATGCTAGTATGATACAAAATGGGAACACTTGCTCCGAAGGGATAGATTGAGCTCCCTGCTGTAGTGTAGTTTGTCAAATACTGGGAATAGTGTTGTCTGCAGATACCAAGGAGCTGGTTTTTTCCTCCTTAGCAAAACAGCTTGCATTTGACATTTGAGAAGATGAGAAAGGAAAGCACAAGATGGAAACATTTGTGACCACAGGGCATCATCCTAAGTGTAGTTACCTCAAACACTAAAAGCTGATGTGACATGTCATCAACAAAGGAAATGTAAATATGACTTGATGTTTATGGTATAGAAAATTAAAATTATTTACTTACAATTTATACTTAAAATTCCTCCTTGAATATAAATGAGTATCCATTTTGTAAGCATAAGTCCCCAGAGAGTTGTCCAAAATGTTATAAAAAGGTACTTTTAAAAATACATCATTTCTAAAAAAATATATAACTTAGTGATTAATGTCATAAAACTCAACCTTTAGATCAAGACATTTCCAGCACCCAGAAGGCTCCTTTATAGCCACCTCCTTAAAGATAAAACTATTCTCATACCTATCCTAAGAGATCAATTTTTTAAATCTCGTACTTGGCTGTGGCCATATGGACTTGCCTCTTTTCCTTTCTTAAATTCTTAAGGTATTTCAGCAAAGTTCAAGCTAGTGAGTTCCAGAGCCATCTCTTGGCCATCCTTGAAATCACCTACTTGTTCTTTCTAAGCCTTTTCTACATACCTGAAGATTTTTGAGGGCAAGAATTCTGTTTAATCCCTTTATCTTTGTTCCTCAAATACATCAAATACCTAAAATTGAGGGCTTTTTTAAGACTATGAATTGACCAAAACATCATTAGCTTTCTGGCTGGTCCCTTTAATGTTTGTCTTTCTGCTGTAATTCTTATCACCTGCCATTTCCTTAGTCTTTGTATGATGACATTTTGCTCTCAGTAATTTTACTTTACTTCTATATTTTTTAAGACTTCAAAACCCGCTATAATCTGGTCCCACAGACTTATCTAACCTTATTTGCTTCCATAGCTCAGATGATAATTACAAAGTGCCTACCTTGTATAAGACACGAAGGATTAGAAAGTAATGGTGTCTATAGCCCTTGTCCCTGGGGATTTTGCAATCAGACTAAGACTGGGATAACCTTCTACTCTTCTAATTTATTGTAACCCTAATTCTACTCCAGCTCAGAGATTCTTTTTGCCCCAAGTCCCATGGTGTTTACAGTCATCTTTATCATGCAGTCCTGTATATCAGTCTATGCTGTGATTTCTATAAGTTTTTATCAATGGAAACTAACTTTCAAAAAAATTTTCATATAACCCTAGTACATGAAACAGATAAGACTGTTGCGATTGACTACAGAAGTGGGAAGCTTGGAATCCCACCATCTGTGACCTTCCTTGTCAATCCCCCTTACTTAGGTCAGTCCAAGTCACCTCTGCAAATATTAGCATTTTATGAACATAATTAGAAAACCACTGTAATATAACATCTATTGATGTCCAATTTCATAGTCCCTCATCTTTCCACACAAAAAACAATCTACAGACTCTCCTCCACTAACAGACTGCTTAGGGTTCAAAATGCTCTTTTTAGTCCAATTGTTCCTAACTAACTCACAAGTATACTGCACTGGCCACCAACATACTATCTATTAAAATCATGTTTGAAGAGAACCTTGGAGTATTGTTAGTTCTGATTCTTCCTTTACATCATTTCCGTCATCACCATACCTCTTGCTACATTTTCAATACTCAGTCCTTTTGCCATTGTGGGAAATGATGGTTTTAGTATACTCATAAACCATGTTTAAAAATAATCATAGCATCATGTCAATGAATATAGTGCAGAGTAGGGAATTCCAAAAGCATGTTCTTCCATAAAGGCAGCAAATAAACTGGCAAAAACTGTCAGAATCAACTTCATCAGAACTCTGGAAACTAAAGTTTACAGCAACCAGGCAAGAAAAAAAGCCTTTCACTTACCCTGGCCTTATCCACTGCTTCCCTCCTCAGGGGCATCTTGGAAGACAACAGCCCACATTTCCAAGTATAGGTTCCTAGTACCAGAGGGGGCAAAATAGACTTGATTCTCAAAGAATTGAGGTTGGTTGGTTAGCCCTGTATTTCGGCTTCCTGAGGTACCAGCTCAAGGGCTTGCCTGTAGTTTGTCTTACTTGGAACTTTCCCAAGTTGGAGGCAACTATCTAGGGGGAGGGTGTTTTGCAAAAAATACTTAAAGGTAAATGCATTAGCTGCTACCACCTGGACAAAAGATAACAAAAGTTGGGGTAAACAATAAACTGAAAAGCTTGGGAGGAAGGGCTGGGGAAGGAAGAAAATAAGGATTTTGAAAAGTTCCCCCATAGTCTTAGGAATCTATAAAGCTAAGCACATATCCAGAGCTGAGTGCATGCTCTAGAAAAATCTGAGAGGCTCTAAACTCTCATTTTTGTCTGACCTTCAGGTTCTCCATAAGCGGGAAGTGAAGGTTATAGTAGAGTTGTATATTGTCTGTCGGGAAGTTGAAGGTTTGCCCCAACACACACAGAACCCACTGCAAAAGCTAGGATACTTTTTTGTGTGTGGGGGGGAGTGATTTGCAAATGTTTAAGGAACTTTGTCAAATTACTAGCTTACCACTACAATAACAGATACAAGACTTCATTGGCCATACATGACAAAGAATACATCACAAAATGCTTTCAAAATATGAAAACCACAACAACTAAAACAAGTAGCAAAAACAAACCATAAGGAAGGGGGAGAATCTGATTTCCAGAGTTGCCATTCTATAATATTAATTAATAGCCACACCCACTGCTGAGTATAGTACCTAGTCCTGACTGTCTAGGAAATGTGGCCAGAGAACCCAGGAAACTGTGGAACCCATAATATAACCTCTCTTGGGCAGGGAACCAAGCCAGCAGTCCTATCCAACTGTTCTCAGCCAGCAGCACATACCCCCAACCTCACAGCTCAGGCAGTGGCCTCACCCCAAAATAGACCCTTATAGAAAGCCCCACCTGCCCAATGATGTTACCAGCAGACATCCAGAAACCTAAACTGAACTGACTGGTGAAGAACTATCTCTGCCAAAGTGAAAATGTAAAGAAGTCCGGAAGAGGAGACCACCTACTCAAATGTGTAGACACCAATGTAGGGAATCAAGGATCATGAAAAAATCAGGTAAATATGACACCACCAAAGGAAACTAATAAAGCTATAAGTGACCCTAAAGAAATGGAGATCCATGAACTGTCAGAATTCAAAGTAATCCTTTTTTAAAAGTTTAGTGAACTACAAGAACACACAGATAACCCAACAAAATTAGGAAAACAATGTATGAACAAAAATAATACAAGTTCAACAAAGAAACAGAAACCAGCAAAAAAGAAAAAAGAAAAAAAGAAAAATCATAGAGCAGAAAAGTAAATGAACTGAAGAATTCAATAGAGAGCTTCAAAACCAGACTTGGTTATGCAGAAGAATCAATCAATGACCTAAAAGACAGGACATTTGGAATTTTCCAGTCAGTAGAGCAAAAAACGAATGAAAAAGAGTGAAGAAAGCCTATGGGACTTACAAGACACAATCAAAAGAAACAATAACTGCATTATGGGAATTCCAGAAGGAGACAGAAAGAGAAAGGGATAGACAGTATATTTAAAGCAATAATGGCTAAAAACTTCTCAACCTGGAGAGAAAAATGGACATCCAGATCCATGAGACCCAAAGGACCTCAAATAGATTGAGCCCAAATAGGGCTACACAGAAACACATTGTAATTATTAAATTGTCAAAAGTCAAAGACACAAAGAAAGAATTTTGAAAGCAGCAAAAGAAAAGAGAGAAGTTAGATACAAGGGAACTCCCATTAGACCATGGGCAAATTTCTCAACAGAAACATTTTAAGGCCCAGAGAGAGTGAGAGGTTGTATTCAAAATATTGAAAAGAAAAAAAAAAAAAACGGTCAGCAAGATTTCTATACCTAGCAAAGCTGTCCTTCAGAAATTAAGAAAGGATACTTTCCTGAACAAACAAAAGCTAATGGAGTTCGTCAACACTAGACCTGCCTTACTAGAAATGCTGAAGGGAGTTCTTTGAGTGAAAGTAAAAGGATGCTAATAAACATCATAAAAACACAAGAAGGTAGCATAAAACTTACTGGTAATAGTAAATATATAGTCAAAGTTAGACTCTGTAATATGATAATGATGCATAATTCATTTATAACCCTAATTTAAAAACAAGCATAGTAAAAATAATCATAACTACAATACTGTTATTAACCAATATAAAAAATATATAAACTGTCAATAACCTAAATGTTATTGTTATAAAAGTTATAAGAAATATCAATAACCTAAAATGTGAGGGGGAGGAGAAGTAAAAGTGTAAAGTTTAGGAATTCAATTGAAATTGAGTTGTTATTAGTATAAAATAGGATGTTATAATTTTAAGATATTTTATATAAGCCTCATGATAACCACAAGGGAAAAATCCTGTAGTAATTACACAAAAGAACATGATAAAGAATTCAAACTTTACATACAAAAAGTCAAGAAACACACACACACAAAGACAGCAGGATAAGAAGGAACAATAGATCTACAAAACAGCCAGAAATAATTAACAAAATGACAACAGTAAGTTCTTACCTATCAATAATTACTTTAAACATAAATGGATTAAATTTCCAATCAAAAGACATAGAATGGCTCAATGGATTTAAAAAAGATCCAAGAGTCTTACTTTACCTTTAAGGACACACATAGAGTGAAGGGATGAAAAAAGATATTTTAAGCAAATAGTAAACAAACAAACACAAAAACAGAGGTATCTATACATTTGAAAAATGGTAAAAAGAGACAAAGAAGGTCATTATATAATGATAAAAGGGTTATCCATAAGACAACATAACAATTGTAAATATTTATGCACTCGACATTGGAGCACCTAAATATATAAATTAAAAACTAATGGAGCAAAAAGGAGATATAAACAGTAATACAACAATAGTTGAGGACTTTAATACTCCACTCTCAACAATGGCTAGATCACTCAGACAGGGAATCAATAAGGAAACAAGGAATTTGAACAACACTATAGACCAAGTGGACCTAACAGACATATACAGAATATTCTATCCAATAATAACAGAATACACATTCTTCTCAAGTGCACATGGAACATTTTCTAGGATATACCATATGTTAGGCCACAAAACAAGTCTTAGCAAATTGAAGTAGGTTGAAATCATACCAAATATCTTCTCTGATCACAGTTGTATGAAAGTAGGAATTGATAACAGGAGGAAAACTCATGAATACATAGAAATTAATACTCTCCTGAACAACAAAGCATGAAAGAAGAAGCTAAAGGAAATAAAGCATCTTGAGACAAATGAAAATGGAAACACAACATACCAAAACTTACAGAATACAGCAAAAGCAGTTCTAAGAGGGATGTTCATAGCAATAAATGCCTACCTCAAGAAACAGGAAAAAATCTCAAATAAGCAACCTGTCTATCTTTACACTTCAAGGAACTAGAAAAAGAAGAATGAAGCCCAAAGTTAATAGAAGAAAAGAAATAACAAATATCATAGCAAATACAAATAAAATAGAGACTAAAAAGACAACAAAAAAGAACAATGAAACCAAGAGCTGGTTCTTTGAAAAGATAAACAAAATTGACAAACTTTTAGCTACACTCACCAAGAATAAGAGAGAGGGCTCAAGTAAATAAAATCAGAAATGAAAGAGATGTTACAACGGAAACCACAGAAATACAAAGGATCATAAGAGACTACTATGAACAATTATGCACCAACAAACTGGACAACTTAAAAGAAATGGATAAATTTGCAGAAACATACAACTTGCCAAGACTAAATCATAAAGAAATAGAAAATCTGAATAGACTGATTAAGAAAAAAAAGATTTTAATCAGTAATCAAAAACCTACCAAAAAATAAAAGTCAAAGACCAGATGGCTTCACTAGTGAATTAAAGAAAATTATACAAATCCTTCTCAAACTATTCCAGAAAATAGAAGAGGACAGAACACTTCCAAACTCATTTTATGAGGCCAGTGTTACTCTGATGCCAAACCCAGACAAGAACACCACAAGAAAAAAATTACAGGCCAATATCCTTGATGAACATAGATGCAAAAATCCTCAACAAAATATTAGCAAACCAAATTCGACATCACATTAAAAAGATCATACACCATGATCGAGTGGAATTTATTCCAGGGATGCAGCATAGTTCAACGTCCACAAAACAATCAACGTGATACACCACATTAACAAAATGAAAGATAAATGTATCATGATCATCACAAGAGATGCAGAAAAAGCATTTGACAATATTCAACATCCATTTATGATTAAAAAAAAAACTATCAAGAAATGTGTATAGAGGGAACATACCTCAATATAATAAAGGCCGTATATGACAAATCCACAGCTAACATCATACTCAACAGTGAAAACCTAAAAGATTTTCCTCTAAGATCAGGAAAAATACAAAGATGCTTACTCTCACCACTTTTATTCAACATAGTATTGGAAGTTCAAGACAGAGCAATTAGGCAAGAAAAAGAAATAAAAGGCATCCAAATTGAACAGAAAGAAGAAAAACTGTCACTCTTTGCGGATGACATTATATTATATATCGAAAACCCTAATGACTCCACCAAAAAACTTAGAACTAATAAATCAATTCAGTAAAGTTTCAGGACATAAAATCAATATACAAAAATCTGTTGTGTTTCTATATACTAATAATAAACTATCAGAAAGAGAAATCAAGAAAACAATCCCATTTACAATTGCATCGAAAAGAATGAAATGTCTACGAATAAATAGCACTAGGAGTTGAAAGACCTGTGCACTGAAAACTACAAGATATTAATGAAAGAAATTGAACAAGACACAAATAAATGGAAATATATTCTATCCTCATGGATTGGAAGAACTAATATTGTTAAAATGTCCATACTATCCAAAGCAATCTACAGTTGATGCAATCACTATCAAAATTTCAATGGCATTTTTCACATAAATAGAACAAAGAATCCTAAAATTTGTATGGAACCACAAAAGACCCTAAATAGCCAAAGAAATGTTGAGAATGAACAAAGCTGGAGGGATCAAGCTTCCTGATTTCAAAGTATACTACAAAGCTATAGTCATCAAAACAGTGTAGTATTGGCATAGAAACAGACACATAGATCATTGGAAAAGAAAAGAGAGCCCAGAAATAAACCCAAGCATGTATGGTCAATTAATTTATGACAAAGGAGCCAATAATATACAGTGGGGAAAGGATGGTCTCTTCAATAAATAATGTTTGGAAACTGGCCAACCACATGCAAAAGAATGAAATTAGACTACTATCTTTCACTGTAGACAAAAACTAATTCAAGGCCCGGCCCCGTGGCTTGGCGGTTGGGTGCGTGCACTCCGGTGCTGGCAGCCCAGGTTCAGATCCCGGGCGCGCACTGTTGCACTGCTTCTCTGGCCATGCTGAGGCCGCGTCCCACATACAGCAACTAGAAGGATGTGCAGCTATGACATACAACTATCTACTGGGGCCTTGGGGGAAAAATAAATAAATAAATAAAATTATATAAAAAAAAACTAATTCAAAATGGATTAAAGACTAGAATGTAAGAACTGAAACCATAAAACTCCTAGAAGAAAACATAGGCAGTAGGCTCCTTGGCATCAGTCTTGGCAATGAGTTTTTGGATCTGACTCCAAAAGCAAAGGCAATAAAAGCAAAAATGACCAAGTGAGACTACATCAAACTAACAAAGCTTCTGCACAGCAAAGGAAACCATCAACAAAATGAAGAGGCAACCTATTGAATGTGAGAAAATGTTTTCAAATCATATATGTGATAAGGAGTTAATATCCAAAATATATAAAGAACTCATACAACTAAATAGCAAAAACAAACAATCCAATTAAAAATGGGCAGAAGATCTGAATAGACATTTTTCCAAAGAAGGCATACAGATGACCAATAGGTACATGAAAATTTGCTCCACTTCACTAATTATCAGGGAAATGCAAATCAAAACCACAGTGAGATCACCTCACAGAATGTCAGAATGGCTATTATCAAAAAGACAAAAAATAACAAGTGTTGGCAAGGATGTGGAGAAAAGGGAAATCTTGTGCACTGTTGGTGGGAATGTAAATTGGTGTAGCCACTATGGAAAACAGTATTGAGTTTCCCCCAAAATTAAAAACAGAACTAGCATATGATCCAGCAATTCCACTTCTGGGTATTTATCTGAAGAAAACATAAACACTAATTCAAAAGAATATATGCAACCCTATGTCCAATAATGTCCAGCATTATTTTTAATAGCCAAGATATGGGTACAACCTACGTCGCCATCGATGGATGAATGGATAAAGAAGATGTGGTGTATATATATATATATATATATATATATATATATATATATATATATATATATATATGTATGTATATACAATGGAATACTATTCAGCCATACAAAAGAATGAAATCTTGCCATTTGCAACAATGTGGATGGACCTTGAAGGCATTATGTTAAGTGAAATAAGTCAGACAAAGACAAATACCATATGATCTCACTTAATGTAGAATTAAAAACAACAACAACAACAAACCAAGCTCACAAATACAGAGAATACCTTGGTGGTTGCCAGCAGTGAGTGTTGGAGGGTGGGATAAATGGGTGAAGTGAGTCAAAAGGTAAAAATTTGAAGTTATAAAATAATTAAGTCATGTTGATGTACAGCATGATGACTATAGTTAATACTGTATTGCATGTTTAAACGTTGCTAAGAGGGCCGGCCCCGTGGTGTAGTGGTTGAGTGCACGGGCTCCACTGCTGGTGGCCCGGGTTTGGATCCCGGGCGCACACCGACGCACCGCTTGTTGGGCCATGCTGTGGTGGCATCCCATGTAAGGTGGAGGAAGATGGGCATGGATGTTGGCTCAGGGCCAATCTTCCTCAGCAAAAAGAGGAGGATTGGCATGGATGTTAGCTCAGGGCTGGTCTTCCTCACAAAAAAAAAAAAAAAGCTGCTACGAGACTAGATCTTAAAAGTTGCATCACAAGAAAAAAAAATTTGTAACTGTGTATGGTGACAAATGTTAACTAGACTTACCGCAGTGATCATTTTGCAATATATAGAAATGTTGAATCATTATGTTTGATACCTGAAACTAATATAATGTTATATGTCAGTTACCTAAATAAAAAGAAAGGAAAGAAAGATCTCAGATAAACAACCTAACTCTATGCCTTAAGGAACTAGAAAAAGAAAAACAAACTTAAAAAATCTAGCGGAAGGAAGGAAATAATAAAGATTAGAGCAGAAATAAACAAAATAGAGAAGAGGAAAAAAATACAAAAAATTAACCAAACTAAGAGTTAGTTCTTTAAAAAAATAAAATTGAAAAACCTTTAGCTGGACTATCCAAGGAAAAAAAAAGAGAGGACCCAAATCAACAAAATTATAAATGAAAAAGGGGACATACATCTGATACCAAAGAAATACAAATGATCATAAGAGGTTACTGTGAACAACTATACACCAACAAAATGGACAACCTAGAAGAAAGGGAAAAAGTCTTAGAAATATACCACTTACCAAGACTGAATCAGGAAAAAATAGAAAATCAGAACAGACCAATTACTAGTAAGGAGATTGAATCAGTAATAAAAAAAAAATCTCCCATAAAGAAAAGCCCAGGACCAGATGGTTTCACTAGTGAATTTTACCACACATTTAAAGAATTAATGCCAATCCTTCTCAAATGCTTCCAAAACATCAAAGAGGAGAAAATAGTTCCAAACTCATTTTATGAGGCCAGCATTACCCTGCTACCAAAGCCAGATAAGGACACTACCAGAGAAGAAAACTACAGACCAAAATCCCTGATGAGTATAAATGCAAAAATTGTCAATAAAATACTATCAAACCAAAATCAGCAGCACATTTAAAGGATCATACATCATGATCAAGTGGGATTAATCCCTGGGATGCAAGGATATTTCAACATATGCAAATCAATCAGTGTGATACATCACATTAATAGAATGAAAGAAAAAATCATATGATCATCTCAATAGATGCAGAAAAAGAATTTGAGAAAATCCAACAAACATTCGTGATAAAAGCTCTTAACAAATTAGATATAGAAGGAACGTACCTGGACATAATAAAGGTTATATATGACAAATAAGCAGGTAACATCATACTCAATGGTGAAAGGTTGAAAGCTTTTCTTCTATGATCAGGAACAAGACAAGGGTGCCCACTCTCACCACTTCTATTCAACATAGTACTGGATGTCCTAGCCAGAACAATTAGGCAAGAAAAACAAATAAAAGGCATCAGAATTAGAGGAAAAAGTAAAATTGTCTCTATTAGCAGATAACATGATTTTATATATAGAAAATATTAAAGACTCCAACAAAAAACTGTTAGATCTAATCAATGAATTCAGTTAAGTTGCAGGATAAAAAATGAACATACAAAAATCAGTAGATTTCTATACACTATCAACAAATCATCTGAAAAAGAAATAAAGAAAATGATCCTATTTATAATAGCATAAAAAAGAATAAAATATTTAGGAATAGCAGCCAGCCCAGTGGCATACTGGTTAAGTTCGGTGCACTCCACTTCAGCAGCCCAGGTTCTTGGGTTTGGATCCTGGGCGCAGACCTACACCACTCGTCAAGCCATGGTGTCGTGGCAACCCACATACAAAATAGAGGAAGATGGGCACAGATGTTAGCTCAGTGCCACTTTTCCTCAAGCAAAAAGAGGAAGATTGGCAATAGTTATTAGCTCAGGGTCAATCTTCCTCACCAAAAACAAAATAAAATATTTAGGAATAAATTTAACCAAGGAGGTGAAAGATCTCTATTCTGAAAACTACAAGACATTGATGAAAGAAATCAAAGACACAAATAAATGGAAAGATATCCCTTGTTCATAAATTGAAAGAATATTGTAAAAATGTCAATACTGCCAAAAGCCATCTTTAGATTCAATGCAATCCCTATCAAGATTCCAATGGCATTTGTTTTACAGAAGTAGAAGAAACAATCCTAAAATTTGTGTAGAACCACAAAAGACCCCAAAGAGCTAACGCAATTCTGAAAAAAGAACAAAGTAGGAGGCATCATAGTTCCTGATCTCAAGCTATATTATAAAGCTATAATAATTAAAACAGTATGTTACTGGCATAAAAATAGATGCATAGACCAATGGAACAAAATCAAGAGCCCAGAAATAAACTCAAACATATATGGTCAACTAACATTTGACAAGGAAGGCAAGAATACTCATTGGAGAAAAGATAGTCTCTTCAATAAATGGTGCTGGGAAAATTGGATCTTCACATATTAAAGAATGAAATTAGGCTCCTAACTTACACCACTCACAAAAACTAACTCAAAATGGATAAAAGACTTAAATGTAAGACCTGAAAACATAAAATTCCTAGAAAAAAAACATAGTAAAATATCTCCTTGACATGGGTCATGACAATGATTTTTGGATATGACATCTAAAGCAATGCAACAAAATCAAAAATAAATAAGTGGGACTACATAAAACTCAAAAGCTTCTGCATAGCAAAAGAAATGATCAACAAAATAAAAAGAAAACCTTTGGAATGGGAAAAATATTTGCAAACCATATTTCTGATAAGGGGTTAATATCCAAAATATACAGGGAACTTAAATAGCAAAAAATAAATAATCCAATTAAAACATGGGCAAAGGAGCTGAATAGACATTTTTCCAAAGAAGATAAACAAATGGCCAACAGGTAGATAAAAAATTGCACAACATCACTAATCATTAGGGAAATACAAATCAAAACCACAATGAAATATCACCACACACCTGTTAGAATGGCTAGCATCAAAAAGACAAGAGGTAACAAGTGGTGGCAAGGATGTGGAGAAAAGGGAACACTTGTGCACTGTTGGTGGGATTGTAAATTGGTACAGCCAGTATGGAAAATAGTATGGAAGTTCTCAAAAATTTAAAAATAGAAATGGCATATGATCCAGCAATTCTGCTTCTGGGAATACATCTGAAGGAAATGAAAACACTGTGTTGAAGAGATATCTGCCCACTCCCATGTTCATAACAGCATTATTTATCTTAGCCAAGACATGGATACAACCTAAGTGTCCATCAATGGACAAATGGGTAAAGAAGCTGCGGTAGATAAAGAATATTCAGTCATAAAAAAATGGGGAATCCTGCCACTTATGACAACATGAATGGACCTTGCATGCCTTATTCTAAGCAAAATAAGTCAGCCAGAGAAAGACAATGCTGTATGGTCTCACCAATATGTGGAATCTAAAAAAATGCAAACAAAAATCAAAGAAAAAGAGATCAGATTTGTGGTTACCAGAGGCAGAGTGTGGGGGAAGAGGAATTGGATGAATGTGGTCAATAGGCACAAACTTCCAGTTATAAGATAAATAAGTACTAGGGATGTAATGCACAACATGATGACTAGTTAACACTGCTGTATAATATATATGAAAGTTTTTAAGAGAGTAAATTCTAAGAGTTCTCATCACAAGGAAAAAATATATACATATCTTTTTCTTTTTCTTTGATATATGAGATGATGGATGTTAACTAAATTTATTGTGGTAATCATTTCATGATATATGTAAGTCAAATAATTATGCTATATACCATAAACTTATACAGTGCTGTATGTTAATTATAGCTCAATAAAGATGGGAAAAAAACATGAATTCCCCCCCAAATCATTTTCAACAACACAATATGAGATTTTATGCAAAAAAGAAGTATGGCTCATACATGGGAAAGAAGAAATTAATAGAAACTGTCCCCAAGGAAGCCCAGTCATTGGACTTACTAGACAAAGATTTTAAATCACCCATTTTAAATTCAGTTAAAGAGTTAAAGGATATCATGTACAAGAAACTAAAGGAAACCATGAGAATGGTATCTCACCAAATAATATCAATAAAGAGATAGAAATTTTAAAAAGGAAAAATAATAGAAATTCTGGAATTGAAAATAACTGAAATGAAAATTTCACTAATGGGAGTCAACAGCAGATTTGAGTAGGCATTAGAAAGAATCATCTGTCTCAATCCTAGGTCAGTTGAGATTACTCAGTCTGAGGAACAGAAAGAAAAAAGACTGAAGAAAAATGAGCAGAGCTTGAGAGACTTGTGGAAACCAACAAGTGTGCCAACATACACATAAAGGGACCTCTAGATGGAGATAAAAGATAGAAAGGGGCAGGAAGAATATTTGAGGAAATAGCCAAAATCTTCCCAAATTTGATAAAAGACATGGATGTACACATCCAAGAAGCTCAATGGTTCCCAAGTAGAATAAACCAAAAAGATCCACACCAAGATCCATTATAATCAAACTGTCAAGAGACAATGAGAAAATCCTGAAAGCAGCAAGACAGAAGCAACACATCACATACAAGAGATGCTCAATTACATTAATGGCTGATTTCTCATCAGAAACCATGGAGGCCAGAGGTAGTGGAAGGATACAAAGTGCTGAAAGAAAAATACTGTCAATGAAGAATTCTATATAAAGCAAATGTATCCTTCAAAGTAATAGAGAAATTAGACATTCCAAGATTAAAAAAAAACTAAGAATTCTTCCCTAATAGACCTGCTCTAGAGAAATGCTAAAGGGAATACGTCATGATGAAAAGTAGAGTGACAAAATAAGAATTCTATATCATACAAATTTATTATATGTACATATTTCATATAGAAGTTATATTTCAAATACTTAAGCATAATTATTAAATAGCATTTCCAATTAACATATTTCCTTAAGGTATACCATAAAATGACCATTTCAAGAAGAATACAGAAAGCTGAGTTCTTTATTGTACTTTTTTTCACAGACCTGTAACTGTTAGGAATCACTCCTTTATTATATATCTTGTGTCATATTTCAATGCTAGGTCAGTTGAGATTACTGGGCCAGAAATATGACAATCTTAAGAACCACTCTTCCTGGGATACATTTATGGCTGAACAAGTTTTGCCTTCTTAATATTTACAAAAGGGATCTACAACTTCCTTTTTCCCCCTTAACATAACAAACATAAAAGAAACTTGAGAAAATACTTTAGTAACTCCATCTCAGCTAGTATGTAACCCTGCAGTTGTATTTTTCCAATCAAAAGGAGAAAGCATAACTCTTAATCTTTTGCTCACTGCAGTGCATTGCTCTTCAGTGATGTAGCTCATGTAACGGCCAATTTACATAAAATATTTTCTCGGCAACAATAACATCCGGAAGGCAATAAACACACTCTTTTTGACAGCAAAGTTTTCATCATTGAGAGTGATCATATTGCTTTTACAATTACAAATCCAGAACATTTAAATACACTGTCTAATTGTGACAGTATTTTTTTTTAATTTTATTTATTTATTTTTTCCCCCCAAAGCCACCGTAGATAGTTGTATGTCATAGCTGCACATCCTTTTAGTTGCTGTACGTGGGACGCGGCCTCAGCATGGCCGGAGAAGCGGTGCGTCGGTGCGCACCCAGGATATGAACCCCGGGCCACCAGCAGCGGAGCGCACGCACCTAACCGCTAAGCCACGGGACCGGCCCATGACAGTATTTTTATATAAAAAGAATTCTTACTTTAAGAAAACAGTGAAATTTTTATAGATGAATTGATGCGATGTCCTGGATTTTCTTCAAAATAATATATCGGGGGAAGGGGAGACAGATCACCATGAGTTAATAATAGTTGAAGCTGAGAGATGAGAACATGGGAATTTATTATACTATTATGTTTACTTGCATAAGTTTGAAATTTTCCATTATTAAGAGACAATTCATCCCCTGAAAGCAATTTGAGTAGAACACAGCAGATCCTTTCACACAAAGTTTCATCCTGCAAGTATTACAAAAACAATAGCTTTAGTGGTTTTACTTTTATTTTTGAGATTAGTATACAGCACTATTTTAAATTCAATAAGTCATGTTTGTACTAATAAGCAAGAGAGAACAAATTCTAGTTAATTCTCTCTCACACTCATTGGTTTCATAAGAAGTGAGTTTCTCATATTTATACTATTTTTAAGTAGATTCCAAAACTTTCTCTGATAACTTTCCTAATATTTAAATACCACCATTGTTGGATAATTTAATCTTAAGAAAATAGTTTCCACTCCTGATTAAAACAATGATCCATAAATATTTTATTACATACAAACTCAGCTACCCTAGAGATTTGAAGAAACTAAGAGACTGTGTAGATTTGTTTTATGTATAGGAAACATATGGTTTTGCTTTTTTTAGAATTATTGATTGGCAATATAAAAATGATTTAAATTTAACTTCCAAAATTAACTTTATTCATAAAAATTCCTTTTGGCAATTAAGACTTCAAAAGCAGATGAGAGGCAATGATTTTATAGTCCACTTACAAAAAATGTAGTTTTACAGGCTTTTTCATCAAACAACCAATCTAACAAATAGTTCATGGCCACTTAATCCATTGTCTTGTTCTACAAAGCAATAATTTTACTCAGCATTAATGACTAAAATAATTAGCAATAACTTTGGAAATAACAAAATATAATTTGAAGCTTATTTCAAACATGGAAGAATCTATAAAATATGTTTGTTTGTTTATGAACCATAAACATAATAAATGGATCTAACTGATAAATATGGGTCACTTCTCCATACCTTAAAGAGTTTTTCTTGTATGTAGAGATCTCCACCAGAGACAACATTGCTCATGGCCCTCAACCACTAACAACACAACTATCTCCTCCTTCCCTTCCTCTCTCCTCACGTATGTGGTCATGTGACATTTTCCTGTGCAAGCCCAGACCAGAAGTTTGAATTCTATGGCACAGTTGGATGGTGATGACTGAAGAGTATGCAGGCTCTTGATACCTAGGGTTTGATATATTGATCAATAATGTGACTCACTTCTAGCATATAGGCCCACAGACTTATGCTATACTACTTTTACACATGCCCTTGATTATCGCATGCATTACTCACTGTTCATAGCTTTTCATCACAATTGCTAAAAGGTATGTATTATTAATCACTTTCATCAGAACACAGCAAAAAAGCATATGAAATACGATGCAGTATTAAACCAGGTTGCTGCTGTAGACAACTGGGGCTCAATACCACTGGGGAGTCTCAGAGAGTCTGTGAAGTATGCACCTCAGAATTGTCCTTTCCATGACAAAGAACATGTAGTATTTATGCACCAACTACTGTTCCTCTTTGTTTGAGGGTTGTTCCTGCAGGCGTTAACTCCCCAAACTTCTGACTTGCCATCCATGGACTGAACTCACTCCTGGGGACAGAGAAAACTCTCAGGGAGAAGGCATAGGAACTATCTTCAGATGACCCTAGGGTAGGCCAATGGTATATGGGCAGTTGACTGCAAAAAATTTTTAAATAAATTTGTGTTTTCTTAATCACAAGAGAATCTACATACTTATGAAAATAGCGATCCATTGTGAGCCATTATTCAACCCTCAGACAAAGCTCAGTGAACATATGGATTCATAGGCCATTTGCAATAACTCTGAAACTGCACTCGGCCCTGCTGCACACACACTTTCTCTACCAGGGTCTACATCCCAAAGATTAGGACAATTGTGCATATAATTTGAGAAACAAATGTTAAAGAAAGTGGCAATATTATTTTTATTAAAAAAATCATATAGTAGGTAGGAGTGACTTCACCAAGATGGTGACGTAGGTTGTTCCTGACTTTGCTCCCCCTCACAAAAAGAACAACTAACAACTATTCACGGACAAGACATCACTGGGAGAATCCTAGAACACAGGGGTAAGGCTGAAACACTACCCTGTACCACAAACAGCAAGACAGACCACATTAGAAAGGTAAGAGGAGTGGCTACACACTGATCACGTTGCCCCTCCCACTAGCTGGAGGAGTACCACACCAGGAGGTCTCCCTGAGCTTCCTTCTCCTTGGGAAGAGAGAGCCCATGGTGGACATCCAGCTCCCCTCAGCACTGTGGGTCACTTCTTGGGAGCTCCTACTCTGGTCTTGCCTGATGAGGATGGCAGGGGAATCTGAAGGGCTTGACCACTGGGAATCTGATTGTGACAGAGGAGGGAGGGACTTGCAACAACTGGCATTCAGATCTTGACAGACCAAGTTCTTACCTGCAGCACCCAAGCAGTAGTCTCAACCAGCAGCTTTGCTCATCTGTGAAACCAATCTGGTGCAGTCTGATCAGAGGACTCAGTAGGGTGCCGTGCTGCCTGATTTTGGTCTTCATATGAAAATATTTGATGGCCTGGAGACTGGTCTGCCCCCACTCAGACAGGGGAGCTGAGTCATAGCCCCATCCACCACAGAGTGAAGCTCCCAGCTCCCTGCCTGACTATAAAGGCTGGCAAAAACACCTGAAAACTGTATAGTCTAGCAACGCTCAAGCAGAGAGTATGGCAGGCAGAGCTGATGGTCTGAAGAGCAAAGCCAATGTCCCTATCTGGCCAGGGAACTTGAGGTTCAGGTCAGCTTGAGTCAAGAACTCAAGACCACAAACAAAGAGCCTTATTGGTATTGAAGCTGGTTCTCCTGCTGTGCCCAGGCATGGAAATTAGTTCGTAGCCCTGCTCATTCCTGAATACAGCTTTCAGCCTGACCAACCAGGAAACCCAACCAGAGCACATGGGAAACTGCATAGACCATCCAACAGCCCTGCTTACAGTGGCATTTGCAGAGAGCACAGCCCATGGCTTTTCCCATCTGCAGAGCAAAACCAGTGGCCCCATCTGGCCAGGGAATTCAGGGCACAGTTTTGCCTAATTGGGTCCCCAAATAATGAGCTGTGCAGGCCCTGGGGCCCATCCTACTACCCCACCAGGGCATAGAAGCTAACTCATAGCCCCACCTACTACTGACTATAGTATCCAGTCCTGACCATCTAGAAAGCCTGACCAGAGAACCCAGGCAACTGTAGAGATGATCCTACAGCCTCACTTGGGCAGGGAACCAAGCTAGTAGTCCTATGCAACTGTACTCAGCCAGTGGCAGTGCCCCCTGAACATTAGAGCTCAGGCAGTGGCCTCATCCAAAAATATACCCTGATAGCAAGCCCCACATGCCCAAGGATATTACTTGCAGATACGTCCAGAAACCCAAACTGAGCTGACTGGTGAAGAACTGTCTCTGACAAAGCAAACCTGTAAAGTCTAGAAGAGGAGACTGCTTACTCAAATGCACTAACACCAATGTAAGGATTGAAGATCACAAAAAGCCTGGTAGACATGACACCACCAAAGGAAACTAATAAAGCTCCATAACAGACCCTAAAGAAATAGAGATCTATGAACTGCCAGGCATAGAATTCAGAATAATACTCTTAAATTAGTTTAGTGAATCAAAAGAACACACAGGCAACTAAACAAAATTAGGAAAACAATGCATGAAAAAAATGAAAACTTCAACAAAAAAATAGAAACCATCAAAAAACCCCAAGCAAACAGCAATCCCAGAGCTGAAAATTACAATGACTGACCTGAAGGATTTAACAGAGAGCTTCAAAAGTAAACTTGACCATGCAGAAGAAAGAATCAGTGACCTAGAAGACAAGACATTTGAAATTATCCAGTCAAAAGAGAAGAAAAAAGAATGAAAAGAGTGAAGAAACCCTACAGGACATGTGGGACACAATCATAAGAAACAATATCCACGTTATGGGAATTCCAGAAGGAGAAAAGAAACACAAAGTGACAGAAAGTAAGTTTAAAGCAATAATGGCTAGAAGAGAGAGATCAAAATGGTGGAGTAGGAAGATCCTTAGCTCACATACTCCCACGGACACACCAAAACTACAACTACATACAGAACAACTATTGCTGAGAACAACCTGAAGACTAACAGAAGAGATTTTCCACAATTAAAGATATAAAGAAAAAGCCACATTGAGATGGGTAGGAGGGGCAGAGACACAGTCTAGGCAGGACCTACACCTCCAGCATGGCAACCCACAAATGGGAGGATTATCATAACTGTGGAGGGCCTCACAGACAAGAGAAGGGCCCAAGTCTCACATTGGGCTCCCCAGCCCAGGGGACCTGCACCAGGAAGATGAGCCCCCATAATACCTGGCTTTGAAAACCAGTGGGAGTTTTCAAAGGTTTCCAGGAGAGCCAGAGGGCTATAGGAAACTGAGACTCCACTCTTAAAGGGTGCACACACAAACTCATTCACTCCAAATCCCAGTGCAGAGGCAGAAATTTGAAAAGGGCCTGGGTTATACATGAAGGAGTTTCATTGACTAATTTTAGGGCATGTGCTGGAGGGGCATGGATATGTTGGAACTTTCTCTGGGGGCAGAAGTGCTGGTGGGCACCATATTTTTGCTCTCCTTCTACCTAACTGGCCTGACCCTGATGGGCACCACTTATGACACTCTCCATCTACCTTGCTAGTGTCACTTTCCCTGTTTGGCATTCCCCTGCAGATCTGCCCCAGCTGATGCCCCTCCAAGTGGCTTCTGCCCTGTCCTGCCTGCCGGGAAGCACCAGCCCCAGCATCAGAGCCCCTCCAAAGCAGTTCCTGCCCCAAAGCACCAGCCCTGCACACCAGCTCACCTGCAGCAATCATGGCCCAGGCACAACAGGAGGGTGCAAGCATCCTACACATGGGACACACCTGGAGCACCTGGCACTGGTGACCAGGGGGGATTGCACTACTTGGCCCCACAGGACACCTCTACATAAAGCCATCCCTTGAAGGCCAGGAGACATAGCTGATCTACCTAATACATAGAAACAAACACAGACAGTTAGGCAAAATGAGGAGACAATAGAATATGTTGCAAACTAAAGTTCTCAGAAAAAGAACTAAACAAAATGGAGATAAGCAATCTACTAGATAAAAAGTTCAAAGTAATGGTCATAAAGAGGCTCACTGAACTTGGGAGAAGAATGGATGAACACATTGAGAACTTCAACAAAGAGATAGAAAATATAAAACAGAATGAATCAGATATAAAGAATACAGTAACTGAAATGAAAAATACACTAGAGGGAATCAATAGCAAATGTAGAAGAACAGATCAGTGATCTGGAAGACAGAGTAGTGGAAATCACCCAACTGGAACAGCAAAAAGAAGAAAGAACTTTAAAAAACCAGGATAGCTTAAGAGACCTCTGGGGCAACATCAAGCATACTAACATTCACATGATAGGGGTCCTAGAAGGAGAAGAGAGAGAGAAAGCAACAGAAAACCTACTTGAAGAAATAATAGTTGAAAATTTCCCCAACGTGGCAAAGGAAATGGACATCCAAGTCCAGGAAGCACAGAGAGTCCAAAATAATATAAACCCAAGGAGACCCACACCAAGACACATTATAATTAAAATATCAAAAGTTAAAGATAAGAAGAGAATCTTAAAAGCAAGAAGAGAAAAAAAACTAGTTACATACAAGGGAACACCCCATAAGACTATCAGCTAATTTTTTAGTAGAAACTTTGCAGGCCAGGAGGGGGTAGTATGATGTAGTTAAAGTGCCAAAAGGAAAAAACCTTACAACTAAGAATACTCTACTTGGTAAGGTTTTCATTCAGATTTGAAAGAGAAATAAAGAATTTCCTAGACAAACAAAAGCTAAAGGAGTTCATCCACTAAACTGGCCTTAGAAGAAATGTTAAAAGGACTTCTTTAAATGGAAAAGAAAAGACCATAACTAAAAATGAGAAAATTATGACAGAAAAAATCTCACTGGTAATCGCAAACATATAGTAAAAGTAGTGGATCAACCATTTGTCTAGGCAGTTTGAAGGTTAAAAGACAAAAGTAGGAAAGTCATCTATATCTACAATAATAAATTAAGGGATATACAAAACAAAGAGATGCAAAATATGATGTCAAAAACATAAAATGTTGGGGGGGAGTAAAATGTAGTGCTTTAAAATACACTTAAACATAAGCAACCATCAGGTTAAAATAAACTGCTATATACATAGATTGTTATATATAAACGTCATGGTAACTACAAACCAAAAGCCTATAATAGATACACACAAAATAAAGAGAAAGGAATGCAAACATAACACTAAAGTCATCAAATCACGAGAGAAGAGAGCAAGAGAAGAAAAACTGAACACAAAAGAACTACAAAAATAACCAGAAAACAATTAACAAAATGGCAATAAGTACATACCTATCAATAATTACTTTAAGTGTAAATGAACTAAATGTTCCCATGAAAAGACATGGGGTACGGGGCCGGCCCAGTGGCACAAGCGGCTAAATGTGCGTGCTCCACTGTGGCGGCCCAGGGTTCACCGGTTTGGATCCCAGGTGTGCACCGACGCACTGCTTGGCAAGCCATGCTGTGGTGGCATCCCATATAAAGTGGAGGAAGATGGGCGCGGATGTGAGCCCAGGGCCAGTCTTCCTCAGCAAAAGAAGAGGAGGTTTGGCAGATGTTATCACAGGGCTGATCTCTTCACAAAAAAAAAAGCAAAACATAGGGTGGCTTAATGGATAAGAATATAAGACCCATATATATGCTGCCAACAAGAGTCTCACTTCAGATCTAAAGACACACACAGACTTAAAGTAAAGAGATGGAAAAAGATATTCCATGCAAATAGAAATGAAAAGAAGGGCCGGCCCCGTGGCTTGGTGGTTAAGTGAGCGCGCTCCACTGCTGGCGACCCGAGTTCGGATCCCGGGCTCCCACCGGCGCGCTGCTTCTCCGGCCATGCTGAGGCCGCGTCCCACATACAGCAACTAGAAGGATGTGCAGCTATGAAACACAACTATCTACTGGGGCTTTGGGGGGGAAAAATAAATAAATAAAATCTTTAAAAAAAAAAAAAAAAAAAAAAGAAATGAAAAGAAAGCTGAGGTACCTACTTATATCAGACAAAACACACTTTAAAACGAAGACTGTAACAAGAGATAAAGGAGTGCATTACATAATGATAAAGAGATCAATCCAACAAAAGGATATATTGCTTGTAAATATCTATGCACCCAACATAGGAACACCTAAATAAATACAATAAATATTAACATAAAGAGAAAAATTGACAGGAATACAATAATATTAGAGGACTTGAACACCCCACTTACATCAACGGATAGATCATTCAGACAGAAAGCAACAAGGAAACACTTGCCTTAAACGACACATTAGACCCGATGGATTTAATTAATAATAGATATACACAGAACACTCCATCCAAAAAAGCAGAATACACAATATTTTTAAGAGCACATGCAACATTCTCCAGAATAGATCATATGTTAGGCCACAAAATAAGTCTCGATAAATTTAATAAGACTGAATTCATTTCAAGCATCTTTTCCAACCACAATGATATGAAATTAGAAATTAATTACAAGAAGAAAACTGAAAAAAAACACAAACATGGAGGCTAAAAAACATACTACTAAACAACCAACGGGTCAATGAGGAAATAAACAACTACCTTGAGACCAACGAAAATGGAAACACAACATTCCAAAATCTATGGGACACATCAAAGGCAGTTCTAAGAGAGAAGTTTATAGTGATACAGGCCTACCTCAGGAAACAAAAAAAAAATCTGAAAGAAACAATATAGCCTTACACCTAAAGGAACTAGAAAAAGAAAAACAAAGCCAAAAGATAGTAGAAGGAAGGAAATAAGGAAGGTCAGAGTAGAAATAAAATGAAATAGAGACTTAAAAAAATAATAATAAATTAAAAATAAAAAAGATTTATGAAACTAAGAGCTGGTTCTTTGAAAAGATAAACAAAGTTGATAAACCTTTAGCCAGATTTATCAAGAAAAAAAGGGAGAGGACCTAAATAAATAAAGTCAGAAATGAAAGAGGAGATGTTACAACCAAAACCACAGAAATACAAAGGATCATAAGAGATTACTACAAACAATTATATGCCAACAAATTGGACAAACCTTAAAGAAATGGATAAATTCCTAGAAACATATAATCTTTCAAGACTGAAGCAGAAAGAAATATAAAACCTGAACAGACTGATTACTAGTAGTCAAACTGAATCCATAATAAAAAACTCTCTACAAACAAAAGTCCAGGCTTTTGGTGATGGCTTCACAGGTGAATTCTACCAAACATTTAAAGGAGAATTAATACCTACCAAACTATTGTCAAATTATTCCAAAAAATTGAAGATGAAGAAATGCTTCCAAACTCATTCTATGAGGCCAGCATCACCCTAATAACAAAACCAGGCAAAAACACTACAAAAGAAAAGAGAAATTATTACAGGCCAATATCCCAGATTAATATAGGTGGAAAAATCCTCAACAAAATATTAGCAAAGCGAATTTAACAAAACATTAAAAGGATCATACACCATGATCAAGTGGGATTTATCCCATGGATGTAAGTATGTTTCAATGTCCACAAACCAATCAATGTGACACACCACATTAACAAAATGAAGGATAAAAATCATATGATCATCGCAATAGATGAAGAAAACATTTGACAAAATCCAACATCTATTTATGATAAAAACTCAACAAAGTTGGTATAGAAGAAACATACCCCTATGTATAATAAATATACATAATAAAGGCCATATGTGACAAACCCACAATTAACATCATACTTAATGGTAAAAAGCTGAAAGTGTTTCCTCTAAGATCAGGAACAAGACAAGGATGCCCATTCTCACCATTTTTATTCAACCTAGTATTGGAATTCCTAGCTACAGTAATCAGACAAAATAAATAAATAAAAGGCATTCAAATTGAAAAAGAAGAAGAAAAACTGTCATTATTTGCAGATGACATGACACTATGTATAGAAAACCCTAAAGACTTCACCAAAAAGTATTAGAACTGATAAACAAATTCAGTAAAGTTTCAGGATACAAAATCAATACACAGAAATCTGTTGCATTTCTATACACTAATAATGAACAATCAGTAAAAAAACAATTGAGAAAACAATATCATTTATAATTGCACCAAAAAGAATAAAATACTTAACTTTAACCAAGGAGATGAAAGACTTGTACACTAAAAACTATAAGATATTGATGAAAGCAATTGAAGCTGACACAAATGAAAAGATATACCATGATTATGGACCAGAAGAATTAATATTGTTAAAATGTCCATACTACCCAAAGCAATCTACAGATTCAATGATATCCCTATCAAAATACTGATGGCACTTTTCATAGAACCAGAACAAATAATCATAAAATTTGCATGGAACCATAAAAGACCCCAAATTTCCATAACAATCTTGAGAAAGAACTAAGTTGGAGGTATCACATTTCATGGTCTCAAACTATCCTACAAAGCTATAGTAATAAAAACCGTAGGGTACTGGCATAAATACAGACACATAGATCAATGGAATAGAATAGAGAGCCCAGAAATAAGCCCACACTTATATGGTCAATTAATCTATGACAAAGTTGGCAAGAACATACAATGGGGAAAAAACAGTCTCATCAATAAATGGTGATGGGAAAACTGGACAGCTACATATAAAAGAATAAAACTGGACCAACTTCCTACACCATATATAAAAATAAACTCAAAATGGATTAAAGATTTAAATGTAAGACTTGAAACCATGAAACTCCCAGAAGAAAACATAGACAGTAAGATCTTTGACATCAGTCTTAACAATATTTTTTTGGATATATCTCCTCAGGCAAGGGAAACAAAAGCAAAAGTAAACAAGTGGGACTACATCAAACTAAAAAGCTTTTTCATAGCAAAGGAAACCATCAACAAAATGAAAAGGCAACCTACTGAATGGGAGAAGATATTTGCAAACGATATACCTAATAAGGGGTTAATATCTAAAATATATACACAACTCATACAACTTAATATCAATAAAACAATCTGATTTAAAAAATGGGCAGAATACCTGAATAGACATTTTTCCAAAGAAGATATACAGATGGCCAACAGATACATGAAAAGATGCTCAATGTCACTAATCATCAGTGAAATGCAAATCAAAACCACAAGGAGATATCACCTCACACCTGTCAGAATGGCTATTATCAAAAAGACAATAAGTAACAAGAGTTGGGAATGATGTGGAGAAAAGAAAACCCTTGTACATTGTTAATAGAATGTAAATTGGTGCAGCTGATATGGAAAACAGCATGGTGGTTCTTCAAAAAGTTAAAAATAGAACTACCACACGATCCAGCAATTCCACTTTTGAGCATTTATCTGAAGAAAATGAAAAGAATAATTCAGAAAGATATATGCACCCCTATGTTAACTGCAGCATTATTTATAATAGCCAAGATATGGAAGCAACCTAAGTGTCCATCGATAGATGAATGGATAAAGAAAATGTGGTATATGTACAATGGAATATTACTCAGTCATAAAAAAGAATGAAACCCTGCCATTTGTGACTACATGGATGGACTACATGGAAGTGAAATAAGTCAGAGGGAGACAAATACCATATGATTTCACTTATATATGGAATCTAAAAAACAAAACAAATGAACAAACAAAACAGAAAAAATCTCATAAATACAAAGAACCAACTGGTGGTCACCAGAGGAGAGGTGGCTGGGAGATGGGCAAAATAGCTGAAAGGGATTAAGAGGTATAAACTTCCAGTTATAAAATAAATAAGTCACGAGGATGTAGTATATAGCATAGGGAATATAGCCAATAATATTGTAATAACTTTGTATGGTGACAGATGGTTACTAGACTTGTTGTGGTGATCATTTTTAATTTACACAAATGTCAAATCACTATGTTGTACACCTGAGACTAACATAATATTGTATGTCAACTCTACATCAATAAAAAAAATAAAATAAAGCAATAATGGCTGAAAACTTCTCAAACCGGGGAGGGAAATGGACATCCAGATCCATGAGGCCCAAAGGACCCAAATAGGTTGAATCTGAATAGGGCTACACCAAGATGCATTATCATTAAATTGTCAAAAGTCAAAGACAAAGAAAGAATTTTGAAAGCAGTAAGAGGAAAGAGAGAAATTACATACAAAGGAACACCCATAAGACTATTGGCAGATTTCTCAACAGAAATATTTCAGGCCAGGAGAGAATAGGATAATATATTCAAAATATTGAAAGAAAAAACTGTCAACCAAAATTTCCATACCCAGCAAAGCACTCCTTCAGAAATGAAGGAAGGATAAAGACTTTCCTGAACAAACAAAAGCTGAGAGAGTTCACCTCCTCTAGACCTGCCTTACAAGAAAAGCTAAAGGAGTTCTTTGAGTGGAAGTAAAAGGACACTAATAAACGTCATAAAACCATAAGAAGGTAGCGTAAAACTCACTGATAATGGTAAATATATAGTCAAAGTTAGATTCTGTAATATGATAATGATGATGTGTAATTCACTTACAAGTCTAGTTTAAAAGTTAAAAAACATAGTAAAAATAACCATAACTACAATAATCAGTTATTGGCTACCCAATACAAAATATATGTAAACTGTAACATCAATAATCTAAAACGCGAGGAGGAAGAGAAGTAAAAGTCTAAAGTTTAGGAATTCTGTTTAAGTTGTTAAGTTGTTATCAGTTTAAAATAGGGTATTATAATTTTAATATATTTTATGTAAGCCTCATGGTAACCACAAGGGAAAAACCTGTAGTAATTACACAAAAGAACATGATAAAAATGTCAAATCATACTGATACTAAAACATCAAAACACAAAAAATTAGGTTATGAAAAAAGGAACAAGGGATTCACAAAATAACTAGAAAACAATTAAGAAAATTGTAATAGTGAGCTCTTACCTATCAATATTTACTTTAAACATAAATGGATTAAAATCTTCAATCAAAAGACATAGAATGGTTGGATGGATTAAAAAGCAAGATCCAACAATATGCTGCTTACAACAGATTCACTTTAGCCTTAAAGACACACATACTGAGAGTGAAGAGATGGAAAAAGATATTTCACGCAAATAGTACCCCCCAAAAAAGCAGGGAAATCTATATGTATATCAGATATAATAGACTTTAAACTAAAAATGGTAAAAAGAGGCAAAGAAGGTCATTATAGAATGGTAAACAGGTGAATCCATCAAAAAGTTATAACAGTTGTAAATATTTAGGCACCCAACATCAGAGCACCCAAATATATAAAGGAAAAAATTAACAGAGCTAAAAGGAGAAATAAATAGCAATACAATAATAGTTGAGGACTTTTTTCTTTTATTTATTTATTTATTTATTTATTTATTTATTTTATTTATGAGGAAGATCAGCCCTGAGCTAATATCCATGCCAATCCTCCTCTTTTTGCTGAGGAAGACTGGCCCTGGGCTAACATCTGTGCCTATCTTCCTCCACTTTATATGGGATGCCACCACACATGGCCTGACAGGCAGTGCATCAGTGCGCGCCCGGGATCCGAACCCGGGCTGCCAGCAGCGGAGCATGCGCACTTAACCGCTATGCCACAGGGCCAGCCCCATAATTGAGGACTTTAGTACTCTACTCTCAACAATGGATAGATCATCCAGACAGCGAATCAATAAGGAAATGCAAATTTGAACAACACTGTATAACAAATGCATCCAACAGACATATACAGAACATTCTATCTGACAACAGCAGATTACACCTTCTTCTCAAGTGCACATGGAACATTTTCTAGGATACACCATATATTAGGCCACAAAACAAGTCTTAGCAAATTGAAGAAGATTGAAATCATACCAAACATCTCCTCTGACCACAATGGTATGAAACTAGAAATTAATAACAGAAGGGAAACTAGAAAATTCATGAAACACATGGAAATTAAAATAATTCTCCTGAAAACCAATGGATCAAAGAAGAAATTAAAGAGGAGGGGCTGGCTCGGTGGCATAGTGGTTAAGTTTGTGTGCTCCGCTTTGGTGGCCTGGGGTTCACGAGTTAGGATCCCAGGCACAGACCTATACGCCACTCATCAAGCCGTGCTGTGGCGGCACCCCATATACAAAATAGAGGAAGATTGGCACAGATGTTAGCTCAGGGACAATCTTCCTCACCAAAAAAAAAAAAAAAGAAAGAAATTAAAGAGGAAATAACAAAGTATCTTGAGATAAACAAAAATGAAATCACGACATACCAAAACTTATAATGCAACAAAAGCAGTTCTAAGAGGGAAGTTCACAGCAATAAACACCTACATAAGAAACAAGGAAGATGTCAAATAAACAACCTAACTCTACACCTTAAGGAACTAGAAAAAGAAGAAAAACCTGAGCCCAAAGTTAGCAGAAAGAAAAAAAATAATAAAGATTATAGTAGAAATAAATGAAATTGAGAACATGAAAACAATACAAAAGAACCAAACTAAGAGTTGTTTCTTTGAAAAGATAAACAAAATTGACAAACCTTTAGCTAGACTAACCAAGGAAAATAGAGGACCCAAATCAACAAATTATAAATGAAAAAGGACACATTAAAACTGATACCACAGAAATAAAAGGATCATAAGAGGCTACTATAAACTATATGCCAACAAATTGGACAACCCAGAAGAAATGAAAAAATTCTTGGAAACATACAATCTACCATGACTGAATCAGGAAGGACAGAAAGTCTGAACAAATTACTAGTAAGGAGATTGAATTGGTAATCAAATATCTCCCAAAGAAGAAAAGCCCAGGACCAGATAGCTTCATGGTTGAATTTTACTAGACATTTAAAGAAGAATTAATGCCAATACTTCCCAAACTCTTCCACAAAATTGAAGAGGAGGGAACATTCCCAAACTCATTTTATGAGGACAGCATTACCCTAACACCAAAGCCAGAAAAGGACATTACCAGAAAAGAAAACTAAGGCCATTGTCCCTGATGAATATAGATGTGAAAATGCTCAATAAAATACTGGCAAACCAAATTCAGCAGCACATTAAAAAGATCATTCACCATGATCGAGTGGGACTTATCCCTGGGATGCAAAGATTATTGAACATACACAAATAAATCACTGAGATACATTACATTAAAATAATGAAAAATAAAACTCATATGATCACCTTAATAGACACAGAAAAAGTATTTAACAAAATTCAACATCCATTCATGATAAAAACTCTTAACAAACTAGGTATAGAAGGAATTTACCTTAACATAATCAAGACCATATATGACAAGCCAACAGCTAATATCATACTAAATGGTAAAAGGTTGAAAGCTTTCCTCTAAGAGCAGGAACAAGACAAGGGTGTCCACTCTCACCACATCTATACAACATAGTACTGGAAGTCCTAGCCAGTGCAATCAGGCAAGAAAAAGCCATCAGAATTTGAAAGGAAGAAGGGAAATTGTGTCTATTTGCAGATGACATTTATATATAGAAAAATCCTAAAGACTCCACCCAAACACTGTTTGATCTAATCAAAAAATTCAGTGAAGTTGCAGGATACTAAATTAACATAGAAAAATCAATAGCATTTCTATACTCTAACAGGAAATTACCTGAAAATGAAATGAAGAAAATGATCCCATATACAATAGCATCAAAAATAATAAAATACTCAGGAATAAATTAAACCAAGTAGGTGAACAATATCTACACTGAAAACTATAAGACATTGATGAAAGAAATTGAAGAAAATACAAAGAAATGGCAAGATATCCCCTGTTCATGGATTAAAAGAATTAATATTGTTAGAATGTCCATACTACCCAAAGCCATCTATAGATTCAATGCAATCCCTATCAAGATTCCAATGGCATTTTTTACAGAAGTAGAAAAAGCAATCCTAAAACTTAGATGAAACCACAAAAGACTCTGAGTAGCCAAATCAATCCTGAGAAATAAGAATAAAGTGGGAGGCATCATACTTCTTGATTTCAAGCTATATTATAAGCTACAGTAAACAAAACAGTATGATACTGGCATGAAAACAGACACATAGACCAATGGAACAGAATTGAGAGCCCAGAAATAAACCTATGCATATACATTCAACCAATATTTGACAAGGAGCTAAGAAAGGAGAAAAGACAGTCTTTTCAATAAATGGTGCTGGGAAAATCGGATCTTCACATGTAAAAGAATGAAATTAGACCCCTATATTATACCACTAACAAAAATTAATGGAAAATGGATTAAAGACTTAAATGTAAGCCTGGAAACCATAAAACTACAAGAAGTAAACAAAGGAAAAAAGCTCTTTAACATGGGTCTTGACAATGATTTTTTGTATTTGACACCTAAAGCACAAACAAACAAAATAAAAAGTAAGTGGGACTACATCAAACTGAAAAGCTTCTGCACAGCAATAGAAACAATCAAATGAAAATGAAAAGACAAGCTATAGAATGGGAAAAATATTTGCAAACCATATATCTGATAAGAGGTTAATATCCAAAATATATAAAGAACTCATACAACTCAACAGCAAAAAAAATAATCCCATTAAAAATGGGCAAAGGACCAGAATAGGCATTTTTCCAAAGAAGATATACAAATGGCGAACAGGTATATGAAAAGATGTTCAACATCACTAATCATTAGGGAAATGCAAATCGAAACCACAATGAGATATCACCTCATGCCTGTTAGAATGACTAGCATCAAAAAGACAAGTGATAACAAATGCTGGCAAGGATGTGGAGAAAAGGGAAGCCTTGTGCACTGTTGATGGGATTGTAAACTGGTACAGCCAATATGGAAAATAGTATGGAGGTTCCTCAAAAAATTAAAAATACAACTACCACATGATCCAGGAATTCCACTTCTGAGAATATATCCAAAGGAAATGAAAACACTATGTCCAAGTGATATCTGCACTCCCATGATTATAGCAGCATTATTTACAATAGTCAAGACATGGAAATAACTCAAGTGTCCATCAATGGATGAATGAATAAAGAAGACATGATATATATATATGTATACATGAATATTATTCAGCCATAAAAAAGGAGGAAATCCTGCCATTTGTGACAACATGGAGGACATCATGCTAAGTGAAATAAGTCAGACAGAAAGACAAATACTGTATGATCTTAATTACACATAGAATCTAAAATACTCAGAAAAAGAGATCAGATTTGTGGTTACAAGAGGTAGGGGTTGGGTGGAGGGGGAGTTGGATGAAAGTGGTCAAAAAATACAAACTTCCCATTATAAGATAAATAAGTACAGTCACGCATCACTTAACGATGGGGATACATTCTGAGAGGTGCGTTGTTAGGTGATTTCAACATTGTGTGAACATCATAGAGTGTACTGCAGGTAAACAAAATTTGCTGCCCCGAAATGTGTCATTAAATGTGTCATCAAAATGTGAGTATTAATTTAGGCTGTTTATTTTTAAGAAACAAAAGACTTAGAGAGTTTTTCTTGTTACTACTCCCTTAACTGCCTAAAAGAATTCAGATATAAAAACCTGTCTCAGGAATTGAGCTATCACCTTAGCATAACATGAATTAGGTGGTAGACAGGGAGGAACCTAGAAAAGCCTGTTTGTTGGGCTTCCCTCTGTGTTCTTCTGTTTCTGTGTGGCCAACTATTTGTCTTCTAAACATTTGCTCCTTGTCACCTACCTGTGAATTGCCTTTCTTCCCTTTGAAGTCCCTGACTCTCTCCACCCCCAACATCTTCTTTTGTCTTCAGCTAAGGATGGTATTTAAGGTGAGGGCTTTGGCCACTTTGGTGAGTTACTTGGTTTTCCTGGGTTTCTCCCATGTATACATGTTACTAAAATTTTGTTTGTTTTTCTCTTATTAATCTGTCTCATGTCAATTTAATTCTTAGACCAGCCAGAAGAACCTAGAAGGGTAGAGGAAAATTTATTCCTCCTCTACTATACTTACACAAACCTAGATGGTGTAACCTACTACATACCTAGGCGATATGGTACCAATATTATGGGACCACCGTTGGATATGCAGTTTGTCATTGACTGAAACGTCATTATGTGGTGCAAGACCGTACTAGGGATGTAATGTACAACATGATGACTACAGTAAACACTTCCGTATGGTATACATGAAAGTTAAGAGATTAAATCCTAAGTATGCTCATCACAAGGAAAAAGATATCTTTTTCTCTTTTTTTGTATCTATATGAGATGATGGACGTTAACTAAACTCATTGTGGTAATCATTTCACGATATAAGTCAAATCATTATGCTGTACACTCTAAATTTACATAGTGCTTTATGTCAATTATATCTCGGTAAAACTGGAAAAAATCATATGGAACATTTATGTGTTTGAAGGACACCTTTATTCCCTTAACCATTTTTGTGACCAATCCCTGCCTTAGAGGATGTAAAATGAGATGTGGTACTTTTGTGTAGATATAGTGTACATGCCTGACCACTGGGTTTTTTTATTGTAATGCAAGTGCCTGACATTAAGGTTTTGATTGCTGAGGCGTCCACATCAAAGACAGCTATCTTGAATAAACACATTGCTAACTACACAACTAGATAAAGAGCCAGGTTACCCCACTCCTGAAGCTTCCTTTGTTCTATTGATGTCTGGTTGACTTAGATAACTGACCATTTGACCACTTGTTTTTCCCTTCCTGAGTTTTAATTCCCGCTCTTTTGTTTTAAATTCACCAATAAAGAGTGAACCCTTGAAACCCTAGGCACCCCACCCTCGACCCCAATAAAAGCAGAACTGTAGGCCTGCATGCTCTCTCTCTCTACCCTCAACCTCACTGTGTGGTCCTGGGCATACCATGTATCCTCCAGGATTTGTGAGTAATAAACTTTTTCTTTTTTTTTCAAAGTTCCCTCATGGTTGTTGCTGACGTGCATCTTGTAATCATAATAAGAACCAAAAGAGTCGGTGCAGCCACAACATTGGCTCCAAAAGGGGAAATGTCTGTGGGGGCTCAACACAAGTAATATGGGTGCAGGGGAGTGCCCCCAGACATTTCTAGCTGATAGCATCACTACTGATAGGCTAAGACTGACACAAAACAATTGGCATAGCTGGCAGGATTGCGTGATTGCCCTTGCAATTAACTGAGGGGAATGCCTTTTAGCTGCAACTGGCTTATACCATCTGGAAAGGAAACACTGCTTGCTGGAGATCTGTCACGCTGCTATATGCTTTCACATATTGCCTCTGTCGTGTGTTGCTTATGGTATCCATCCCAAAATGTCATTGCTGCCATAATAATTCAATAATCTCTACAGAGCAACATGATCAAGGCCATATGGTCTAAGAAGATGATTAGACCTCTAATTATAAAGACCTTAATTAACTATTAATGTATGTGTGGGTCCTCCCCACCTCGAGGCCAAGGAGAGCTAAGGAGAGTGGACTGGATTGCAAGGCTATTGTCACCATCCAAGGAGAGGCTCTTGGCTAAAGGCACGATGTAAGGATTTCCTATAGGTAAGGAGGATGGGAGACCTCTGCCTGTGACCACTGAGTCAGTGGGTCATGCCTGGACTACGAGTCTTAACCCAGAAGAGTGAAATAGCCTTGCAACATGAAACCAATGGTACCACGAAAGGGGAAATGCAGCAGAGGCCTATGGTCTCTGTGTCACCACTTCACTCGCTGCTGTCACTCTGTCCCCTGACCTGATATGATATCATGGGTCCAATCCCTGGCATGATGTTGCTAAAGAAATTAATGGACAAATATGTGTCCTGAACATGTGGTGCCAGTGCCTCCTAAGAACCCTGAGGAGGTGCACAAGTTCCTTGATAAATGCAAAACCCATATGGAAGCTTCCTGGGCATTGCTCAGTGCCACAGCCCACCAACATGCTAAGGCTCTGGAATTACGCTCCAGAGGCATAGGAGCTTTTCCCACAGACCCTGTGCATATCTCACTAGTATAGATAGACCCCAATCCCAGGGATGTTGATTAGGACACCCTGGATAGGAAAGCAGCTGCTTATGAAGAGGGCTCACAGGGATGCCATCCACAAATTTTTCCAGTAACAACATGTAAGATTAAGGTAACGGAAAAAAATCAGGAAGTAGAAACTAAGATCAAAAACTATACCTTAAGTGAAATTCAAACTTTTCTTAAAGAGTTTGTGCAGCAGAAAGGAGAAAAGGGAGCTGATTGGCTATTGCGGGTTTTGGAACAGGCTCTGACTTGTTACTAATGGCTGCCGAAATGCATTAATTGGCCAGTATCTCTAAAGACCCTGAAATCCATAACCTTCACAAAGATTCATCTGGGCTATATACTCATTTCCTCTGAGATACCACAGATCCTGAGCCCCCTCAGCTTTCCTCTGAATGGGGCAGAAATAAGAAATGTGCTTCACGAGGCATCTCTGCCACCAAAGGAAAAGCTGCCAGGGTTATTGAGGCCTCTAGTGAGGAGGAAGAGGGAGAAGGGAAGGCAAAGGCCCATTTGTACCAGGGCCCTCCCTCTCTTCACTTGGATATATATTGCTTGGTGCTGTGCCCATCCTTCCATCATAGTGATCACTGCTAAGACTCACAGTGAATGGAAAACATTAGATGAGGCCCGTCTCCTACTGTGCAAAATTGGCATGGTCCAATGGGTTTATCATTTCCATGACCAATGACCCAAATGATCCCCTCTTCATTTTCAACCCTGAAGAGGCCCCATCTGACCCTGAGTCCAGAGAATTCTTTTTACAAGGCACTCCCCCTAAATACAAGGCAGTGCTACTACATTTTATAGGAACTGCCAAAACCATCCAAGAGGCACTGGAGAGCACTGACATGGTTCCTAGACATGGAGGAGATTTCCACCCAGACACCCAGACACTTCAGACACCCTCTCCACTTCCACTGCCCCAGAAGGGTCTCCCTTGAACAAATTTCCCTCAGAAACAGAAAGGGTTCCCCACTCCCTCCCTAATAAACCCCCGAACTAATTTTGCCCCTTAGGGGAATACACAGGCAAACCTCTACTGAGAGTTATGAAATCTCAGCCTCTTAGTCTCTAGACAGCCAGTTTCTAAATTCCAGGCCCTGAAACTAGCATTCTCCCAGCTACAGCCCCCATCTGCCATCCATCCTCTTGCCACAGAGCTGCCCTCTAATCCCCCTGGCCCCAAGCCAGTCTCTGCTACCTCTGCCCCCCTTCCCTAACCTCCAGGACTGGCAGCCACCTAAGCCCTACGCTTGGAAATCGGTGGCTCCACAGGGCTTGTCCCACCTCCTGGGGACAATCGCCCCTATACTACTCTGGTGGTCCATTGGGATAATAAAAATACACAGTCCTTTTTGCCCTATTAGGCACCAGGGCCCAAGTCACTGTCATTCCAGGCAATCCCTCTAAATTTCTGAAAGGGGAGCCCTTCTACCTACAGGGCATTGCCGGTAAAACAATCAAAGGTATACAAAACCATTCAGATGTAACTACTGGGACCATTTACCTCAAACAGCTCCCTCTGGTGGTAGCCCCTCTGGCTCTTTCTTTCTCTATTACAGGCATGGATGCACTGACATGTGCCATGCCACACGGAACAAGCCCAAGTTCTTGGCCTTCCTGGTGGCACTCACCAAATGGGTGCCAGTGACTCTTCTTCCCCTAGTCAAGATGGTAAACACTCCCCAATACCGACTTAAACAGGGCACTGAAGGCCTACACCCTGTCATTAAAGATATGCTTGAGACAGGAGTCGTTAAGCCCACAATCTCCCCTTTCAATAGCCCCATTTGGCTGGTATTTAAGCCAGCCAGCAATGAATGGCACCTCACGGTTGACTATCAATACATCAGTGCTCAGGTTCCCCCAGGTAAGGGTCCAATTCTTAATATTATAGAATCAATTGAGGACATACAAAGGGCCCAAGGAGCATCCTTTGTGGTTCTTGACCTAGCTAGTATGTTCTATTCTGTTCCCTTCGTGGAGGAATCCCAGACTCAATTTGCTTTCACTTTTGAAGGGGCTCAGTATACATTCATGGAACTCCCAATGGAGTATTTAAACAGTCCTGCAATTGCAGGTAACCTCTGCTGCCAGGATTTAACTACCTTACAATTGGAAAGGTGCCATTTTTGACATTATATTGATGACATTATGCTGAGTGGTCCCTCTGAGGAAGCAGTAAGGGCAGATTTGCACACCCTTACAGACCACCTACACCAGTGCGGCTGGGCAATCGCCTCTCACAAGATCCAAGGCCCAGCGTAATCTGTCAAGTTTCTGGGCATCATCTGAGATGAGAAATTCTGCTAACCGTCAAATATTAATTCCTCAGCATTAAACCACCCACTACACTCAGAGAGGCACAACACATACTAGGTCTTTTCATGTTCTGGAGGCAACACATCCCTCATCTCTCACTAATTCTTCACCCTATATATGCAATCACATGCAAGTCTGCCGCCTTCCATTGGGGCGAAGCCCAACAGTGTGCTTTGGAAGCTGCCTAGAAGGCAGTCTAACAAGCCTTACCTTTAGTCCCTCCTGGCTCCACATTCCATGTCAAGTCCTTGGCCACACCTGACTATGCCTCCTGGAGTCTCTGGACCAAACATGAGTCTACCTGGCTCCTGTGGGGTTTTGGACCAAGCACTTCCCCCAGCGGCAGCCCAATATACTCCCCTTGAGAACCAGCTTTTGGCAACCTATTGGGCTCTTTTAGAAACTGAGGCCTTAACCGGCCCCTACCCGGAAATACTCCATACCCAAGTCCCTATAGTGCCCTGGGTTAGAGATGCCTCCCAGCAGAAGCTTGGGACAGCCACTGATGCCTCCTTGGAAAAATGGAAATGGTACCTTTCCATTGGTACCATTGGAAGGTACCAATGGTACCTTCAGGAGAGGGCTAAACCTGACATCAAAGACCTTTCCATATTACAGGAGGATGTGGCTTCCTCCATGCTCGGCCCCTTGTCTAAGAGCCTTGAGGAAGTGGTAGTGATGCCCCCGCTTCCTCCTCTGCTGGCTACTTGGGGAGATCCTTGGGACCACCTGTCTGAGACGACAGGGAGTTGGTGTTCTTCACCGATGGCAGTGCCACCATTGTATGCAATGAAGCTCACTGGAGGGCTGCAGCATTTCATCTGGCCTCAGGCACCTCTCTAGTCAAGGCGGGTACTCTCGGCTCAGCCCAATTGGCAAAACTTGTAGCTGTTCACCTACCCCTTAAAAAGGCCATAAAAAGGGACCTTTGGCAGATCCACATTTTCATAGATGCCTGATCTGTTGCTAATGGCTTGGCAGTTTGGTCTGGCCAATGGCTAAGGGACAATTTTCTCATACAAGGCAAATCCATCTGGGGCACTCAAATATGGAAGGAATTAGCGAGTCCCCAATTCCTGTCATGGCTACTCACTTTTCCACTCACACTAAGTGCTCTACACCAGAAGCCATTTTCAACAATATCCCAGACTCCCTCACTAAGACTTGCACACTCTGCCCAGAATCGACACCTCAGAAACGTGGGGAATATTGGTCCTAACCCTTCCTATCAGCTTTTGAAATGGGCCTACACAACCTGGGGTCACCAGAGAATTTATGCCTTAATAAATTGGGCTCAAGTAAGGGGACTCACCCCCTCCTCAGTGGTAGCCAAATTTATGATGGACAAGCACGTTCTCTGCTCCCAAAGGCTTGGTTCCCCAGATGGGGACATATTCCCTGAGGAGA
Source organism: Ceratotherium simum simum (assembly GCF_057802395.1). Classification (NCBI taxonomy): domain Eukaryota; kingdom Metazoa; phylum Chordata; class Mammalia; order Perissodactyla; family Rhinocerotidae; genus Ceratotherium; species Ceratotherium simum. Next base: position 99,226,953 of record NC_141940.1, on the reverse strand, counting down.
CTGACCATACTCCTACTGGCAGATTGGTATCATCAGGCCACTGCCCTCTTCTGCTGGGACTTCCAGATATGCCATCACAATCATGAATACTTATATGGGACTCCTTTGGGTGTCCCATCCAGAATTCCTCCTCAAAACAGGTAATCTCTTTCCTTACTAAATTTATTCTTATTCCCTTTGGATCACCTGACATTATTGGCTCTGACAAGGGCACCCACTTTACCTCTCAGGAGACTCAACAGTGGGCTATCCCAACATATTCTTTGAAACTTCCATCTAGGTTACTGCCCCCAGGTGGCTGGCCTCAATGTGCATCAAAACGGCCTTCTTGAAGAGACACTACTTAAATTACTTTCAAGCAAGTGGCCCCCAAATGAATCAAACTCTAACCCAAGCCCTCATCTTGCTTAATTCGCCCCACCCCAGGCATTCTTACCACACATACCAATTATTATACATCCCCTAAAATTCCACTTGTGGTCATCTCTGGCAATCTTCAGGCTTATTTATTTATTTATTTATTTAATTAATTTATTTGCCCTTTTTATTTTGTCCTCTGACTCCACTTCCCCCTTCCACTATGGTTTTTCAATCATCTTGTCGTCTGCTTCACGCTAGTGACCTGATTGAGGGCAGATAGTCCACTCTGATTCCTTCATCACTGAATGACACCTAGGCCAAAAGCTCATCAAGTTAGCACGAGATCATTTCTTTGGAAACCCTGATAATGGTGAGGACTGTCCAGCAGGAGTCATCTCCATGCCAGCTGTTCTCACTGAATATAGTGGCTACAAGAGCTGGCTAATGAAACCAAATTCCCCTACTAATTTATAGGAAGTAGAAATCATCACCCCGGGACCAACCAGTGGCACAGTTTAGGTGTCTGAAAGAGGGAAAGAAACTCTGCTTGGTAGATGCAAGTCATATTCAGAGATGAGATATGGCAAGAAAGCTACAAGTCATGGCCTTACCCCACACTACATGAGGTAACCCAGTACTTTCTTGCTAAGAGCAACCACACTCAGCCATTAATCAATATACAAATAGCTCAGCCAGAAGGAACCCAACCCAAGCTCATCAAATGTCAATGTTCTATATGGCTATGGCTATTCTTATTGCTTTGTACCACCTGAATGATAGGGTTACTGGTAGACCCCTCGGGCCTAACCATCACACAGATACAATGCTGGAACAATACTGCTCCAGTCCACAACTGCAGTGCAGGGTGGAAATGCAGGGAATATTGGAAAGCCCTGTTAGAAGAGCTCAGGTCTTTGTGTCACTGAGTCTGGGCGGCAAAGGGATTAAATCCCTTTACGGGCAATGGGCACTCTGGAAGTGATGTCTAAATGACACTTGCCCCTCACTTTCTGTTGTACATCAAATATTGCTACAAGCTAACTGGCCCTATGATTGCCTGTACATAAAATCCATCTGGTTACAGGGACTGTGCTCCCATGGTTTGTCCATTGCCCTTATGGGTTAGGCTCAGGAACGCCTAAATAGCAACCATAAGCTCTCCCTGGGATAAAGATACGCCCAGAAGCCTTATGTGCTTTGGATGAGCCCCTCAGGGAATGAAAGGGCAGCCACCCATTCCATTGCTAAATGTGCCCCTGATGACCCCGGAGAGCTCTCAACAATTTGTTCCACTAGCAGCATGCATCAGACATGTAGCTCAGTCCTCAGGGAAGCCTCTAAGTTATATCAGGCTAGCCTACCCCCAGCTCATGACCAATACGCCAATTGGATAGCCACATGGGAAGGTCACCCGTCCCCTGAGTGGCCACCATTCCACAAGACCTCACCCCCAAATGAGACAGACTCATCACTGGAGAGGACACTAACTCAGATGATATTGCCCCAGCCCAAGAGCTCAATGCCAGAGATGCCTATGCCTCTCACACCAGAGATGACACCCCAGGGACATATCACCACAATGGAGACCTAGCTGCTCACCAGATGGCTCCATGCCCCAGTTTACAGTGAACTAGGTGGAACACCAGAATAGAGACTAAGACTTTCCAAGAACAATGGACTAAATGTACTGCCCTGATTGAATCAGGGAACAACCTACTGGAATATTATTTTGCAGAATTTGCCGGGTGCTTACTGGCTGACCCTACCCTATACCAAGAGGCCTGTCAGACTGTGAGTATGTCCCCTGCTGACTTTGATGTCTGGTAGAGCAAAAGCTTCGACTACACTATTTAATATAGATATTTTAAATTAGCTTATCAAGTTCTGTGAAAATTCGAACTGAATTTTGATTGGAATTGTATTGAATTTAATCAAGTCATCATTTAAGATTTTCTTACACTCTCAAGAACTAATTGCAGTTTATAGGCTTCCCTTTCAACAAGATGAAAAACTTAGCCAGCTTTTCATTTTCTCCACTGCCTCCCCCATGTAACTCCAACTATCCTGTCAATATCTTCTGGAATTTCAGATCTGGATTGCTATGTAACATTGTTTCTTAACATTCAACACTTATTTATCCCCAAACTAAGTTTTAGTCATCTTTGTGACTCACCATTGCTTCTTGTATCTCCCTTCCACTTACATTTATTTTTCTCTTTGATTAAGTATGTCAGATAGTATTTCATGAAGGGTCTCAATGTTGGAGATGTTCTGAATTGTTTTCTGCCTGAGATTATCTTTACTTTGCCCTCATACTTGAGTGATAGCTGAGTAGAGTATGGAAATACGAGGGCAAAGTTATTTTCCTTCAGTACTTGGGAAATTCTATTCCATGTCTCCTTTACCTAATAAAAATAGAAATTAAAGAGATACCACAGAAATACAAAGGATAATAAGAGAATACTATGAGAAGCTACATGCCAACAAATTGGATAACCCCCCAAAAATGGATAAATTCTTAGAATCATACCACCTCACAAAACTGATTCTAGAAGAAATTGAGAATCTGAATAGGCCAATCATAAGTAAAGAGATTGAAACGGTAATCAAAAACCTCTCCGAAAACAAAAGTCCAGAACCAGATGGTTTCTCTGGTGAATTCTACCAAACATTCAAAGAAGATTTAATACCTATCCTTCTCAAACTATTCTGAAAAATTAACGAAGATGGGATGCTAACTCTCTCATTCTACAAGGCCAAAATTACCCTGATACCAAAACCAGACAAAGACAAGACAAAAAAGGAAAATTACCAGCCAGTATCGCTGATGAACATAGATGCAAAAATCCTCAATAAAATGTTAGCAAATCGACTACAACAATACATTAAAAGAATCATACACCGTGATCAAGTGGAATTTATTCCAGGGATGCAGGGATGGTTGAACATCTGCAAATCAATCAATGTGATACACCACATTAACAAAATGAGAAATAAAAATCACATTATCATCTCAATAGATGCAGAGAAAGCATTTGACAAGATCCAACATTCATTTATAATAAAAACTCTCAATCAAATGGGTATAGAAGGAAAGTAACTCAACATAATAAAGACCATATGTGACAAACCCATAGCCAATATCATATGTAACAGTGAAAAACTGAAAGCCATTCCTCTGAGAACAGGAACAAGACAAGGGTGCCCACTCTCACCACTCTTATTCAACATAGTACTGGAATTTTTGGCCAGAGCAATTAGGCAAGAAAAAGAAATAAAAGGGATATAAATGGAAAGGAAGAAGTAAAACTCTGACTGTTTGCAGATGACAAGATTCTATATATAGAAAACTCTAAATAATCCACCAGAAAACTATTAGAAATAATCAACAACTACAGCAATGTTGCAGGGTACAAAATCAACATACAAAAATCAGTTGCATTTCTATACACTAATAATGAACTAGCAGAAAGAGAAGTCAAGAATACAATCCCATTTACAATTGCAACAAAAAGAATAAAATATCTATGAATAAATTTAACCAAAGAGGTGAAAGACCTATACACGAAAACTATAAGACATTATTGAAAGAAATCGAAGAAGACATAAAGAAATGGAAAGATATTCTGTGCTCATGGATTGGAAGAATTAACATAGTTAAAATGTCCATAATACCTAAAGCAATTTGCAGATTCAATGCAATCCCAATCAGAATCTCAATGACATTCTTCAAGGAAATAGAAGAAAGAATCCTAAAATTTATATGGAACCACAAAAGACCCCTAAGAGCCAAAGTAATCTTGAGAAAAAAGAACAAAGATGGAGGTATCACAATCCCTGACTTCAAAATATACTACAAATCTATAGTAATCAGAACAGCATGGTACTGGTCCAAAAACAGACACACAGCTCAATGGAACAGAATTGAAAGCCCAGAAATAAAACCACACAGCTACAGACAGCTAATCTTTGACAAAGGAGCCAAGAACATACAATGGAGAAAGGAAAGTCTTGTCAATAAATGGTGTTGAGAAAACTGGACAGCCACATGCAAAAGAATGAAAGTAGACTATTAGCTTACATCATACACAAAAACTAACTCAAAAATGGATTAAAGATTTGAATGTCAGACCTGAAACCATAAAACTCCTAGAAGAAAATATAGGCAGTACAGTCTTTGACATTGGTCTTAGAAGGATCTTTTCAAATAATGTCTACTCAGGCAAGGGAAACAAAAGAAAAAATAAACAAACGGGACTACATCAGACTAAAAAGCTCCTGCATGGTAAAGGAAACCATGAAGAAAATGAAAAGACAACCCACCAATTGGGAGAAAATATTTGCAAATCATATATCCAACAAGGGATTGATTTCCAAAATATGTAAAGAATTGATACAACTCAACAACAACAAAAAAACAAACAACCTGATCAAAAAAATGGGTAGAGGATATAAACAGACATTTTTCCAAAGAAGATATACAGGTGGCCAACAGGCTCATGAAAAGATGTTCAACACCACTAATTATTAGGGAAATGCAAATCAAAACTACAATCAAAGAAGATGGCAGCGTAGGTGGACTCTAAACTCACTTCCTCCCACGTATACAGCCAATTTACAACTCTTGGAAAAATTACCCCTGAGATAGAACTGAAAACTGGATAAGAGGAACGCCTGCAACAAACGACAATCCTAATTGAGGTGGAAGAGGCTGAAACTCCCTTCTGGAGAGATAAAATGCCGCCTTCACAAGCCGCAGCACCTCACAGCTGTCCGGGAGCAGCCCACAGGTCTGCAGCCCTCCCTGGAGGAGTGGGGCCCTGAGCCGGTGAGCACCCGGCTGTGGGCATTTTGTGGACCCAGCACAGTGAGATGAGTGGCATAATATCTGACTTTGCCTGCTACTAAAACATTGGGGAGTACCCCCAGAAAGGCTGGTTCACAAAGAAACTAAAACCGGCTCTTAAATGGCCCACGCAGAAACTCACCCGTTTCAGACAGCAACCTACAATCACCAGAAAGAAAGGTGCACAGTCCTTTGGTGAAAAGAGACTCACCTGATAGGCTCTGAGTGCATCTCGGTGAGAGGCGAGACCTCTCCAGGGACTGGGACATTGGCGGTGGCCATTCTCATGGCCTGGTGTGGGCATGCTGACAGACATTGGCAGACGACATTGGAGTTCTCCCTGTGGCCTGCTAGCCCAGGGTCTGCCCCACTCACTAGAGCACTGATTTAATCCAGCTCAGCCAGAGCAGGCAGCCCACCCTAGAGACTGGCCCCACCCAACAACAAGCCCTCAGACAACTTTTGGGCCTGCATAGTTTGGTGACTGGATTCTCTGCAGCCTGGCGACTGGGTCCACCTCTCTGCAGGGCAGGGCGTGCACAAGGAGCAGGTGGAGAGTGTGGGTCAGTGGTGGAGTGTGTGGGGCTCCTGCCTTGGAGAGACTGGGTCCACATCAGGAGGTCGGGGTGTGTGCACGGGGCAGGACTGTGTTGACTGTGTGTGTGGACCTGTGTGCAGGGGCGGGGGGGCTTGCCAGCTGCAGAAGACTTGTGCTTCTCAAACAGCCACATAGGGGATTCAGCCCTACCTTCCAAAGCCTGAAACAATTGGGTGCTCCTGTGCCTGAGGCCAGCCCCACCCAGCTGTAATCCTCAGAGAGCTGACAAGAAAACTAAAGGCTAGAGACTTATAGCAATTGTAAGCCCCTGAGCCTAACAACCTGCCACGCTGGGAGCCTACTCACTTAAAAGAAATACTGCAACACAAATGTGCTATTACAACTTGCAGCCAAATGTGCTGGGGCTTCCCACACCTGATCAAGAGACTGAAGGGCCCAAAACAACTACAAGCAGCTGAGCATTACAACAGCTGGCCAGGGGCATAGCTCAGCCTCCCTGGGCACCTACGGGAAGAGCAACCACGCCACAACAGAAGAACACATGTAACCCACATAGGGGTCACTCCTGGAACATTTGGAACTGAGGGAAGCACACACTCTCAGGCCTCATAAGGCATCATTTATATAAGGACAACTCTCCAAGAGCAGGAGACGTAGCTGACCTAATTAATACATAGACACAAGCACAGGGAAAGAGGAAAATGAGGAGGCAAAGGAATACATTCCAAGTAAGGGAACAGGACAAGACAGAAAAGGAACTAAGTGAAAGAGAAATGAGCAACCTACCCCACAGAGAGTTCAAACAAAGAGTGTTAAGGATGCTCACTGATCTGGGGAGAAGAATGGATGAACTCAGTGAGAACGTCAACAAAGAAATGGAAGATATAAAAAAGAACCAATCAGAAATGAAGAATACAATACTTGAAATGAAAAATTCACTAGACAGACGCAAAAGCAGAGTAGAAGATACAGAAGAATGGATCTGCGAGCTGGACAAAAGACTAGAAGAAATCACCCAAGCTGAACAGATAAAAGAAAAAAGAATTAAAAAGAGTGAGGACAGTCTAAGGGACCTCTAAGACAACATCAAGCGCACTAACATCCGTACTACAGGTGTCCCAGAAGGAGAAGAGTGAGACAAAGAGGCAGAGAATCTATTTGAAGAAATAATAACTGAAAACTTCCCTAACCTAATGAAGGAAACAGACATCTAGGTAAAGGAAGCACAGAGAGCACCAAACAAGCTAAACCCAAAGAGGCCCACACCAAGACACATCATAATTAAAATGTCCAGAATTAAAGATAAAGAAAGAATCCCGAAAGCCGCAAGAGAAAGACAAGTTACATACAAAGGAAACCCAATAATGCTATCAGCTGACTTCTCAGCAGAAACCTTACAGGCTAGAAGAGAGTGGCACGATATATTTAAAGTGCTAAAAGGAAAAAACCTACGGCCAAGAATACTCTACCTGGCAAGGTTATCATTCAAAATGGAAGGAGAGATAAAAAATTTCCCAGATAAGCAAAAATTAAAGGAGTTTGTCACCAAGAGACCAGTACTACAAGAGATGCTAAAGGGACTTATTTAAGGGGAAAAGAGAAGACCACAAATAGGAAAAATTATCTATTTCCATGATAAGAGGTTATTGGATACAAATGCAAAAAAAGAGGTTAGATATGATATCAAAAACATCAAAGGAGGGAGGAGGGGAGTTAAAGAGTAGAGCTTTCAGACAGAGTAAAAAACTAAAGATATCATCAACTTAATATAGATTGCTACATACGTAGGTTACTGTAAATGAACCCCATGGTAATCACAAACCAGAAAACTATAACAAATACACAAAGTACTAAGAGAAAGGAACCCAAACATAATACTAAAGAAAGCCAACAAACCACAAGGGAAGAGAGCAAGAGAAGAAAGGAACAGAGAAGAACTACTAAAACACCGAGAAAAAAAGTTAAAAAATGGCAGTAAGTACATACTTATCAATAGCTACTTTAAACGTCAATGGAGTAATGCTCCAGTTACAAGGCATAGGGTGGCTGACTGGATAAAAAAACAAGAACCATATAAATGCTGCATACAAGAGACACGCTTCAGACCTAAAGACACTCACAAACTGAAAGTGAAGAGATGGAAAAAGATACTCCATGCAAATGACAATGAAAAGAAAGCTGGGGTAGCAATACTCATATCAGACAAATAGACTTTAAAACAAAAACTGTAAAAAGAGACAAAGATGGGCACTACATAATGATCAAGGGAACAATCCAACAAGAGGATATAACACTTGTAAATATCTATGCACCCAATGTAGGTTTACCTAAATATATAAAGCAATTATTCACAGACATAAAAAGAGAAATAGACAGTAATACAATAATAGTAGGGGACTTTAACACTTCACTTACACCAATGGATAGATCATCCAAACAGAAGATAAATAAGGAAACATTGGCCTTGAATGTCACACTAGAACAGATGGACCTAGTAGATATATACAGAACATTACATCAAAAACAAAAGAATACACATTCTTCTCAAGTGCACATGGAACGTTCTCCAGGATTGATCACATCTTAGGCCACAAAACAAGTCTCCATAAATTTAAGAAGATTGAAATAGTACCAAGCATCTTTTCTGACCACAATGGTATGAAACTAGAAATCAACTATAGGAAGAAAATCAGAAAAGCCACAAATATGTGGAGATTAAACAAAATGCTACTGAACAATGATTGGGTCAACTAAGAAATCAAAGGAGAAATCAAAAAAACACCTGGAGGCAAATGAAAATGAAAATACGACATGCCAGAATTTATGGGATACAGCAAAAGTGGTTCTAAGAGGGAAGTTTATAGCAATACAGACCTATTTCAACAGACAAGAAAAATCTCAAATAAACAATCTAACAATGCACCTAAAGGAACTGGAAAAAGAGGAATAAATAAAGCCCAAAATCAGTAGAAGAAGGGAAATAATAAAAATAAGAGGAGAAATAAATGAAATAGAGACTTAAAAAAATACAAAAAATTAATAAAACCAAGAGCTGGTTCTTTGAAAAGATAAACAAAATTGACAAACCTTTAGCTAGACTCACCAAGAAAAAAAGAGAGAAGGCTCAAATAAGTAAAATCAGAAATGAAAGAGGAGAAATTACAACGGACACCTCAGAAATACAAAAGATTATAAGAGAATACTATGAAAAGCATATGGCAACAAATTGGACAATCTGGAAGAAATGGATAAATTCTTAGAATCATACAACCTTCCAAAACTGGATCAAGAACTAATAGAGAATTTGAATAGACCAATCACCAGTAAGGAGATCGAAACAGTAATAAAAAATTCCCCCAAAATAAAAGTCCAGGACCAGACGGCTTCCCTGGTGAATTCTACCAAACATTCAAAGAGAACTTAATACCCATCCTTCTCAAACTCTTCCAAAAAATTGAGGAGGGGGGGAAGCTCCCTAACTCATTCTACAAAGCCGACATTACCCTGAGACCAAAACCAGACAAGGACAACACAAAAAAGGAAAATTACAGGCCAATATCACTGATGAACATCGATGCAAAAATCCTCAACAAAATCCTAGCAAATTGCATACAACAATACATTAAAAGGATTATACGCCATGATCAGGTGGGATTTATTCCAGGTATGCAGGGATGGTTCAACATTCACAAATCAATCAACGTGATACACCATATTAATAAAATGAAGAATAAAAATCACATGATCATCTCAATAGATGCAGAGAAAGCATTTGACAAGATACAGCATCCATTTATGATAAAAACTCTGAATAAAATGGGTATAGAAGGAAAGTACCTCAACATAATAAAGGCCATATATGACAAACCCACAGCTAATATCATCCTCAATGGTGAAAGACTGAAAGCTATCCCTCTAAGAACAGGAACCAGACAAGGATGCCCACTCTCACCACTCCTATTTAACATAGTATTGGAAGTCCTAGCCAGAGCAATCAGGCAAGAAAAAGAAAGAAAAGGGATCCAAATTGGAAAGGAAGAATTGAAACTGTCACTATTTGCAGATGACATGATTTTATATATAGAAAACCCTAAAGAATCATCCAAAAAAACTTTTAGAAGTAATAAACGAATACGGTAAAGTTGTAGGATACAAAATCAACATACAAAAATCAGTTGCATTTCTATACACCAACAACAAAGTAGCAGAAAGAGAAATTAAGAATAAAATCCCATTTACAATTGCAACAAAAAGAATCAAATACCTAGGAATAAACTTAACCAAAGAGAAGAAAGATCTGTACACTGAAAACTATAAAACACTGCTGAAAGAAATTGACAAGGACACAAAGAAATGGAAAGATATTCCATGCTTTTGGATTGGAAGAATTAACATAGTTAAGATGTCCATACTTCCTAAAGCAATCTATAGATTCCATGCAACTGCTATCAAGTTCCAACAACATTTTTCACAGAAATAGAACAAAGAATCCTAAAATTTATATGGAACAACAAAAGATCCCGAATAGCTAAAGGAATCCTGAAAAAAAAGAACAAAGCTGGAGGTATCACACTCCCTGATTTCCAAATATACTACAAAGCTATAGTAACCAAAACAGCATGGTACTAGCACAAAAACAGACACACAGATCAATGGAATAGAATCAAAAGCCCAGAAATAAACCCACACATCTATGGACAACTAATCTTCGACAAAGGAGCCAAGAACATACAACGGAGAAAGGAAAGTGTCTTCAACAAATGGTGTTGGGAAAACTGGACAGCCACACGCAAAAGAATGAAAGTAGACCATTGCCATACACCATACACAAAAATTAACTCAAAATGGATTAAAGACTTGAATGTAAGACCTGAAACCAGGAACTTCTAGAAGACAACATAGGCAGTACTCTCTTTGACATCGGTCTTAGCAATATATTTTCAAGCACCATGTCTGACCAGGCAAGAGAAACAATAGAGAAAATAAACAAATGGGACCACATCAGACTAAAAAGCTTCTGCACAGGAAAGGAAACTACTGACAAAACGAAAAGCAATCACAGTTGTTACTGTGAGAAGATATTTGCAACCCATATATTTGATAGGGGTAATCTCCAAAATATATAAAGAACTCATGCATCTCAACAAGAAAAAAACTAACAACCCAATTAAAAAATGGGCAAAAGAGCTGAGCAGACATTTCTCCAAAGAAGATGTACAGATGGCCAACAGGCACATGAAAAGATGTTCAACATCATTAACTATCAGGGAAATGCAAATCAAAACTACAATGAGATATCACCTCACACCCATCAGAATGCTATAATTAACAAGACAGGAAACAAGTGTTGGAGAGGATGTGGAGAGAAGGGAACTCTCATACACTGCTGGTGGGAGTGCAAACTGGTGCAGCCACTATGGAAAACAGTATGGAGATTCCTCAAAAAATCAAGCAAAGAACCTCCATATGATCCAGCTATTCCACTGTTGGGTATTTATCCAAAGAACTTGAAAACACCAATTTGTAAAGGTATATGCACCCCTGTGTTCATTGCAGCATTATTCACAATAGCCAAGACTTGGAAGCAACCTAAGTGCCCATCAGGGGACGAATGGATAAAGAAGATGTGGTATATATACACAATGGAATACTACTCAGCCATAAGAAACGATGAAATCCAGCCATTTGTGACAACGTGGATGGACAATGGGGGTATTCTGCAAAGTGAAATAAGTCAGAGGGAGAAGGTCAAATACCGTGTGATCTCACTCATTAAGTAGTAGATAATAACAACAACAAACAAACACATAGAGCCAGAGATTGGATTGGTGGTTACCAGAGGGGAAGGGGGGAGGGTGGAGGGCGAAAGGGATAATTAGGTACATGTGTGTGGTGATGGACTGTAGTTAGTATTGGGGTGGTGGACATGAGAACATGATGTAATCCATGCAGAAATAGAAGTATAATGATATACACCTGAAATTTATTCAATGTTATAAACCAATGTTACCACAATAAACAAACAAACAAAAAACTACAATCAGATATCACCTCACCTCTGTCAGGATGGGTATAAGAAAGAAGACAAGAAATAACAAGTGTTGGAGAGGATGTGGAGAAAATGGAACCCTCATACACTGATGGTGGGAATGCAAACTGCTGCGGCCACTGTGGAAAACAGTATGGAGATTTCTCAAAAAATTAAAAATAGACATACCATATGACCCAGCTATCCACTACTGGATATTTACCCAAAGAACATGGAATCAACAATTCAAGGAGATTTATGCACCCCTATATTCATTGCAGCTTTAGTCACAATAGCCAAGACTTGGAAGCAACCGAAGTGCCCAGCAATGGATGAATGGATAAAGACGATGTGGTATAGATATACAACGGAATACTACTCAGCTATTTAAAAAAAGACAAAATTGTGCCATTTGAGACAACATCGATGGACCTTGAGGGTATGATGTTAAGTGAAATAAGCCAGACAGAGAAAGACAAACACCACATGACTTCACTCATAGGTGTAAGATAAACACATAGATAAGGAGAACAGATTAGTGGTTACCAGAGGGGAAGGGTGAAGGGAAGGCAAAAGAGGTAAAGAGGCACATATGTATGGTAATGGATAAAAACTAGACCATTGGTGGTGAACACAATGCAGTCTATATAGAAACTGATCTATAGTAATATACACCTGAAATTTACACAATGTTGTAAGCCAATATGACCTCAATAAAATAATTTTTTTAAATGCTGGTAAAAATTCTGATATCAATCACATTCTCAATCATTGTAGGTATTCTTTTTCCTCTCTGAAGGTTTTTAGTTGTTTTTTTAAATCCTAGTTATCTGAAATATGTATTACACTTTGTCTGTGAGTGAACCACTTTAAAAAAATTATCCGGCTCAGTACTCAGCAGATCTTTTCAGTATGTGGACTGCATTGGACAGTGGGTACCTCTGTGGAGTCCTTGACCATCTCCTTCTTTCCGCCTGTTGGAGTGCCGGCTATTGGAGATGAACTACAAGAGGATTTCAACAATCAGCTGCTTGGATACAACCCAGAAAAGCCTCACTCCATGTCTCTGTGCAGGTTCTTGTCTCCTCTCCATTTCCTGACTAAGGTGAAATGCTCACACTATAGAGTGTAGAATCTAGCTTCCTGATGGGAGCAATGAGCGGATAAATAATACATCTCTGAAGTGTGGGACAAGCTCCCATGGGATGAACCTTGTCCAGTGAGAAATGGGAGACAGGAAGGAGCCTGGAAGATAAATACCACTACCACCTTCTTCCACCACACTTCCACACTTCCAGGTCAGTCCATTGATCTGAGGAGTACTTTTGCCTTCCAAACCCCTGGAGAAGTCCATTGTACCTGCTCAGTGAATGATCCGCTGAGTCTTTGTGGCTCATTGTGAAACAGTGGCCAGCATGATGACGCATAACGTCACATTTTTTCACATCTTCCCTTGCCTAATGTTCCATTTTTCCTCACCCTCATTGCTTTGGGTTTGCATCATCTAACTAAATCTGCATTTTAACAGCATTTAAACTAAGCCGCAGGCCCTGTTTTCTGAAGATTGAGGCTAAGATTCATGTATTGGTCAGTTCTGGGAATTTTCCCATCTATTATATTCTTTATTATATATTATTTCTATTTCCTCACATATTTTCTACATGTTACCTCTTTGAGAATTTTCTCTCTTTTTTTTTTTTTTTTTTTTTTTGGAAAACATATTAGCAGCCTGTAAATTTTGTCATGTCTTGGTCCTATTTTATTATATTATGGGAGGATTACTTTCCTTAATTTTCCAGCTCACTAATTTGCTATTCAGCAATGCCCGTTCTGTTATTCAGTCCATTTATTGAATTTTTATTCCAACAATGAATGTTTTAATTTCCATGATCTCTAGTTTATTATTTTGTGGATGCAATATATCTTTACTGTCTAGTGATATTGAATATACTTATTCCAAAGTTCCATTCTTACTCTACTAATGCTTTATCTTTGGGTGTAAGTGGAGTTTTGGGTGTATTTTTTTATTTTGAAATATTCTCAAACTTACAGAAAAGCTGCAAGTACAGTACAAAGAACTTTTGTTTTCTGAACCATTTGAGAATATGTTGACCTGATGCCTCATTGGCCCGAATATTTTAGTGTACATTTTCTGCAAAAACAAGGAAATTCTCCTAGTAACTACAAGACAATAATCAAAATCGGAGAATGAACATTGATATAATACTACCATCTAATTCTCAGACCCCATTCAAGTTTTTTCTTTTATCTCAATAATATCCTATATGGCAAAATGATCCAATCCAGAATCTCATGCTACATTTATTTGTCACGGCTTTGGCTTCCTTCAGTCTGGCGACAATTCTTCAATCTTTGTTTGTCTTGCATGGTCTTGACAGCTTTAAAGATTATAAGCCAGTTATTTTGTAGAATGTCTCTGAATTTGGGTTTCTATAATGTTTTGGGTGTGAGGTTTTTTCCTCCATTTGTTCAGTTTAATATTTCTTTTTTATAGTTAATTTTAAAATATTTTCTTCAAATATTTAATGATGATTCTTGGTTGTGTGCTCATGTTTGATTTTGAGATTCCTTGTTAGACATTGAACTATATGAATTTAGAAAGCCTGGTGGGGCTAGGGGTGGGGCAGCTTGTACTCCAGCCAGTCATTAGTGAAATTGGAGTCAGCTCATATTTTTGGTGAGGTGCTGGTTTTCTGGGTTTGGATACTTCTTGTTCTTCCGGGGTATTGCCAACCACCTGGCACTGTCCCACCCCTCTGACCTGACCTTCCACAGATGCTGCTCTGATCTAAAATCATTTACTCCTGTTGCTACTGCTAAGCATCGGGAGTAGGAAGAGGCCATGGGCAACAATATTTGTTCCTCCTGTGTATCCAACTAGTCACCCTCTTGATTGACTCCAGGCTCCCTGTTCCTCATGATATTTGCCACCTCTGAAAGTGGAGCACACTTTTGTAGCAGTCCTATCCTGGGTATTTGGGGCTATGATTTCCTTCTTCAACTTCATCCCATCTGCTTTGCATATTTCAGGGATTCCTCACAGTTTCTAGTCTACAGAGGGCAATGATGCATGGTCATGGTAAAAAAACATACGAACAGTAAAATAAATTATAAAAAGGATGTTAAAATCTCCTGAAATCCTACTATCAAAAAATAACCATAGTTATATTGAAGCTCATTCTTCTAGTTAGCAGTTCATGTACACACATACAACACAAACATGTGCACAATTTTTTCATAAATGGCATCATGCTTTTCTGTAACCTGAGCTATTTCACTTAACAATATGCCTGCTAATTTTCAAGCCTTTGGGGCTATATCTTTGTGCTCATATACTTTATATCATCCAGTACAGTGCTACTTAAAATGCTTGTCTATAAACTTTAATAATTATCTGCAACAAGATAAGAGCTTGGTCCAGGATGTAAATCAAATATTTCACCAAGCACACTGTTTAGTTTAACTAACATATTTTGGAAGCAAGACTTTATCAATGAAGGAAGCAATGAGTTGGTTTACATTTTGGTGAAATCTCCTCTTGTTGTGGACCATCAGATCAGCATTTGAGTAGTCATGGTAGAGGCTCAGGAAATTGTTTATTTCATAAAAATATAGGGGAATGAGACAAGTCTCATTTGAGAATCATACATGACCTTTCCTAATCTATATTTTCCCATTTTCTCTATCTGGACCAGATTTACTCACGTCAATTTGCTTATAAAACTTTATTCTGCATATCGTTTTCAAATTATTTTAAATCCCAGATTCATTCTCCTGGAATTTCTACCACTACTCTGGGAATTTTTTAAATAAAAATTTTGCATTTTCCTTGTTCTACTTACATGAATTTGATTTGCTATGATTTTCTGTGCCTAGGTTTTAAAGAGTATGTACCTTTTATCAGTTATACATAATATCCAGAGATCACCAAATTAAGAGGTCTTTTCTGAATCAAAAGTAGTCTTTAATACCATTTATCTTGCTTTTTTATTGCAACACTTCTTAGAGCTTTTATATGATAACGTGCACTATGAATCTCCAAGAAATGGGTCATAATATACAGTGTTTTCCAAATTTAATTGATCATAAACCTTTTTTCTTAGATAGATGTGTCTCAGACCAAATGTTTTCCCAAATATACACTCTGGGAAATGCTGCCTTATGCCAAAAAAATTTTGTGTTAGGAATCCTCTGTCTCTTCATTATGAACTTTCATAGCCCCCTCAAGTCCTCACCACTGTTACAGAGAAAGTGCTCTCTCTTTTCCTATCAAATATTGCTTTTAATAAAGAAAAGATGCCCAAGTACTTGACCTTCTATGTCAAACATGGTATTTTTAGTTGATGGGAATATATTATGTGGTCATTTGGGTTGTGAGGTACGGGCAAGAAGCCTTCCCAGAAGCTAAAAATCATACCACAAGGGCCATGACCTGCTTACCACCCACCCTCAAGGTCATCATGTTCAGATAATTGGCCAAACCTCAAGAAGCTAGAGACCATTCATATCATGCCCTTTCACTCTCTCTTTCCTTCCCTGAGAATGTCTAGCACATCAGGTTGCAGAAGATTGTCACCCTTGGGTTCTCATGAACCTTATTAAGCATCAATTCCATGGCCTGAGGTAACCAAGGTCACCTAACCTTTTTTGAGGGTAGATGGAGAAGTCTAGGTAATCTCAAAAGTAACAATTCCATAGCTCAGGAATAAACATCTGACAGGTTATATGGCATTTATGGAAAAATAAAACAAAAATCTTCACATGTGAAATATGACCCCAAGAGAAATTGCTGAAAGGAATTAAATGCCTAAAAGGGTGCCAACTTATCTCCAAGAGAATGAAAAGAAAAATTCTGTGAGGGCAGGGGGTTAGGAAGATTCTAATCTCCTAAAATCCTTTTAAAATGCCAGGGTTGACAGAAAGTCTAAAAGTTAAATGCAATCCAAGGTTAAAGAGAGATGACATCCTTGCCTGAGTCACTGAAGAATAGAAACATCTTCCCTTAATAAGCAATCTGACTGGTTGGAAGAAAGGTTACCCCCTGCCCTTCTGCACTGCCAGGACTATTTTGTATACTTACTGAACTGAGACCAAAAGATAAGAAGTTCACCTTACTATCATTGGATTTCTCTCTAGTGCTTTTTATCCACAGATATATAGAGACAGTTTATAAAATAGTCAGTAGCGGAACAGCCTAAGGGTTATTAAAAGCACAAGCCTCAGAGTCAGCAGTTCTGGGTTTGAATTCCATATCTGTCACTTACTGTGAATTGACCCAAAGAAGGAAGTTTGGGACAAGCAAAGGGCAAGCTTCTTACCCAAATACAAACCCTAGCCTAGGTCATCGTATCATTGTTGGAAGTCCAGGTTGATTCAGCAGTGGCATAGATGAAAAGATGTATGTGAACCATATGGTTTGTAAAGTTTTCTGTCTGTAAATATTTCAGTATATATTTCTAAAAGATAAGAACTTTTTAAAAAACCCATAACCACTACTTTGGTTATCATTTATGTGTAATAAATAACCCCCAAAATTTAGATCCTTAAAGCAACAGACATTTTATTATTTTTAACAATTCTATTGGTTAAAAGTTTGGACAGGGCACAGCAGGGATGGCTTAACTCTGCTCCACCTGATGTCAGCTGGAGCAGAATTCATCTGAGGATTTGAGTGGGCTAGAATGTCCAAAATGGCTCATTCATATGTCTGGCACTTTGGCAGGTTTGGCTGGAAGGAAGGGCTCAGATTGGACACTGGGGCAGCTGGGCCTCACTCTTTCAATGTACTCTCAGCCTCTTCCTCTCTATGTGGCCTTTCCATGTGGTTGCTGCATGTTATCACTCCAGTAGGATAGCTAGACTTCTTACATGAAAACTCAGGGCTCCCCAAAGCGTGGAAGTGAAAACTTCCAGGTCTTCTTAAAGCTTAGACACTGAGCTGGCATAGCATCACTTCTGCCACATTCTATTGGTTAAAGTAAATCACAGGTCCAGTCCAGATTCAATGTGAGAGGAACTACACAAGGGCCTGAACACCAGGAGGTGAAGGTCTTTGGAGCCATCTTTGGAAACTATCTATCATAACCACAATATCATAATCAAACTTAAAAATATTAACAATAATTCCTTAATATCATCAAATATCCAGTTAGAGTGTACACGTTTCTCATTGTTCATGTCTTTGCTTAGGTTCTGCCCCAAACAGACAAAAAGCTCTGTGAAGTAGTTTATTTGAGAGGTGATCCCAGGGAGCAGGAATAAAGTACAAAGAAGTGTTAATGGAGGGAGGGAAAGCCGATACAATGATGCGTAATTAAGTTGGCCATTGCTGACGATGACAGGTATGTGATCTCGGGAACCTTCTAAGTTGACTCATGAAATGCATCTTAGAACTGTCTATTTAAGGGACATATGAGGGAAAGAGTTATCCAATAGCTCCCATCTCTTGTTATAGTCAAGATAATCCCACATGCTTTATTTGTTCTACACTTCCAGTTTGTACATGCTTGAGTGCCTAAAAGTCTAGGAGTTGTCCCATGATTTAGCATTGGAGAAGCCCCGGGGCAGCAAATGAGATACACACTGCATAGGTCCAAGGCAAGGCCATATCAGATTATACCTGCATGTAAGATGATCACCTCCACAATGACTAGAATAAGACGCTAATTTGAAGTGCACAAACGATGTGCCCAAAGCATCTTATATATTTTTTACAGTTTGTCAATGTCTCTTAAATTTCTTTTAACCTCTAGGTTCCCTCTCCTTCTCTGATATTTTTTCTTTGTAAATTATTTGTTAAAGAAATTTGGTCAATTGTCCCACAGACTTTTCCAGAGTCAAGATTTTGCCAATTGAATCCCTATGGTGTCATTTAATATGTTCCCCTGCTCTATGTTTCCTATAAATTGATAGTTCTAGAGGCTTTGGTTAACCTGAGATATAAATTTGTATAGGAAGTCAGGATAAACACTTCTCTCTTTCACTTTACCAGTTTTCCAAACAATATGTTGATTCTCTGTCATCTTCCAAAAAAGATTTTTCAAATATCAATATGAAATCTTGGATTTAGACATATTTGGTGTTTACAATTCATTGCAGTAATGATTCTTATTGATGCTCAAATTGTTCCATATTTGTCCTGTGGGATCTTCTTCAAATTGGTTCCCAAGGCTCTTTGATATGACCCAGTTGTCACTGATACTTTCTTTGCATTCTGTATAACAGGAAATTCTAGCTCCCAAATCTGAAACGAGCCATTTCTCCAAGGAGCCTTAGTAGTGAAAGGTGGTTTTTAGAGATTCCAGTTGGGGCCCCAGGGATGCTCATTCCTACTGGGTTGACAATTTTTTCAAGGAATTTTCAGTGGATAAATCTATATGTAATGATAACATACCTCATGAGATCATACTGATTCTTCAATTAAATTCTTCATTTCAGGACTACATTACTTTTCCCTAACTTCATTGATCTTATTTCTGTATCTTCTTTCTCCCAAGTTAAAAATTCAGGTTTCTAATGACTTCAATAAAGTCACCCACAATACACACATACAGCAGTCTTAGAATTAAACAGTTTAACATTTTTAAATTTGTTTTGTTTGATTTTTTCAGCTCTTTTTGTAGCTCTTTTTGTACTTAGGATATATCTTAAAAGGGTGTACAGGCAAATTTTGACTATTTTAAAGTCACTCAAAAAACTACTCTGTGTAGTTAAACACCAACTGTCACACAGTCACATTCATTTATTTAATTTTTGTTTTGTTTTTAGAGATTGCTTTTATTAAAAAAGTTTTGTTTTACAATTATATAAAATATTTTGTAGTTCTCAAATCAAATCCATAAGATAAGACATGGTCAGAAAAATCAACATTTTATCCACCATATTCTCCCCACCACCCCCAATTTGCTCCCTCTTCTTAGGTGAATGGTAGCATTCTATATATGTCTTTCTCCACCTACACATGAGTTTTAAAGTGATAACAAAATGAAGCACATTAACAAATAAAAAAAATTTTAAGCAGGAAAAGCATAAAACAAAACCCATAAAAATACTGTCAAAACGATAGTATAATCGACCTTGTTTGTACAAGAACATTGTATTGACTAACACTAGTGTTGATAAGGTCCATTAAAATTTGGCTCCATTACTTAGAATTGTTTTCTCTGCAAGGACTAGCGAACTCCAGTCTAAAAATATATTATTTGCCTCACATAAATCTTCAGCATCGGCTCCGCTGTGCAGCGGTGCCAACATGGATCCAGACATTTCTTTTCTTCCTTCCCTCCTTCCTACCCTCCTTTCTTCCTAGCGTATAATGTCTTCATACCTCTGGATGAAATTAATATATTAGATTATAAAGTCTCTTAGGGCTGGCCCTGTGGCTTAGTGGTTAAGTGCGCGCGCTCTACTACTGGCGGCCCAGGTTCAGATCCTGGGCGCACACCAACGCACCGCTTGTCCGGTCATGCTGAGGCCGCGTCTCACATACAGCAACTAGAAGGATGTACAACTATGACATACAACTATCTGCTGGGGCTTTGGGGGATAAAAAGGAGGAGGATTGGCAATAGATGTTAGCTCAGAGCCAGTCTTCCTCAGCAAAAAGAGGAGGATTAGCATGGATGTTAGCTCAGGGCTGATCTTCCTCACACACACACACAAAAATAATAAATAAATAAATTAAAAAAAAATTAAAGTCTCTTAAATTAAAGGAGCACTGTTCTTATTGGTGTATCTAGATTAATAATTGCTTATATAAATTGAATATTCCTAAAATTCCCTGGAAATAGGGAAATCGCAAACTGATGTTCTAATGTACTAGATTTAAAATATATATTCTCCAAGAAAGCAACTCAGAATTATTGTAGAATTCAAATTCACATAATTTACTTAAACTTTTGGCAAACAATACTAGTTTAATTTTTAGGGATTAATAAAAGCAACTATATCTTCTCTAATTTGTCAATATTAAGTATCATACAAACACACAATTTTAGGCTTCTTGGATATTTTTTTTTAAACTTATACCATTTACTGATCACATAAACTACCATTACTTCTAGTTATTGTGTAACATTATTAAAAATATAAACTTATGTCTAGCCAAATTGAGCCATTATTCTGACAATCTTGTATTTCCACAGTAATAAGGTTTTGTAGTATTACAGCCTGAAGTATTACAGCAAGATCTTTAGATAACTTAACTCTTGGACTGATAATATATTCAGTTAATTGATGGACATTCATTGAAAACACAGATCACTTCTATGTAAGGCAGAATACTGAAACATAGATTACTAAGTGCAATTTTAAGTTTAAATACTTTTGATCCTTACTTGTATATGCTAGGGAGGCTATATCTTTGGGTCTTTTGATAAACATGTTTGTTTCTGCCATGTTGAGAAATTGTATAAGGGATGTGTGCCAATGTAGAAACCTGGGTTGTTCATAATCTGAGCTCTGCTAGTCCACTGACAGTATAAATTACCCACTCCTTAGGGTTTTCTGTGAAATAGACTTGACTATGCATAAATATTATAATTATACATAAATGAGATTCTGCTCAGAGTCTGAAGATAATGAAACATGTTTGTTTTTTATTGACTTTATTTTTTAGAGCAGTTTTGGGTTCACAGCAAATTTAAGGGGAAGGTACAGAGTTTTCCCATATACTACCTGCTGAGCTGGCAGTTGTCTTTAAGCTGGCACAGCATTGGCATAGCCCTTACACACTGTCTCATTAGATTCTTTTAAAACCCCGGGAGAAGGGCAGGACAAATGATATTATTACTATTTTAGAGGTAAGGAATTTGAGGGTCAGATATGGTCTTTCCCAAGATACCATGGCAAGTATGTTGCAGAGAATTCAAGTTCTCTGACTCCTAGTTCAGAATTCCCCTCAGCATTCCTCCTTCTTTGGATTCCAGGGCAGGATTGGCAGAGGGGTCAGTGGGATGGAGATGGAGGCAGCAGGATATGACAAACTCAAAACAGGATCAGATGCCCTGGGTTGGCTCTCCCAGTTCACCACTTTGTGGCCATGTGGTCTTGGACCTTCATCTTCCCTCTGAGCAGCAGTTTCCTCGTGTGTCAAATGGGATAACAAGAGTTTCTCCAGCTTCAGGTTTTCCCAAAGATTAAGTCAACGTGTGTCGGTAAATTGCTGCGTGGCACAGTGCCTGACACAGAGTACACCCTTAATAAAGAGCTGCATGTGTCTCCCTCCCTATCGACCAGATGCTTAGGCATGCTTCCCCAAGGTGCTGCTGGGCCTGGTTCTCACGTGATTGCCGGATGTTTAGGCCACTGGATGTGAAAACCACAGCCTGCTGAGCCTTGTGGAGAGACAGAAGAGCGCCATGCAGAGGAAGAAGCCAGAGGTACATCTAGGGGGCAGAGAGTCCTCACCCTGGTTTCCTCGCTGCTCCCTTCTGCCTAGAACCTTATATGAAAAAACTATCTTATTTATTTTCTTTCTGAGCCAATTTATGCAGCCCGTTCAATCACAAACTGTTCCCTCCACTCAAGAGAAGAGTAAAATCCTCCAGTTAAAAAAAAATCTTATGAAAATACAAAATGAAATAGCAACAGTCAAAAGATTTATATGGGGCTGTAACTAGATTTAGTGTGCAGCTGGCACAACAAAAATATTGCCACCTCCCTCCATAAATTACCCTCTTTCTGGAGCACTTTTGTGTAGGTGTTACAAAATTCCTTCTGTAGATATAAGACAAGATAAACTGAAAATCAGTATGATAAAAAAAGGAGAAGTATCATATAAACACTTGTCCGGGTTCAATGAACATAATGAACAAAAAACAAAACCAGATTTGTTGGTTCAAACACCTTGCCACCTATAATTTCCAAGATGAAAAATTACAAATAAATCTTGGTGCTCTTTCTGGGTCCTTCCTAATATGGTCAGTCAGAATCCATGAATACTTTTCAAGATTTGAAGTTATTTACATTTCTAGCTATGACATTTTAGAAGGAAAAGTAAGGCATGAGGGATGTCCCCTTTCCCAATTATACCAAATAATCTTCTCTTAAAAATAGAAGTCGAATGTCATTTTCCACATCCAACTACAAAGTTCTCATCACTGATCCCCATCATCATTAATAGTACGTGCTATTTTAGGCTGTTGTAGGCTCTCAGTACTCAAACACTTCACAGATAAACACCTTGTTTTCTAATGGTTCTGTTTGGGGTCCCCTTCTACCAGACATTCCTCCCCAACTCCTTCTCCACCCCCAAATTTTAGTACACAGATGTTGAGTGAATGCCGTCATTATATTTTGCCCCTAGTAGAAAGCTCAGGCTAGTAAAAAAATTGTGTTAGGTTCTTTCCAAACCTAGGCTGTAATCCCAAAAGACATTTGGTCTAGTAGTTCAAATCTTTAATGTCTGTGGGGGAAATATTGAAAAGATCAAAAGGAAACCTGACCCAATTACTAGCTTGAGACCTGGGCAAGTTACCCTTTTAAGCCTTAGTTTCCTCACTTGTAAAACTGGATAATAATAACCTGTCTTATAGGCTGTCTGGGCATCATATGAGATGACATATGTAACATGTTCAATTAAGTCCCTGGCATATAAACACTCAATAAGTAGCAGTTATTGTTATTAATTTTTGTATATCATAATCAAGTCTCTGCTTCATATTGACTGATTATCTATCCCATACCTTGGCGCACAGACCATCCCCAATCCCAATGCTCTTGATTCTATTTTCAATGCTTAAACTTAGCCAGTAAGTGCTTTCCCTCACAATCATGTTTATTTGCAGGCACACAGGTCACTGATTGTATTTAAATATCTGGCTTCAAGGGAGGGAGCCCTTGGAATCCAAATTGGAAAAAGTGGAGTTGGGGAAGGGAATTAGGTCACCATCCAAATGGATGAATAGAGGGAGTTGGACTAGGTGAGGGATTGCAATCTAAGACGCCCCATGGGGTCATGGCATTAACACAAATCTATGAATCTGGTTGAAAGTAAGACTCTGGACACTCATGTTGCTTGTTTTATGGTCACATTTTATTTACTTAGTCACACAGGCTTTTAAAGTACTCAGTGGGCATAACAAGGAACCAAAGTCATCAATGTTGCACCCTTGAACTAGGTCCTCTATAAGGTACATTATTACTCCAGCATTCTGTGATTCTAAGATAAATTTGGGCATTTTATAAGAAATATTGTATGATTTACTAAAGGCTATGTACAAATAAAAATATGCAAGGTTCAACACTAAAATAAGCCAAAAGTAGAAAAAGTATATCACATATATAGCATTCATTTTAGGGCAATACCAAAGAACTGAAACTTCTCAAATGACTCATTTGTTTCACTAGTATAAGAAATTTAATCACAGGTGAAAACTCATAAATACAGATTTATGAAGCTTTTTGTAACAATACATTTTCCTCTAAAGATGTATATGATTGACATTTTGCATAATTGTCACTTTTAGGATTATCAACTCTAATTTTTCTGATTATAAAGTCATATATATTAATTATATAAAAATTTTCTAGTGCAGAAACATATAAAAAGAAAATAAACTACTTGCAATTCCATCACAAAGATAATCACTACTAATATTTTGGTTTACATCATTTAAAAAATGTTTTACCACTTCTCTTTCTCCATGCTTATACCAACTCCCAGTTGCATCCCTACACACAAACACTCTTTACAAATTTTCATTCAAATTGCACAAAGTTGGAATCAAATTCCAATGACCTACTCAGTATCTCATCCATAGTCAATTTTTTTTATCTCTAGATAGAACTTCTCCCTCTCTCTTTCCATTCTCTCAGATCACCACCTTCTTTTCTCCTTTTCTAAAGTATTTATGAATGTTCCAATAGATATACGCGATTTCAAAATAATTACATGTATAATGCTAAGCGTAGATAAATACAAAAATGGGCTTATATATTACCACATTACTTTGGAATAATTAAACATCAATAATGCACATGAAAATATTTTTTTTGCATGTTTCGCTTGTACAATTCAATTTCTCTCGTTTCTTTGGCATGCTGGGAAATCAAAAGTCTACTGACTAACACCCTATTTTCTTTGTAAGAAAAAAACACTCTAAAGAAAATCATTAGTACATCTGAAATTTACACAATGTTATAAACCAATGTTACTGCAATAAACAAAAAATTACATAAAAGAAGAAAAAGAAAATCATTAGACATTTATTTTGAAGGGTTAAAAACAAAGCTTACAAAAAAATGGAATTATAAAACCAGATTTTTACTTTACTAGTAATAACTCAATTAATCCACAATTAACTCAGTTAATCCACACTTAATAATCTAGGGACAATTATCACCCTCACTTGCAGATGAGGAAATGGAGACCCAGAGAGGTTACCTAATAATAAACCCAAGGTCACTTAACATGTAAATGTTGAAGCTGGGATTTGAACTCAAGAGGCCTGGCATCAGAGGAAGCCATAAAGCAATCTGCCTTGATGTATAAGATATTTTGAATCTGTTTGGCCACTTTCCTAGAAAATTCAATCTTCCCTTCATGTTAAATGTGTAGTCAAAGTGAGCTGGATCATTTTCCAGATTAAATATTTTCAATTAAGGTAACAATGATCTGAATAATAAGATACTGACAGACTTATTTCTTTGGGAACTAGAGTTCTTTTTTTCCCTGAGATCAGCAGATCAGATGAAAATTCACTTGAAATCAAGACTAATATTATAATTGTCATTCAAACAAATAAACACATTTAATATCTCTGTAAGCCAGTTAAGTAGTCCTTTATCTTACTGAAAGCAGCCAAAAGAGCAAATGATTTCAAGACTTGGTAGAGCAGTGCTTTAGAGGGAATGAAAATTAGTGGTTGACAAATGTGTGTACAGTGGCACAAGCTTCTATGTATCTAATCAAGTACGTCTATAATAATCAAATCACATTTTTACAACAACCTTAAGCATAATGTATAAGATTTGTTTAATGAAGAAAAGAATCATTAAAGGGTCTCAGTATTTTTACATCAGACCAAAATTATGCAAATGATAAATATAATCTGAAGTTGGCAGAAAGGTCTGACAACCATTTCAGAGGAAGGAGTCCTGAGGGGTACGTGTTCCACCCAGTAGGTGGGTTTTAACAAAATTCAGTATATACAAGAATTTATCAAAAATATTCATTGCCCTCATAAAATGTCAGCTTTTCTGTTTTGAATTTTCTCAATATAATTTATGAATAGAATTTGAGTGACTCAAGGCCTAAAGGACCCTGTTCAAAATGGGAAAGAATAGAGCTGAGAATGTTTTACGATCTGCTTAATCATCTCAGAACCTACCTAGGTAAAGTTTGGAAGTGGGTGACGTTCCCAGTGAGTTTGTATTGCTGAGGAGGGCCCAGCAGCATTTATATCCAGCACTTGCATGGCTTCTCCCTTTCCTTGAACAAGTATGACAGGAAAGGGAAAGAAAGACTATAGGAGACAAGGGATAAAAATCACAATCCTAACTGCAAAAGCTGCCTTGTTGAAAGCATAAAGTAGAAATATGTGCCAGTTGGGGCATTCAACAGAGAGGTAGTTGTATATCTAGAAGTTGTTCAAATTTTTTAGGATTCCTTCTCCTCAACTTGGATATTCTAGGGAAAATGGCTGAACTAACACACAAACCACTTAACATCTTTAATTTCTTCATCTATGAAGTAGGAATAAGAAGCTCAAACTTCTGAAGAAAACAGAAAAATAGAACACATGCAAATTGGAAAGTGCTATATAAAAAGTAAGGTGTTCTATTGAAAACTGTAATTAGGGGGTGGACATGCTGCTGGGAAGCAATATTTATGCTGTGCATTACCAGTGCCAATTTAATTTATTTTACTACCAGTTGAAGATGATATAGCTAGGGGAAACAGAAGAGGGCAAAGGTTGTTTGCATCTTGTTAAAATTAACCTCAGAGACTATTTTTTTTCTGCAAGGTAGCACACACCTTATATAAAGTAAAACGTATTTAATGTAGATGTAATTTTTTGAAAAGTGTTAAGATTTGTATTCAGGACACTTGAATGAAACCAATCAAGTAGGGAGGAGTTGGTAGCTGTCTTGGAGGAAGGGGCAACAGGAAGAATTTCAAGTCCCAAAGTATCCCTAGTGACCAGTATGTAAAATTGACTATGAAAAATTAATTCTTTCATATTGCTAAGGAGAAAAAAAGCAAAGTGCAGGATCCTGTGTATTATGCTATTTAGATAAGGGTGCTCTATATCTACATATGCTTATATATACATTAAACAAGTATATGTGAGGATACGCAGAAAACTCCCAAGGAGGTTACCTTTCAGAAGGTGGATAAAATTGGGAGACTGAGGAACAATGTTAGGAAAAATGCTTCACTGTAAATTGTTTTATATGTTTTGATTTCTGAAACTTGTGGATGTTATTAGTAATTTTGAAACTTAAAACAATGAAATTCATTCTTTTAGGGAGATGAACAGGTACAAGTAGTCCTTTCTAGAAGCCTGGCTATGAATTAAAGGTAGAGAGAGCAGCCGGTTTGAGATGGAGGGGAGATTTAGGGACCTGTGTGCTTAGTGAACATTAAAGGTGAAATGGGTCATTCAGGGCTGGGTGCAACAGGAAGAGCATGGACTCTGGGTCTGAACACCTGGAGGGGACACGCAAACACTGCCCACAAACCTAACTGTCAGTTGGTTTATAAAACTGGAATAAAGACACCCTTCTCACAGGTCTGTTGCCTGAATGAAATTACCGATGTAATGTGGATCACATAATCCCCCAAAATGAGATGACAGAAGAGCAGAAATAATGCCAAGATATTATCTCCTCCGAAGCCGAATTATTCTGACTCCATCACTTACTAGCTGTGTAGTTTCAATGACACTACTCTGAAACCATTTTCTCTGATGTAAAATAGCGAGGATCCATATCTCACAGAGTTGTCGTGAGAATGACACAATAACTGGAAAGAACCAGAAACAGTACCTCACATATAGCAAGCACTTGGCAAATACTGGATATTTAAAAACAGGGGGAAAAGATGGATTTAATTTTGAGTGAGGTTGAAAAGTGCCTTCTCCTTGTAGTCTTCTAATTTCTGTTAGATGAATCTTAACTAACAGAATGTCCACAAAAGACCCTAAGCAATAAGATTAACTGTGTTTGTTTATCGAAAAGCTGGGGAGGAAATGTCATAGTTTATGCCTCTGGCTCAATTATAACAGGGCTCTACATTGGGTTCTGCAATTCTCTTGGCTTTTTCCGCATGGTTACACAGTGGCTGCCCTTGCACCTGGCATCACATCCTCATACCAGCATCACAATCAGAATGATTTCTTTTCACAAAGCTCATCATTTTTATCAGGATATTTTATCAGAAATCCAGGCTACTTCTATTTACATCTTAGGTCAAAACTCAGGCATGTAGTCAACTATAGCAGCAGGAGAGACTACAAAAAGAAGCATCTTGAAATAAGAAGAAAACTTTCATGATTGATTTAGATTAATTATGATTTATGCCAAGGAACTGGGCACTTTGTCACTCTGAAAAATTCAGTGTTCCCTTAGTAAGGAAGAAGTGATGAAATGGCTGTTGGATTAGCAATCAACAGGGTCTACCATTCTCTTTGCTGAGATAAGGGATTAAATTATTAGCATTTTATATTAAATTAATTCAAGTAATTTCTTTCTTTTCTTCCAAAGGGTGGTGGTGGTAAAGAAATTGATGGTAAAACTGCAATGAGCATATTAGATGTATAAAGACAATTGAAATATTAAAAATATTTTGCAGTTTTAGGTAAATTTAGGACCTGTTATTATAGAAAAAGATTATCAGACATTTCAGTAGAAGACAAGATAGTAAATATTGTAGGCTTTGTGGGACATATGAACTCTGTCTCACCTAGTAACTGCCTTTGTAGCATAAACCCACCAATAGGATACATGTAAATAAATGGTCATAGCTCAGTTCCAATAAAACTTAGTTACAAAAACACATGGTGGAGAGAGTTTACCTGTGGAACAATTTCCTCTGAGAGAGATCTGAAAACTGGATAAAAAGAACTTCCACAACAAGAGACAACACAGAGAGGGGTGGAAGAGGCAGAGATACAGCCCCACTGAGGAAAAAACCACACCTTAGCCTCAGTGCTTCACAACCAGGAGTGATCTCAAAGGGAGGGAGATTTCCTGGAGGAGTAGGGGATTTGAGCTCCACACTAGGCACCCCAGCCCTAGACCCAGCATAACAGAGATGAGATCCCATAATACCTGGCTTTCCTAGCTTTAAAAACCAACAGGGAATATGCCCAGGAAAACTACAGAACTGAAGGGGAAAAAAAAACCTGCTCTTAAATGGCCCCCACACAGACTCACTTGACCTGGAAACCAGCACAAAAACACCAGGTAGAAAAGTACATAGTCCATTGGTAAAAGAGACTCACCAAGCTCTGAGAGCATCTCAGAGAGGCAGGAGGTGGCTGGGCCTACCTCCAAGGAAATGAGACACTGGGGGCAGCCATTATTGTGAACTAGTTCAGTCCTGCTGACATAGATGCTGGCAAGGTGCCATTGGAATCCTTCCTCTACCCAGTTAGTACAGGGGTTTGCCCCTCCCATGAGAGCACCCAAGGCAATCGAGTGCAGCCAGGCAGAAGGCAGCCCACCCCAGGGACCGACCCCACTTACCAGTGATCCCAAAGTGGACTTGTGGGCCCATGGCAGACTTGTGAGCCCACAACAAACTTGTGGGACCACCGCAGGCTTGTGGGCCCACAGTAGACTTGAGCTGCTGGCCATCACAAATAGCTACATGGGGGATCTTCCCCACCTACCAACACTTGAAATGATCTGGCTGCCACACTCAGGGCCTTCCCTGCCCATCAGTGATTCTGAGGCAGCTGTGTGCTGTAGGGCAGCATAGCCAGTTCTTGCCAGAGTTCTGCCCCATCCAAAAGTGAGCTGACAATAGCTATGTGCTGTGCAGCTAGCCTCACCTGAAGCCTGCCTCACCCACCAATGCAGAGGCAGCCAAGAACTGCAGGGAACTGCACCAGGGACCTGTAGCAGTTGTGTGTCTTGAGCCTAGCAACCAGTCACACTGGGGGCCTTACCTGCTTACCAGCAAAACTACAGTAGTTTTGTGCTATAAAACCTCATAGCCAGCCATGCTGGGGCTTGCCCCAACCAATAAAGTGCCCACAGCAGCCTCATGTGGCTAAACCTTACAACTAGCTGGCCTGGGGGCCAGCCTAGCCTACCAGCATGCCCACAGCAATAACAAACCTGCCACAATAGAAAGGCACGTGCAGCCCACACAGGGGACACCCTTGGAGTATTTAGCATGGGTGATGGGAGGGGAGCATGCTGCTGAGCCCCACAAGTCATCTCTTACATAAGGCCACATTTCCAAGACTGGGAGACGTAGCTGATCGACCTAACACATAGAAATAAGCACAGAGAAGTAGGCAAAATGAGGAGACAAAGGAATATTTTCCAAATACGGGTACAGGACAAATCCTCAGAAAAAGAACTAAACAAAACAGAAATACACAACTTACCTGTTAAAGAATAAAAACTAATAGTCATAAGGATGCTCACTGATCTGGAGAGAAGAATAGATGAACACAGTGAGAACTTCAACAAAGAATTGGAAAATATAAAAAGGAACCAACTGGAACTGAAGAATATAATAATGGAAATGAAAAATTCACTACAGGGAATCAACAGCACAGTAGATGAGGCAGAAGAATGGATCAGTGATCTGGATGAAGAGTAGAGGAAATCACCCAAACTGAACAGAAAATAGAAGAAAGAATTTAAAAGTATGAGGACAGTCTAAGGGACCTCTGGGACAATATCAAGCATACTAACATCTGCATTATAGGTGTCTCAGGAGGAGAGGAGAGAGACAAAGGGGAGAGAACTTATTTGAAGAAATAATAGCTGAAAAATTCCCTAATATGGGGAACGAAACAGACATCCAGGTGGCACAGAGAGTACCAAACATGATGAACTCAAAGAGTCCCACACCAAGATACATTATAATTAAAATGTCAAGCATTAAAGATAAAGAGAGAATCCTAAAAGCTGTAAGAGAAAGGCAACAAGTTACATACTAAGGAAACCCCATAAGGCTATCAGCTGACTTCTCAGCAGACACCTTACAGGCTAGAAGGGAGTGGGACAATACACTCAAAGTGCTGAAAGGAAAAAACCTACAACCAAGAGTACTTTACCTGGCAAGTTTATCATTCAGAATGGAAGGACAGATAAAGAGTTTTCCAAACAAGCAAAAACTAAAGGAGTTTATCACCAATAAACTGGCTTTACAAGAAATGTTAAAGGGACTTATTTAAGTGGAAAAGAATAGGCCACAAATAGGAATATGAAAATTATCAAAGAAAAAATATCACTGGTAAAGGCAACTATACAGGAAAGGTAGTGGATCAACCACGTATAAAGCTAGTATGAAGGTCAAAAGACAAAGTACTAAAAGCATCTACATCTATGATAATAGATTAAGGGATACACAAAAATAAAAGCAGCAAAATATGATATCGAAAACATAAAATGTGGGGGGAGTGAGTAAAAGTGTAAGGCTTTTAGTAAGAGGTCAAACTTAAGAGACAATTGACTTAATATAGATTGCTATTTACATAGGTTATTATATATGAACCCATGGTAACCACAAACCAAAAATCTATAATACATACACAAAAAATAAAGAGAAAGGAACCAAACATAACACTAAAGAAAAGCATCAAATCACAAGGGAAGAGAACAAGAGAAGAAGAAAGGAACAGAGAAAAACTACAAAAACATCCAGAAAAAAAGTAACAAAATGGCAGTAAGTATATACTTATCAATAGCTACTTTAAATGTCAATGGACTAAATGCTTCAAACAAAAGACATAGGGTAGCTGAATGGATAAAAACACAAGACCCATATATATGTTGCATACAAGAGACACACTTCAGACCTAAAGACACTCACAAATTGAGAGAGAAGGGATGGAAAAAGATATTCAATGCAAATGGAAACAGAAAGCTGGGGTAGCAATACTTATATAGATAAAATGGACTTTAAAACAAAAACTGTAGTAAGAGAGAAAGAAGGGTTTTACATAATGATAAAGGGAACAATCCAACAAGAGGACACAACACTTGTAAATGTCTATGCGCCCAACATAGGAGCACCTAAATACATGAAGCAAATATTAACAGACATAAAAGGAGAAATTGACAGTAGGACAATAATAGTAGGGGACTTCAACACTCCACATACATCAATGGTTAGATCATCCAGACAGAAGATCAATAAGGAAACATTGGCCTTAAATGACACATTAGATCAGATGGACTTAATAAATATATACAGAACACGCCATCCAAAAATTGCTCAATACACATTCTTTTTGAATGTACATGGAACATGCTACAGGATAGATCACATATTAGGCCACAAAACAAGTCACAATAAATTTAAGAAGATTGAAATAATATCAAGCATCTTTTCTGACCACAACAGTATGAAACTAGAAATCAACCACAAGAAGACAACTGGAAAAGTCACAAATATGTGGAGATTAAACAAAATGCTAATGGAAAACTATTGGGTCAAAGGAGAAATCAAAAAATACCCAGAGACAGATGAAAATGAAAATACAACATCCCAAAACTTATGGGATACAGCAAAAGCAGTACTAAACGGCAAGTTTATAGTAATACAGGCCTACCTCAAGAAACAAGAAAAATCTCAAATAAACAGTCTAAAAACTACACCTAAAAGAACTAGAATGAGAAGAACAAGCAAAGCCCAAAGTCACTAGAAGGAAGTAAATAATAAAAATCAGAGACAAAATAAATTAAATAGAGACTAGAAAAAAAAATAGAAAAGATCAATGAAACTAAGAGCTGGTTCTTTGAAAAGATAAACAAAATTGACAAGCCTTTAGCTAGACTCACCAAGAAAAAAAGAGAAAAAGCTCAAATGAATAAAATAAGAAACAAAAGAGGAGAAATTACAACAGACGCCACAGAAATATGAAAGATTGTAAGAGAATACTATGGAAAGCTATACGCCAATGA
Source organism: Ceratotherium simum simum (assembly GCF_057802395.1). NCBI lineage: Eukaryota > Metazoa > Chordata > Mammalia > Perissodactyla > Rhinocerotidae > Ceratotherium > Ceratotherium simum. Next base: position 99,194,046 of record NC_141940.1, on the reverse strand, counting down.
ATTGGATAATCTAGAATAAATAGATAAATTCTTAGAATTATACAACCTTCCAAAACTGAATCAAGAAGAGAAAGAGAATCTGAATATACTGAACAGTAGTAAGGATATTGAAACAGTAAATCAAAAACCTCACAAAAAACAAAAGTCCAGCGCTAGATGGCTTCCCCAGTGAATTCTACCAAACGTTAATATGCTTCTGAAACTCTTCCAAAAATTGAAGAATAATGGAAGCTTCCTAAATCATTCTATGAGGCCAGTATTACCCTGATACCAAAACCAGACAAGGACAACATAAAAAAATAAAATTACAGGCCGATATCACTGATGAACATCAATGCAAAAATCCTCAACAAAACATTAGCAAACTGAATACAACAATATATTAAAAGGATCATAAACCATGATTGAGTGGGATTTATTCCAGGAATGCAAGGATGGTTCAACATCTGCAAATCAATCAATGTGATACACCACATTAACAAAATGAAGAATAAAAATCACATGATCATCTCAATAGATGCAGAGAAAGCATTTGACAAGATACAGCCTCCATTTATGACAAAAACTCTGAGTAATATGGTTATAGAGGGAAAGCACTTCAACATAATAAAGGCCACATATGACAAACCCACAGCTAACATCATACTCAATGATAAAAAATGAAAGCTATCCCTCTAAAAACAGGAACAAGACAAGAATGCCCACATTCACCACCCTTATTTAACATAGTATTGGAAGTCCTAGCCAGAGTAATTAGGCAAGAAAAAGAAATAAAAGGAATCTAAATTGGAAAGGAAGAAATAAAACTGTCACCATTTGCAGATGACATGATTTTATATATAGAAAACCCTATAGAATCCACCAAAAAACAATTAGAAATAATAATCAAATGCAGTAATGTTACAGGGTACAAAATCAACATACAAAAATTAGTTGTGTTTCTATACACTAACAATGAAATAGCAGAAAGAGAAATTAAGAATACAATCTCATTTACAATGGTGACAAAAAGAATCAAATACCTAGGAATAACTTAACCAAAGAGGTGACAGCCCTGAACACTGAAAACTATAAAACATTATTGAAAGAAATCAAAAACACAAAGAAATGGAAAGATATTCTGTGCTCATGGATTGGAAGAATAAACATAGTTAAAATATTGATACTTCCTGAAGCAATCTACAGATTCAAGGCAATCCCTATCAAAGTACCAATGATTTTTCACAGAAATAGAACAAAGAATTCTAAAATTTATATGGAACAACAAAAGACCCCGAATAGCCAAAGGAATCCTGAGAAAAAAGAACAAAGCTGGAAGTAACACACTCTCTGACTTCAAAATATACTACTAAGCTGTAATAATCAAAACAGCATGGTACTGGCACAAAAACAGATACACAGATCAATGGAACATAATTGAGAGCCCAGAAATAAACCCACACATCTATGGACAGCTAATTTTTGACAAAGGAGCCAAGAACATACAATGGAGAAAGATTCATCAATAAATGGTGTCTGGAAAACCGGACAGCCACATGCAAAAGAATGAAAGTAGACCATTATCTCATACCATACACAAAAATTAACTCAAAATGAATTAAAGACTTGAATGTATGACCTGAAACCTTAAAACATCTAGAAGAAAACATAAGCAGTATGCTCTTCAACATTGGTCTTAGCAGTATCTTTTTGAATATCACGTCTCCTCAGGCAAGGGAAACAAAATAAAAATTAAACAAATAGGACTACACCAAACTAAAAAGCTTCTGCACAGCAAAGGAAACAATCAACAAAATGAAAAGACAACTTAACAATTGGGAGAAGATATCTGTAAATCACATATTTGACAAGGGGTTAATATCTGATTCCAAAATGTACTACTAAGCTGTAGTAATCAAAACAGCATGGTACTAGCATAAAAACAGACATATAGATCAAGGGAACATAATAGAGAGCCCAGAAATAAACCCGTGCAAATATGGTCAATTAATTCACGACAAAGGAGCCAAAAATATACAATAGGGAAAGTATAATCTCTTCAATAAATGGTGTTGGGAAAACTGGACAGCCACATGCAAAAGAATGAACCTGGACCACTATCTTACACCATACACGAAAATCAACTCAAAATGGATTCAAGACTTAAATGTAAGACCTGAAACCATAAAACTCCTAGAAGAAAACATAGGTGGTAAGCTCCTTGACATCAGTCTTGGCAATGATTTTTTGGATTTGACACCCAAAGCAAATGCAACAACAGAGAAAATAAATAAGTAGGACTTTATCAAACTAAAAAGATCCTGCACAGCAAAGGAAACCGTCAACAAAATGAAAAGGCAACCTACTGAACGGGAGAAAATATTTGCAATCATATATCTGACAAAGGGTTAATATCCAAAATATATAAAGAACTCATACAACTGAATAGCAAAAAGACAAACAATTTGATTAACAAATGGGCAGAGGATTTGAATATACATTCTTCTAAAAAAGACATACAGATGGCTAACAGGGCCATGGAAAGGCACTCCACATCACTAATCACCAGAGAAATGCAAATCAAAACCACAGTGAGATATCACCTCACAACTGTTAGAGTGGCTATTATCAAAAAGACAAGAAATAACAAGTGTTGATGAGGATGTGGAGAAAAGGGAACCCTTGTGACTGTTGATGGGAATGTAAATAGGTGCAGCCACTATGGAAAACAGTATGGAGGTTCCTCAAAAGTTTAAAAATAGAACTAGCATATGATCCAGCAATTCTACTTCTGGGTATTTATCCAAAGGAAATGAAAACAATAACTTGAAAATATATATGCACTCTCACGTTCATTGTAGCATTATTTACAATAGCAAAGACATGGAAGCAACCTAAGTGTCCACTGATGGATGAATGGATAAAGAAAATGTGGTGTATATATATACAATGGAATATTATTCAGCCATAAAAAGAAGGAAATCCTGCCTTTTGCAACAACGTGGATGAACTTGTGGGCATTAGGCTAAGTGAAATAAGTCAGACAGAGAAAGACAAATACCATATGATCTCACATATATGGAATCTAAAAACAACAAAAACACCCAAAAACCCCCACAAACTGAACTCATAGAGGACAGACTGATGGTTGCCAGAGGTGGTGGTGGGGTTGCACAAAATGGGTGAAGAGTGTCAAAACACTCTTATTTTATAACTTCCAGTTATAAAATAAATGTCACAGCATGTAATGTACAGCATAGTACCTGTAATTAATAATACTGTATTGTATATTTGAAAGTTGCTAAGAGAGTAAATTTTAAAAGTTCTCGTGGCAAGAAAAAAATGTAACTGTGTGGTGATGGATGTTAACTAGACTTCTTGTGGTGATCATTTCACAATATATACAAATATCATATCATTATGTTGTAGACGAAACTAATGTAATGTTAGATGTCAATTATATCTCAATTAAAAAATATTGAGAAAGTAAAAAGATCGTTGGTTGCCAGGGGTTGAGAGGGGAGGAGGGAAGAATAGATGGAGCATAGTGGATTTTTTTAGGGCAGTGAAAATAATCTATATGATACTGTACTAATGGATACATGTCATTATACATTTGTCCAAACCCATAGAATGTACAACACCAAGAGTAAACCCTAATGTAAACTATGGACTTTGGGTGATTATGATGAGTCCGTGTAGGTTCATCAGTTGTAACAAATGTACCAGTCTGGCACTGGATGGTGATAGCGATGTAGGCTATGCATATGTGGGGGCAGGGAATATATGGCAAATCTCTGTGCCTTTGTCTCGGTTTTGCTGTGAACTTAAAACTGCTCTAAAAAATAAAGTCGTTAACAAATTTTAAAAAAAACAAACAACTGACAGTGGTTGGATTTGCTTTGCAGGCCATAATATGACAACCCATGATATAAGACAAACCAGTTTGTGATAAAACAAAATGGGTAAAAGTGTGTGTGTGTGTGTGTGCGTGTGTGTGTCTGCATGCAACATCAAATGAAATGAGAGGTTTTCAAGTCCCTCTGGATATTTGCCAATTCAATAATTGCTGTTGAAGACACAGTAAGTTTTTATTATGTTTGGTTCTGTACTTACATGAGGGTATGGCTGAGTGAGTTGTTTAAATCAAGGCATCATTATTTTTTCCAGCTCCTCTGGTGATTCCAAGGTGCAGCCATGTTTGACAACCAGGATGCTCAAGGGTGCTACTCAAAATTCAGTGTGCATATTCACCTGGGGTCTTGTTAAAATGTAGATTCTGATTCAGTAGGTCTGGGTAGGGCTTAAGACTACTGCGTTTCTAACAAACTCCCAGGTGAGGCTGATGCTACTGGTTCACACAATACATTTTGAGTAGCAAGGTTCTCACGTTGGTTTTAATTGCCTAGGATACCTAGGTCCTGCCCCGGAGACTGATGTAATTGGTCTGAGATGTGTTTGGGGCATCCAGTGTTTTAAAAGCTCTGCAGGTGATTCTAATGTACAGCAAAGCTTGAGAAATTCCATGGCAAAGTGTGCGGTGATTTATCAGTTTTAATTATTATTTTATCAGTTGCCCTAATGTGGTCATGTCTTCCTATTCCCTCACACTCTGACTCATTCCTCTCCCTTTTAGGTCCAAACATCCAGATGACAGTAGTATCAGGATTAGCATTTCATCCTTTCACTCTTTCCCACCTCTGAGAAGTGGAACGTAGCTCCAGATGGAAATAGGAGGCTCAGGCAACCTGGGTTTGGGAAAAATAAGCAACAAGTGTTCCAGGGGTGATTTAAAGAGGAGGCTGATTGCAACAAATGGGGGATTACCACAGAGTTGTCACAGCAATACTCACTTCCAGGCTTGGGCCTGAGTTTGGGGCAGTGAACACAGCAATCCACCCTCCTGAGTCCTAGCAGCACCTGACAACTAAGCTGCTATGAAGGATTTTTCCTTCTCAATATGCAGAGTGACACAGTTGGCCAAAATGCAAGAGAGACCTCCAGTGGCAAAGTATAGATGTGAGATCTTTCCCCAGAGTATAAAGACCACAAAGGAACTTAGAAGTGAGTGGATGATGATGATGATGATGGTGGTGATAAATGATGGCTTACACATAAAGTATTTACTATGTGCCAGCCACTATTGTAAGCATTTTATTTTTTATTTTTTTAATTGTGAAATTTTTGTTGTACATTATTGTTTATCAGTCACCATATAAGTGCATCCCTCCACCCCTTGTGCCCACAAAGTTCTAAGCATTTTAAAAATGTTAACTCTAATCTTCGAAGCAACCAAATGGTATTAACAATTTTATTATCCCTATTCTACATGTGAGGAAACTGAGGCACAGAGAAGTGAAATAACATGCCCAAGTTCACCCAATTAAGTAATTGGCTAAACTGGGATTTGAACCCAGGCAATCAGAGGTTAAGAAACCAACTCCCTCTCCAAAATAGGAAAGTAAAAGGGATCCTCAATTTGCAGTTATGAACACTCACAAATACATGCTTACCATGTGCTTCCTCATATCTAGAGGAGAACAGTTTATATATTAATATATAATATGTAATACATATATAATATATATATATTATATATATATATATATATAATATGAGATAAAGTCAGAGAGAGGGGAGGTCCTCCAAGCAGGCAGAGAAAGAAATAGTGAAAAGATCAAGTTTGACTAAGAGGCAAGAGAATTTTCTGGAAACTAAACTAAAGGGCCATAATCCTCATTTGTAAGAGAGTATTAAAGCCCAGTTATGGGAAAATGTGAAAGGTAATTACTGTGTAGCTAAGCTTGTTCATATTTTAGTAAATGTTCAAAGCAATCTGAAAGATTTAAAAAGACTCAAGATAGCCATGTGTCCTTGATAAGGCATGCAATTTTGTAAATTTTAACTTTTACCTTTGTAACTACACCTGGCACAGAAGAAACATGTTTTGAGTATTTTTCACAGGCAGGGACAACCTTAAGGTTTACGTGGGTACAGATTTCATCTGTTCAAATAAAGTGGATTGAGAGAGGGGCTGAGTTTTTAAAGAGTAAGGGAAAAAAAAAAACAGATATATCATTTCCTTAAAGATTTTTTTTTTTTAACTGGGAAATAATTTCTTTCTACCCACGGCCATGAAGACAAGGTAATAGGCTAACTTCTCTCCACATCCTGAAAGGAGAAACCAGAGGCCCCAATGCAGTCAGAAACAGGCTTATTTGGGGACACTGGGTGTGGCCACAGTCTGGAATGAGGTTATGGTCCAGGTGGGGCCAGCAGCCCTCTTCGTGTTCCAACACCTCAACCCATCCTCTAACGTTAGCTGCCCTGGGCATGGGGATCGCTGTGCCATCCTCTCTCTATACTCTCTTTCTGGTGAGCTTATTCAGTCCCACGACCTCAACAACATCTATAGCTGATGCCTCCCATATGTGTATTTCAAAACAAGACCTCCTCCTGAGATCCAGAATCATTGGCTACCTGCATGACATTTCCACTTGCATATCTAACAGGCATCTCAGATTTTACATGACATGCCTTCCCCCACCTTCCACCCCAGACATGCCCCTGGCAAAAGTCCCCAAATTAATAAATAGCACTACCATCAACCCAGGTGCTCAAGTCCAAACCCCCAAATCTAGATTATTTTCTCCATTTCTCATTCCTTACCTCTGGACCGTGAGCAAATCTTGTTGATTCATCCAAATCCATCTGGAATTTGTCTAGGTCTCTTCATTTCCTCAGTCACCACCACAGTTCAAACCACCATTGTCTCTCACCTGGACCAGTTACACTATCTCCTAACTGGTCTCCCAGCTTGAACTCTCCCACACCCCTCTACATTTTTTGAAGCAGCCAGAGTCACTGACTTAACATTCAGGGGGATTTATTCTACTTAATATTCAATATCACAAATTAGACCTTCATCCATGATCTTATATTTTTCATCCTTTGTATTGAGGTAAATTTTTTGGGGTACCATGTTGCTTTATTGCAAGAAATGGTAAAGTTGAAGTAAAAATCACACGTGGATGTTTTGTAAGGGCAATATGCATGCCCAGGACTGGTGGCCACACGAAGTCATCCCCACCATCTATAGGGAAGCCAGCCCTATGCTCAGTTACATTATCACTGTAGCCCAGGGTGAGCTTGTCAAAGATGGACTCTACCATTCTGGCTTCCAAGGTCCCCATCTTGCTGCCTAGAAATTATGTTAACATTTCAGATAAAGTGAAGACTCCCTTTATTTTAATCTCCGTCCAATCCCATTCCCTTCACTCTTTCCCCAGAGGCAACCACAATTGTGATTTACAGGCCATGTTTTTATATTTTTACTATGCACAGGCATCCACATTCACCAGGGCCCCAGACCAGCCACCCCACACCCCCACTTTGTTTATAAAGGGAAGACTAATTTTGTGTTTTCCAGGGTCCCATGGAATACCTTCTCCCTCTATCCATGGAGATCCTGAACTGCATGCGGATGGGTCATAAGGAGAGACTCCTGGATACCTGTCTTAAAACTTAAAAGGTGAGATTTGCACACAAGAAGCGAGACCTTTATTTATTTAGGAACCAAATAACTTTATTGGAATAAAATGGTAAAATTGCAAGAAAGAAAACTTAAGTGAACGTTTTGCAAGGGCAATACTGCAATATGCATGCTCAGTATGGTGACCAGGGGAAGTCACCAAGCACCCCAGGGAAGGCAGTCCAAACTCAGTTCTTGTTGCTGTTGCCCAGGGTGAGCTTGTCAAAGAGGTACTCTGCCATGCCGTTTTCTGGGGCCCCCATCTTGCGCAGGTTGGTGATATGGCCCCCCAACTCTTTGATCAACCTGACCTGCTCCTTCAGGTAGTGACCCTCCAGGTAGTCGCACAGGTGGACGTCCTTCTTGTGGGTGGCCAGCTGGTGCAGATCGAGCAGGGTCTGGGTCACGCTCTTCTCCACGTGCAGAGTGCACTCCAGGGCCTTCAGGCCGCTCTCCCAGTCGTCGCGGTCTGACTTCTTGATGTCGCAGAGGCGGAGGTGGGCTCCGCGCATGTTCTGCAGCTGCATCAGCCTCTGGGTGTGCTCCCTCTTTGCACGCGACAGCTGCAGGAAGAACTGGGAGAAGTTCTTCAGGGCCACGTCGTCCCTGTCGAAGTAATAGGCCATCGCTAGGTACACGTAGGAGGCGTACAGCTCCACGCAGATCTGGCTGTTGATGGCGGCCTCGCAGTCGGCGTGGTAGTTCTGGAGCACCTGCGACGGCGGCGCGGTTGTCTTGGCTGGTGGTGCGGGCGCGAAGGCGAAGGAGGCCTCGGAGTGTTCCCAGAGTGGACGAGGAAGGCGCGGTCGGGTGGGCTCCAGCTAGGCGGCAGCTGCGGTCTGCGACCAAAATGGAGTCCGTTACGGCGGGCGGGGAGAAGGAGAGAGTATCCGTTACGTTACGTTACGTTTCGTTACGTTATGGGGTGGGGGTGGGGGAAGAGGGGGAAGGGCGGGAGCGCGGTGTTCCAGGTTCCGTCAGAGCCTAGGTGAGACAGGGCGACTCGGTGCTGAGCACTCGGCATCTATTGAGTTTTTAATTTGGCAATAATATTTCTGTTTTCCAAGGACTTTCTCTTGTTCTCAAATTACTCCCTTTTATAGCACCGTGTTTTCATTCAAAAACCCCATCGTCCTCCTTAAAATTCTGAAAATATGAATTTGGATTTTTTGGTAAAGTTCTCTTCTGTTTTCTGTATTATATATATATATATATATATATTTACTTATCAGAAATAGTTCTGTTAGTTCATCATGATCTTCTGTTTCACTTTCTTATATATCTGGCAAACATTTGTCCATTCATTTTTAGGAGTAAAGCACTCGTTTGATTAACCTAGGTAATTAGCATGGATCTTATCTACAGTTGTGATGTCCATTTTACTTTTCAAATGTCTGCAGAGGCTTGCCACGAGTAGTATGGGCCCAAGTGAGAACCCCAGGCATTTCTAGTCAATAGCATCACTAGCAATAGGCTGAGACCAACACAATACAGTAGAGCAGCCCCCACCACCAAGACTTCTGCTGTTCACCTTCCTCCTGTAGCACTTCTTCCACACTCCTCCTTGGGTGAAACTGGTCATTTAATAAGCAGCAAATTGGTCACTGGGGCCACTGCTAGACTAGAACTCTCCACAAGGGAGTCATAGTCTCTGGCCACATGTGACAGAGGAATCATTTGAACTCCTTGTAGAATATAAAGTACAACTGAGGTATTGGATTTTTGAACACACATGCTCAATCATAAAATAACTGTCAGGAGAGCTTTAAGGACCAATGATGATCCCCATTGTTCTGTGTGTTAGTTTCTACAAGAAACAGGTCCAAGTCTGTTGCTGGCCACTAAATGTAGAACACGGACCCTGAAAATTATCTGACATACCACCCCCGCCCCTCACTCCAGATTCAAAAATCAGGTACGAAGAATTATAGTCCGAATTTGAGAAGTGTTGGTTTAGTTAAGCCAAAGAGGTATATATAACCAGTAAGCAATTATTTGGGACTTATGTGCAGCCAACTGTTGAGAGATGGAGGGGGGAAGATGATCTTCATAAGACCTTACAAAATAGAGTCTAGTTGAAAATAAGCATACATGAGCAAGGAGAGACTGTCCTGTGTAGCTGAGTAAGAGAAACTTGGCCTTGCCAAAGGATAGGATGTCCCAGGAAAGCGAGGGGGCAGTTCATACTCCAACAGGGAAGATGAAATGGTACCATCCCTTGTACCATCTTCTCAGCCCCACTACCAGTTCTGGAATAGGATCATCCTTTTCTGGGAAACTGCCCAACACAAACACATACTCCAATTATGTGGTTCCAGCGGGTGCCCTACCCTGTTCTTACATGACCCACATCTCCCTTACCACAGCTGACTGGCTCAGTGGTCATGGGCCCTGCCTCTTGTGCCTTCTGTTGTTGGCTTAAGGTCAGGCACCTAAGGACCAGACTGATTTTGTTTCCCAGCATTGAGGGAAAATGAAAAGAATTTAGTATATGATAACAGTGACTCTGCAAATTGATTAAGAAAGAATAGATTACTCAATAAATGATGCTGAGACATTTGGCTATCCATTTGGAGAAAAAAAATAATATCAATCTCACATCAAAAGAAGAGATGGATTTACTGTGAGGCAAATGAAGCTTAAACCTGAGGGCCCCTACTAATAGCAGGAAACGCCCCACACTCAAAGGCGTTGGAGGGATCCTAGGAACATACCTAGGATAGGAGTATGGATTTAGTCAGTGGAGTATATGTATGTGGTTGACAATAATTTCTGTGAATGATTAGGCTATTACTACTTGTTCTAGTATGTAGAAATGGCTTCCAAGCATATCCCTATCACCTACTGGGCTGATGCACATAGAATATAAAGTTGTAGGCCAATGGTCATATCAAGATATGAATGTGTCCCATGACACCTGCACTGGAAGAACATGATAGTGGAGGAGAAACAAGGTGTCAGAAATGCAAACTCTCTCCTGTCAGGAGAAAACTTGTAATGCAGTTTCTACAATTATAAACATACAATCTTTCTTTTTCTTTTATTGAGAAGAGTGTAAAATAAAATTCATTGGAATGCCTGAGTTTTTTGGACATAAACCCGTTGCAGTACTGCAAACAGCAAATGCAGCTGAATGTGAGGCAGATGAGTATTTTATGAACTCCAGCTATCAAGAGTAAGAAATTTCAATCAACTGTGCTAGAAAGAAGTGTAAGAATGCTCAAGGCTCTCCTGGCAGAGTAAAACTTGCTTTTAATTAGAAATTAAAAAGAAAACTTTATGGGTTTTTCACAAAGACCAGAAGTACCTTGCCACCAAGTACATTTTCTTTTGCATTTGCTTTGCCACAAGAAAAAATAAAAGAGATATCCAGAGTCCTACTTTCTGCTAAACATCACAAGGAAGCCTGATCTGGCCATTCTTCTTATACTAGTCCAGATATTAAGAAAATATAGTCATTACTATATCTCCCTCTTACTAGATCAAATGGTAAATGGTGCTAGTGCTTTTGATGCAAAGTTGTTTAAGATTTTTCAGAAACCAAAGACAATCACCCAGAGAAGGAGCAGCCCAGAAATATTAAGTTAATGTCACTCTATTTAAGCAAAGGGAGTTGGGGGGAAATGTTAGGTCAAACTGTGATTGAGAATAGTTAAAAATTAATGAGAAAAATATCTATCTCATTTCTCTCAGTGGCTGTATCTCTTTCTCTAAATTATATATCCTATTTTACTACCACATACTTTATTTTTATATTAGTTCTTTGAAGAGCTCAAGTATTATAGAAAAACCATAATTGAATGTGAAAGCTACATTCTTTTCAATTTAGTGAATTCCTTTGGTGGAAGCCTGACTACATAAACTAGGCACTAACATCCAGCTGGTGGCACCAACACCCACTCAATGGCCCTGATATCCACTGGAAGCACCCTCGAGGATTTTTTAGCACATCCCTTGTTTCAGCCATGGAACTTAATTGCAAACAATAGAAACTGACTTTGATTAACTCCATCAAAATAGAATTTACTGGAAAGGTATACAATGCCTTGAAGAATTGGCAGGAAGGCTGGAAAACGAGGAGTGGAAAATAGGCAAGAACAGAGGGGAGCTGGCATGTCAGAAAGCCAAGGTAATGCTAAAGGGAAACATCTGGGTAAGGGGCATCTGCCACCAATTCTACTGGCAGTAGAATTAATTCTAAACTCTCCTAATTCTTTTTCATCACCACCTCCAGATACAAAGTCCTGGGAGCATGTCATTATGTTTGTGGTCTTTCTCCAGCTGCCAGGGATCAAAGAGAATAATTATTTCAGTTTTTCATCTTCTGATACAATGGTGGATTCCTTTAATAAAAGAGGCTTTGAAGATTGGTTAACTAAGGATTGACTAATTTCCATTATAGCACCTATAAAGAAAAAGTTTTGCTAGACTTTTGGTCACATCCAACCACGTATGCTTTTTCCACTTAAGAGAAGACAGTCTACAGAAATAGTGCTGTAGAAATCCCTGCATTCATGAGATACAGATAAATAGGGAATCAAAGGCTAGAGGTTCCACCACCTTTACCTGCCTCTCCTCAGTACTCCAACCCACAAGCAGTGCATCTGCCCCTCTGATAGAGATTAGAAAGGTAGTGAGTTTCAGTAATAAAATATAAAGAGTATGTACAATGGTGTTCTGGTAAATATTTAACAACTGAATCTCTGTAGGTTGGGAGGGAGCCCTGACTTTTAGAGTCTGACAATTTCTATGGTATAAATACTTCCACTACAGCTATTTCAAGGATGTTTGTGTTTAATAAATGGCTCACAAAATTTCTGAAAATCTAACAATTAGTTCTTGCGAGCCAGTACAAGATAGCTCTAGTATACCCCTGAGTGGATAAGAGTGAGATAAAGAATAGAATATAAGATAAAAATTAAAACTGCCAAAAGGTATTTGTAAAAATAATTTGAAAAAAAGATTTATGTAAGAAATTAGAAAGTAGGAAAGAAGGAAAATAGAGTCAGAGTTTCAAGGACCATCAACTGAAAAGTTCTGAGAGATGACCAAGAGAAAAGTGGACTATGATAAGTGAAGTGAAAGAAGCAAAATGAAAAAACAAGCAGGAGAAGTTATTACATCACCATTTTGATTGAGAAAACTCATTTTAAAGATGTTGTGAAGAAAGAGCAGCAGAAATGAAGTTAGGGGCTGGATATACTATCATCTTTTGCTACAAAAATGCTGCATAACAAACTACTCCAAGACACAATGGCTTAAAATAATAGCCATTTATTATTGCTCCTAGGTCTATGGTTCGGCTGAGTGATTCATCTGGTCTTGACCAGGCTGACTCATGCATCTGCACTCATCTTTGGTTTGGGGAGGCAGTTCTGTGGATCTTAATTGGATTCTTTCATATCTTTGAAAGTCAACTAGCTCTTGGCTGATCTAGGATGGCCTCACCTCTTCTCCATGAGTTTCTCTTATCCTTCCAGAAAGCTAATCTGAACATTCTTTCACAATGAGGCAAAAGTGCGAGATTGAGCAAAACCAATCGTACAAAAGAGCAAGTAGAAACACGCACAGGCTTTTCAAGCCTCTGCTTGCATCACATTCACTAACATTCTCTTGTGCAAAGCCAGTCACCTGGCCAGGTCCAAAGCTAGAGTGAGAGGGGACTACAAAGTTACAGACAAAAGGTATGGATATAGGGAAAGCATTTTCTCAAGACTGAGTGTGTCCCCTCAAAATTCATATGTTAAAACCTGATTCTCAATTTGATGGTATTTGGAGGTGGGGCCTTTGGGGGGAGATTAGAGCCCACATCAATGGGATTAGAGACCCCAGAGAGCTCCATTGTCCCTTCCACCATGTGAGGACCCAGCAAAAAGATGGTCATCTATAAACCAGGAAGCAGGTCCTCACCACACTGAATCTGCTGATACCTTGATCTTAGATTTCCCAGCCTCCAGAATTGTGAGAAATAAATTTGTTGTTTATAAGCCATGCAGTCTATGGTATTTTCTTACAGCAGCCTGAATGACTAAGAAACGTTTACTTGGTACCATTAATGCAATCAATATACCATACAAGGTATTATGGAAACATCAGTGACCATGACAAACATGGTCTTCCCATTCTTGGTGGAACTCATAGCCTAGTGGATGATGCAGAAGTACTCACAGGCAATTACCATATAGTGTAGTAAGTGGTATAACAGGGGAAGTACAGGGCAATGTCACTAAATAGGAGTGGCATTTAACTAGGTCTTGGAGACAAGAGAAGATTTCCTAGAAGAACTGATTTCAAGGTTGAGATCTGATGAATGAGAAGAATTAACGGCCAGTAAATGCCAATTTTAAGAGTGTGCTCTGTAGAGAAAACAGCATATTAAAAGGCATGAAGGGAAGAGAGAAAATGGATCAGTGAGGACTCTGCAAATAGTTCAATGTAGTAAAAATTTAGAGAGGGAGGAAGGTAGTGCCAAGATATGCAGCAGTTAGATGAACAATCAGGGGGCCAGACTATGGAGGAGTTTGTTATGTATTCTAAAGATAATGGTGATTCACTGAAGTTTTTTAAGAAGGGGAGTAAGGTAATCAGATCTGTGTCTTAGAAGAACACTATGACTTCAGTAAGAAAAAGAATTGGAAGGGAGCACTCTAAGCAGGAATAAAAGTTAGGAGGCTACTAAATGTGTCTAGGTAAGTATATAAGTTGAATATTACTGTGTAACAAATTACCCCAAAATCAGTGGCTTAAAATAAATCTAGTTATTATTTCTCATGAGTATGTGGATCAGTTGGGCATTGGTTAATCTAGGCTGAGCTCAGCTAAACAGTTCTGCTGGCCTTGGCTGAGCTCACTCACATATCTGCAGCCAACCGGGAGTCAACTGATCTAGACTGGGTTTGACTGGGCATGGCTCCACTCCATGTCTCTTTTATCCTCCTCCTGGGGCCAGCCAGAAAGCAAACTCAGGCACAACCTTCTCTTAGAGATGGAAGAGGTGCAGGAGAGCAAGCCCAAACAGACAAGTGCTCTTTCAAGCCTCTGCTAGCATCACGTCTGCTAACAGCCCGTTGGACAAAGCATGCCACATGGCTGAGCTCAATTTCAAAGGAAATTGAAAAGAAAATACATTTTGCCCCTTGATGGGAGGAGCTGTAAAGTCATATAACAAAGGCTGTATGTATAGGGGCCATTAATGTGTTCTATCTGTAGTGTAGGATTCTATCCATCATGATGCAGTGGTGACCTCCAAGTACACTACCGGGCAAGCTATCCCAGAGATCACAGAAAAGAAAAACCCACAGATCATATGAAAAAGCTTGAATCACATAGTTTGTCAAATAAATTTTAAAACACTCAGCAAATGTCAAGAAGAAAGAGGTGAGGTAGGTTTATACACAGATTACAGGGTACAAACAAGCAGAAGGACCACACTTCCTGAATCCTGAGATATGCGGTGGGTATAGGTCCTGTCTCTCTCTCTCTGTTGCATCAGCCTTCCCTGATGATGGTGTAGTTACAAGCACCAGAGCTGAGGTTTGAACTAGGAGTCTATAGACAGAATGAGCCTGGGACCAATGGCACACACTTTCTCTGAGAGATGCAGAGACAAGTATAGCTGGCCACAGCTGTAGCTTGTCAATAAGTCTGCTGAACAGCTAGGGGTTTTATTTGCATTTCTTAGGAATAGGACTCATGGGGCCAGGATTGGTGATGTCAGTGAGTGGCTGAAGTGAGACTTCATAAATATGAAGTGTCTCATAATCCTGATATAAAAATAGTACGCCGCATGCACCTCATGTTTATTTATCATATATATCAAGAGTATTAGTGTTTCCTTGGTCCTTCCATCCTTTTCTAGCCATGTTTACACATGTATGCTCTATTTACTTTATCTCACATGTCTTCCAGGTTAATAACTTACTTATCTACGCCTAACACATCTTGAGTTCCATGCCTCTCATTTGTTTTCTTGTCTTTTACAGCAGAATTGAATATTCTCAAACAATATAGCAAATATACATTTTACCACCACTGTGAGAGATGGTAGTGATGTGAATTAGACTAGAATAGACTAGAAAAATGGCGATGGAGAGAAAGGGAAGGACTAATAAGTAATATTGCCAGGATTTGTTGTCTGAGGAGTTAGTTGGATGAGATTGAGGGACAAGAAGGAATCAAGGCTGACCTCCGGTTTCTGGCTTGGGCAGTTGGGTTAATTGTAATTCCATCTCCTGGAGAAAAAATGCCAGGAAGAACAACCATTATGTGGAGAAAGGTAATGAATTCAGTTTTGCACAGGATTGAGTTTAGGAGGGTTGGGAAGGGGAGATCTCCAAGGGGAAGCGTTGGCTGGTTACCTGGATGTACAAATGTGGAGCTCAATAATGAGGTCTGGCTGGGACATAGGTGTGGGTGTCATCAGTAAGTAGAAGGTGAACAAGGTCATGGGAGAATGCAGCAGTAAGAAATGAGAAGGCCCAGGGCAGACGCTTCTTGGAGACCTTGGTTTGAAGGAAAGTAGAAGAGGAGTCTGAAATGGAGACGAGGAAAGACAGTCAGAAAAGAAAGGGCAAACCTGCAACTATAGGGCTTGGCAGCCACTGGAGTCTCAGGTATCAGTCATTTGATGTCAGGAGTTTAAGTATGAGACAGACTAATAAGTAACCCCTGGATTTAGCAATAAGGAGTCATTAGTGACCTCAGTGAGAGGCTTCAGTGGACAGCAACGAGGGGATCCAGATGTTAATGGGCTGAGGTGAGGGAGGGGAGTCACCTCAGAATAGCTGGCTGTGATAGAAAGGGAGAGAGAACTTGTCTGGAATCGAGAAGACATGCAGACACCAAAGGAATTGGGTTTCATTTTCTTTTTAAAAAGGAGCTTGTAAATGTTGTTGAGAAGGACCTAGGACACAGGGAGAGGCTAAACGTGGAGGATCCTTGATAGAGCAAAGTTCCTGAGCACATGGAAGGAAGGAAGTGGAAGCAGCCTTAGACAGGAGGAGGGGCCTCTTCTCTTGTAAATGGAGGGAAAAAGAGTGCAGATGCAGGAAGGTTTGTAGGGCTGGTGGCAGGAGATCGAGGGACTTCCTCTTTGTGGTTTCCATAGAAAGAGCAGGCAAAGTCATCTGTTGAAAATGAAGTAGTGGGTGGATGTTTCAGGACAGTTTTCAATACTGTATCTGCTGTTCAGAAGAGGAAACTTGACTGTAGAAACACAAAATGATTCCCAGGCTGAGTTAAGGACCCAGTTTATTATTATTAAGGACTCAGAGATTATAAATCAGTAGTGGTATGAATCTGCAGCTAATTTTGGTAGCTTTCCTTAGCAACCCATGTGCAAGCGTAGAGGATGATGGCAGTTGAATTGATCAGGATAGGAGTTCTGCCTGGCAGAGGGTAGAGAAGGACAGTGTGTGAGGGAATTCAGAATATATGCAAGAGAATGGCTGAAGTGATGGATGGTAGAGCATAAGATGGGCAGAACACCAAGAAGTGAACACAAGAGGGAAGCAAAGTAAGAGTCAAAAAGAAACTAAAGGTCTTGATGAGGTTGAAAGACAGTCATCTTGGGCATGAGTGAATGAGGAAGAGAGAGGAGCAGGAGGTGGTGGTCTGAGGCTCATGTCTGAGATGGAGATTTCAAGTATGATGTACTTCTGAGAGATGACCAGGTCCAGAGTGTGGCTATGAGGATGGGTGGCTGAAATGGAGGGAGGTGAAGATTTCTGAATGAGAAGGCAAAGGAAGAGTGAAGGATCTACTTAACTTACCCAGAATGAAGGCAAGTGTGGAGAGAGAGGCTGTACCGCAGGTGGCCGAATTCTCAGTAAAGAAACTGCGAGGTCAGTACATAACCTCAAAAAAGAGGAGCAGAGGGAGTTACTGCCCAATGTCCTGCACTTCAAAGGAGCACAAGGATTTGCATGTGGGTGGAGGAATGTCAATGAGGAGCGAGAGCAAAGATTATTCCACTTCCCACTCTTATAGCCATGGTATGTCAGAGAATCAACTACTCTAGCTCAGTTGTCTGCAGGCCAAGTGGTCTTATGAAAGGAAAGAAGGCCATGAAGTGGAGGATATATTCACAGAAGAGCTGAGGATGTAGGGGAGGCCGTTAACCACAGGATGGGAAGTATAGATGTTCAGTGGAAAGATTTTGTAGGGTATGGGGAAGTGGGAGATCAATTTAAGCCCAGGTGGTTGCCCAGATGAGTTTGGAGACTGGAAGAAACAGGACAATTGGAAGAGCTGACCTCACTTGATCCTATTCCCTCTTCCTTACAAGAATCCCTCAAATATATGTTGACAGTCTCTTAGTTCCTTTTATTTAGATTAAACACACTCAATCTTTTCAATTCTTCCTAGATGGCTCAATAGCTAAATCCGTTTCCACCCCGTTTGCCCTCCTTTAGTTGCAAAGAGGTTTGATGAAGTTACATAGAATCTGTTTGAATCCAGACCCTCTACTTACCAGCTGTATGACCTTGAGCAACCTATTGAACCTCGCTTGGTCTCAGTTCCCTCATCTGAAACATGGAAGAGGAGTATTAATACCTACTTTGTTGGGTTGGTGGGATGATGAAGGGTGCACATGGTAGCTGCACAATGCATGAGTTTTATCTCTCTTTTTAAATGTGGTACAAAGAATTGGGAAAAATGTTCTAGTGATCTGACTGGTCAAGAGTGAAGTGGAATCTTGGCTTCCTACATATTTGGAGACAACATGTTTATGGTACAAGCTCAGATTAATTGTGCTACCTTTTTAAAGTGTTGACTCACATTATTGGCTCACACAGAGGTGTGCATTCAACTTCAACTACCAGAACATTTTTACATAAACTTCAGCAAATGAGTCAGTGTAGCTGAGATAAAAAATGTCTGGCTAGGTGGATATATACATATATAAATTGAGAAGCCTCATGTGAAGAAGGATTGTGAATGAGAATTCCATTTTTTACACAGTGGAAAATTTGTCAGGGCTTCTGGTCACATCTTAAAACATGTTAGAAATAAAAATAAAAAATAAAAATAAAAAAGTTGAGAAGCAATATAAATTGTTTCAGTAACATATATTAAGGGATGGGACCACTTCATACCAAATGGGAAAAACTCTGAAGAATTATTTTCTTAGGGAAGAAATAAATAATGCATCTTGTTGCTACAGATAAAATGTATAAACTTGAGTCTAAGAAACAAGACAAAAAAAAATTATGTGGGTAGGTGGTCTTTTTCTATATTTAAGGGCTGGACTGGTGTTTGGATATGTGTTTCTTCTTGGAATCATGGGCATAAATGTTTCTTAGGAGTTTGAGCTATGGAAGAAGCTCTGCTAAAGAGCTGCAATGATGGTTCTGCTGCCCTGCAAATAGATCCTTGGAACTGCTATTAGAGATGCAGGGTAGATTTCACTAAGTCTCATCCAGACCTAATTTGGAGGTCACACAGTTTCAAGATAACCAAGTAGGTCTGGGAAGGAAACCAACATTTCTTCAGTATCAACTATTGGCAGGTGCTGAGCTGGATGCTTTGCATAAATTAATTTAATACAGTATTCACATCAAGATTAAGAAGTATCTCTTCTCATTTCCATTTTATAGATGTCTGTGTTGAGTGTCAGAGAAGCCAAGTAACCTACCTAAAGTCTCATGGCTGGTAGTGACATAGGTAGGATTCAAACTTAAGTTTGTCTAAAAACAAAGAGTACATTCTTTTGATTATAGAGTAGTTCCCCCTTATCTACAGGGGATATGTTCTAAGACCCCCAGTGGATGCCTAAAACCACAGATAGTACTGAACCCTTTATATACTATGTTTTTTCCTATACATACATACCTATGATAAAGTTTAATTTATAAATTAGGCACAGTAAGAGATTAACAACAACAATAAGAAAATAGGACAATTATAACAATATGCTGTAATAAAAGTTATGTGAATGTGGTCTCTCAAAATATATTGTACTGTACTCATACTTCTTCTTATAATGTGAGATGATACAATCCCTACGTGGTGAGGTGAATGACATAGGCATTGTGACGTAGCATTAGGCTATGGTTGATCTTCTGACATATTGTCAGAAGGAGGATCATCTGCTTCCAGAATGTGGTTGACCATGGGTAACTGAAACCTTGGAAAGTGAAACCAGGGATGGAGGAAGGGGGGCTGCTATAACCTACCAAATAGGTTAGACTAGTGTCGTCCAATATGGTACCCACTAGCACCAAATTTAAACATTATCATAAATGAAATAAATCAGACAGAGAAAGACAAAGACAAATACTGTATTATATCACTTATATGTGGCTATAAGTTCTAAAAAAGGTAAACTCATAAAGTAGAATGATGGTTGCCAAAGGCTAGGGGGTGGGGGAAATGGGGAGATGTTGGTCAAAGGGTACAAACTTCCAGTTACAAGATGAATAAGTTCTGGAGATCTCATATACAGTATGGTGATTATATTGAATAGTATTGTATTATATACTTGAAAGTTGCTAAGAGAGTAAATCAAATGTTTTCACCACAAAAAAGAAATGACAATTATATTAGGTGATAGAGGTGTTAGCCAATGCTATGGTGGTAATCATTTTGCAATATATAAATGTATCAAATGAACACGTTGTAAACCTTAAGCTTACACAATGTTGTATTTCAATTATATCTAAATAAATCTGGAAAAATTTAAACATTATTTAATTTATAACAAAAATTAAAAAACTTAAACACAATTTAAAATTCAGTTCCTTAGTCGCACTGGGCACATTTCACATGCTCAAGACCCACATGTGGCTAGGGGCTCTCCTATTGGACAGTGTAGATACAGAACATTTCCATCATCACTGAAAGTTTTATTGGACACTGCTGGTCTAGAATAGGTCCTGACATAATTTAACTGTATAACTGCTTCTGTGGATCTTTCATTAGCAAGATATTTTGCAGAAACTAATAAAAACATGATTGAAAGGTAAAATTCATGTGTGCTATTTACATGTGCTACTTAAAATCTTTTTCTAAAATTGTGAAATATGCATACTAAACAGTGCTTATAATGTAAATGTACAATTTAACAAATCATTTTAAAGTGAATTTCCACGTAAGCACCAGCAGGGTTAAGAAATGGAACATTGCCAGTCCTCTGGTCTTCTCCACTTGGTATATCTTTTCTTTATCATAGACAACTCTCTTCCCTCCAGGGGTAACCATTTCCCTGACGTATGTAATTATCATTTTCATTTATGGTTTTACCACCTATAGATGCAATCCTAAACCAGAGAGTTTAGTTTTGCCTTTTAAAGTTTTATATAAACTGAATCATAAAGTATGTATTCTTTTCTATCTTGCTTTTTATGTTCAACATGATGTTAATATGATTCATCCCTGTTGTGCATATAGCTATAGTTCATTCACTTTCTTTGCCATATTTATAATATTCTCATTGTATAATTATGCCACAATTTACTTACCTCTTCTACTGTTGACCATTTGGCTTGTGTCCAATTTTGACTACTAGAAATGTTTTCCTCCTCTGAAAAAAAAAAAAAAAAAAAGCTTTTCCCTTCTGTCAAGGTGAGACCGGGCTAGCAATAGTTTGCAAACATTTCTGACCACAGCCACAATAAGAATA
The DNA here is from genome assembly GCF_057802395.1 of Ceratotherium simum simum. Lineage (NCBI taxonomy): Eukaryota > Metazoa > Chordata > Mammalia > Perissodactyla > Rhinocerotidae > Ceratotherium > Ceratotherium simum. Next base: position 99,172,915 of record NC_141940.1, on the reverse strand, counting down.
CATCTTATATTGTGACCCAGTACACTCCTAAATGTATAGAACTGAAACAAAAATTCCTCCAAAGAGTAATTGACTTGATATATGCAATGCACTCTGATATATTTTCCTTTGTATTCAATTGTAGTCTACTTTTTTTTTAAAAAAAAATTGTGGTTGTGACCCACCAAAGTGATTTTGGAATCCATAATGGTTTGCAACCCACAGGTGGAAGAATTCTGGAAAGTAAGTTACAAAAGCTGTGGATGGCAACACGAGGCTAGTAGGGCCCATCGAGAACAAGCCTTCCACAGTTTCCACGACTACCCATTTTTCAGGCCAACAGAATCAACCACGCAGTGAACCAAAATGATCACAACAATCTGCTCCTTCCTCTCTTCTCCAGCAGAATAGGATGACAATGCAGCACACACGGCAGCAGCAGCAGGGATGTGCAACCCGTCCACAGTGCTCTCAGGGGAATCCAGGCAGTCTTGGCAGAAAGCCTCACATCCCGGGAATGGTTTGTCGACATCTCTCACCCCAGCTACGGAAGAGCGGACCCCTTCCCTCACCTCGACAGCCGCTCAGAGGAGAATTTCTTTTTTTCTTTATGGGCCCTTTCAGAAGCTGACCCTTCCGCAGGGTGTGGAGGAATTATCGGTGCCTCAGAGAAGCCAACCTCGGCTCCAAATCAGAGCACGTGCCTCTCATCAGCCTCCCTTCATGTTTCCCCCACATTCCCGAGCTCACCCAGCTTCCTCCAGCACTGCACACAGTGAGTGTCACCTCCCTCACCGTGTGCCCAACTGCCTGCTGCCATTGGGTTGGCTTGCCTATCTGGGTATATGGGGCTCTTTCCCAGCTGGCTGGAGGGGGACTCCAG